>NC_064638.1:1275337240-1275640271 GCF_023864345.2 Schistocerca serialis cubense | reverse complement strand
ATTTGAGAATTTAAACATTAATATACTGAAGCATAAGTTGACAAAGCTTGGAGAAGTAACTTTACATTTTAATTTCATTCTTAAATTATGGTGCAATACTTGTATGCTACGCGCATGCGCGTTATGGTGACGTGGAGCTAGTAACAGTGAACTGGGGTTAAGGCCGGTATTACACTATCAAATTTCTTTGTCAAAGATTTGATCAAAGATGTGATCCAATATTCCGTCTAATATATTTGACAAAGATCTTTGACGTAGCGCTACAAGGGGTATTACACGGTCATCAAATTTTTCGTCAAAGTTCAAGATGGCTGACAACAACTTGTTATTAACCGCAGCAGTTCTACGTACTCCAATTGCATTGTGTGCACATGCGGAAAAGAAGTGGGGAGGGGGGGGGGGGGGAAATGGAACCATACATACGAGGTTGACAGTCTTAAATTCCTGGGATTACAACTTGATAATAAATTCAGTTGGGAGGAGCACACCATAGAACTGCAGAAAGGCCTTAACAAATCTGTATTTGCAATTCGAGTGTTAGCAGACATAGGCAACATAAAAATGAAAAAGCTTGCATACTTTCATTCCATAATATCATATGGGATAATATTTTGGGGTAAATCTTGAAGTCAAACAAAAGTTTTCAAGGTCCAAAAGCGTGTAATACGTATTATTTGTGCAGTAAATTCACGGACCTCCTGCAGAAACCTCTTCAAAGAACTGGGTATACTAACTACTGCCTCTCAGTATATTTACTTCTTAATGAAATTTGTCGTAAATAATATATCTCTTTTTCCAACAAACAACTCAGTTCATACATACAATACCAGGAACAAAAATGATCTGCACAAGGACTTAAAAGCACTTACTTTAGTTCAAAAAGGGGTCCACTACTCAGGAACACTCATCTTCAATAATTTGCCAGGAAACATAAAAAATTTAGTTAGAAATAAAGATCATTTTAAAAGGAGCCTGAAAGACTTACTACTGGCCAACTCCTTCTACTCCATTGGCGAAATTTTTAATAGAAACAAATGATGTATTGTATTTATTCATACTATTAGTATTGTTATTTCAGCTTAAAAAATCGACATGTTCCACATCCACGAGGATCTCCTCAGCACGGATCTACGGAACGAAAAACTAATCTAATCTGGGTGAAGCCGTGGGTTTTACGACGACACGATAAAAGCATTCAACAAAACTTGTTACGTGAGCTTATAGTGGAAGAGTCGTACATCAGTTACTTAAGAATGGATGAGCATACCTTTCTGTATGTGCTCAATGAAGTGTATCCTCATATCACACAATATTGACTTAAGAACTGCTACATCTTCAGAAGACAGGCTCACTATAACACTCCGATTCCTTGCTACAGGAGAGGGTTATGTTGGGTTAGGTTAGGTCTCCAGTCTTCTTAATCTATTTTTGTATTCAGAGTGCCTCACGTTGTAAAGCGCCTCATCAGCTTCAGACATCTCTATTAATTTTGTAGTTGTCGGCACACACCAATTGTATTTACCGGCAATGGTTATAAAAACACTACAGACGACAGAACGCTGCAGCGATGCTAGCGCTCCATGTGGTAACATGTCACATTGCAGTGAACAGAAGACAAGCGGTTTCTTTGATCAAATATACAGCGAGGGCCTAGATTTGTTCAAATATTGGACGACATTTGACAAAGTCCCTATTACACTATCAAAAATCTTTGACAAAGATATTGGACAAAGAAATTTGATAGTGTAATACCGGCCTAAACCCCGGCACACTCGCTCGCCCCTGTACCTCTCAAGTGATGCAGCGCTTGTTTCGCCAAAATGTGACGGCCACTAGTTTCCGAGAAAATCGAGGTAGAAGTTTTCTGAGTCTCTGCTATACACGCAAAACGTTTCTCGTGTTTTGACCTAGCGAGTGAAATGCAGTCGCTACAGTTAACGGCTGCTACGCTGGCGTTGCGGGTTCCATTCGAGCCCCTTTAGTTTCTTTTTTTTTTTCTCTTTCTTTTTTTCTTACTTACAGAATAACATTCAATAGTAATATCAGGTTAAGTTATTCAAAAATAGTCATTTCCGCAGTAGTAATTACATTAAAAAACAATCCTCACAGCAGGTGTTCTTCAAATCTGTATTCCGTTTGTTAACTATTTTCAAATGTGTATTCCGTTTCTTACAGAATAGATTATAGAAGCATCTTACTCACTAGCGCTTGCAGAGTTTGCGGTGCTAGACTGTAATTATTCTGGATGGCGTTTGTCGTAGAAGCAATCGAAACCCGAATTCGTAGACCATTTAATTAAAGTTGTTGCGTTGCAGGACCACTGGTTTTTCAGAAGCTATACCGGAAAACGCAGGTCGTTTAGATTCAGAAACAATACTTCTCTCTTAGATCGTCCACTCCGTTAGCCGGCCTAAGAGGCTCGGGTTCGATTCCCGGCTGGGTCGGGGATTTTCTTCGCTCAGCGACTGGGTGTTGTGTTGGCTTCATCATCATTTCATCCCCAACCAGCGCGCAGGTCGCCCAATGTGGAGTCGAATGTAATAAGACCTGCACCAAGGCGGCCGGACGCTCATTTCCATTTTTTTCTTCGATCATTTTTATGCAAACCACGTGTATTTGGTCATTCCTGTGAAAGAAGTTGTACGAAATTTAAGCAGAATTAAAAATGTATTTTTATGACATCGTCCCTCATCGAACTAATTTCTCTGTTAGTCTTTAGCAAGTGGAGAGTTATTTTGAATTATTCATAGTAAAATTTTTAACTTGCAACTTGCAATGAAATGAACACCTGTAGCTAACGAGCTGCATGGTCACCGATGGTATCTGTTCTTTCGGGTATGCCAGAAAGAACAGATACCCTCTTAGTATATATACAGGGTGATTCAAAAAGAATACCACAACTTTAGGAATTTAAAACTCTGCAACGACAAAAGGCAGAGCTAAGCACTATATGTCGGCGAATTAAGGGAGCTATAAAGTTTCATTTAGTTGTGCATTTGTTCGCTTGAGGCGCTGTTGACTAGGCGTCAGCGTCAGTTGATGCTAAGATGCCGACCGCTCAACAGAAAGCTTTTTGTGTTATTGAGTACGGCAGACGTGAATCGACGACAGTTGTTCAGCGTGCATTTCGAACGAAGTATGGTGTTAAACCTCATGATAGGTGGTGTATTAAACGTTGGTATAAACAGTTTACAGAGAATGGGTGTTTGTGCAAAGGGAAAAGTTCTGGATGGCCGAGAACGAGTGACGAAAGCCTCCAAGAAGCCCTGATCTTACCCCCTGCGATTTTTTCTTATGGGGGTATGTTAAGGATATGGTGTTTCGGTCACCTCTCCCAGCCACCATTGATGATTTGAAACGAGAAATATCAGCAGCTATCCAAACTGTTACGCCTGATATGCTACAGAGAGTGTGGAACGAGTTGGAGTATCGGGTTGATATTGCTCGAGTGTCTGGAGGGGGCCATATTGAACATCTCTGAACTTGTTTTTGAGTGAAAAAAAACCTTTTTAAATACTCTTTGTAATGATATATAACAGAAGGTTATATTATGTTTATTTCATTAAATACAAATTTTTAAAGTTGTGGTATTCTTTTTGAATCACCCTGTATTTTTAACTTGATTGTAAAAATTAACATCTCACGGTTCTCAATGGAAGTGCAATTGGCTGGATAATTTTTACAGTGCAAATGATGAATTTATTTGGTCTACAAAGATTTGATCATAAATCATCTAATCAGTTTGCCTTCCCCACGAATCATAAAGAAATTTTTCTTGTTTGGAACAATGTCAGATTTTAAAAATTCTTCGTACAGCAGTTTCGTCAACATCCTTAAATTAGGTTTTTTTTTATTAATGATTCAACTCATCTCCTTTTTGTACAATCCTATCAAATTTCCCG
The DNA here is from genome assembly GCF_023864345.2 of Schistocerca serialis cubense. NCBI lineage: Eukaryota > Metazoa > Arthropoda > Insecta > Orthoptera > Acrididae > Schistocerca > Schistocerca serialis. Next base: position 1,275,636,369 of record NC_064638.1, on the reverse strand, counting down.
GGTGGTTCTTACATACATAAGGAAACTTAAGATAATGTCTTTCCTGACGCAGTGCTCTGAAGGAATACTAATCTTGTTCATTTTTTTTTTTCTGCACAGTGACTGTTTTCACTCCTTCTTCCATACGGGAGCTATTATACATGGATTGGTACTAGCAGCCGGTTTGATCGATATTAATTACATAATCGAAGTCAGTATTAGCGGTGAATGCCTCTCTCTGTACCTGGCATCCTTCCGAAACTTCTAATATTTGGTTTATCGGTGCGAAATCTTTGGAGCTGTCTATATATTTGGAAATTTAACTACGAACCCAAAACGGAATAGGCATTTGAGGGAAGCGTGCTATAACAATTGCTTTATTGATGAAATTACTGCCCGCATCTCGTGGTCGTGCGGTAGCGATCTCGCTTCCCACGCCCGGGTTCCCGGGTTCGATTCCCGGCGGGGTCAGGGATTTTCTCTGCCTCGTGATGGCTGGGTGTTGTGTGCTGTCCTTAGGTTAGTTAGGTTTAAGTAGTTCTAAGTTCCAGGGGACTGATGACCATCGATGTTAAGTCCCATAGTGCTCAGAGCCATTTGAACCATTTTTTTGATGAAATTACTAAGGTGAAAACGCCTATTTTTGAATAATTTTGCATGATGTATTCTATTTAATGACATACTGCACGACGAAATTGAAGGAAAAGGAAACCTATACTGAAACGATTTGAACCTTTACCGCCATCGTATGAGTCGTAAACCTTAGCACTTGTTCGGTCGAAACGTGGCTAATGTTAAGGATATAGGAGGTACGCATAAAATTTCAACATCGATATTCTCGGAAACTAGGGGCTGACGCACGAAAAGCCTCTAGCCAGATATTAACGATAGGACCCACAACTACATACCTGAAACTCATCTAAATTCGTGATTTACACGTCTGACGGGTCCCTTATGACATATATCTTTTGTGTGACTGAATGGCTTAATAGCTTCATTGAATTTCTCATAAAAAATATGTTGCATCATCTAAAATACGAGGTACAGAGCATTACAAGTTATTTAATTAGAGAAACAGCAGCACAGAGGGAAGAAGCGCGAACCGATGATGTACCAGCTATCAGCTGACACCTACACCACTCGCGAACGCTCATTACAGATCACGTCTACATTCAGGGTGCTTCAGAGACGGTGTGTCCCCTTGTAAGTTACAAAACAATACTTGAATGAAACATTTATTTAGGCAGGTAAACGAAAGAAACGTCACCCTTTCTGAGCAATTCATTTAGTTATTTTCCATTGTTACAGCAACGATTTATAATTTTTTTAATGGACCATTATTTTTTCTATCACGTAGTTGATGTGTTTAAAGCAGTTGTGTAAAAATCAGTTTAAATCGAATTTGTAGTAGTTTTAGTTCGGGTATGTTTCTAGAAACATTCGAAGTTTTAGGGGTAATGTTGTACGTAATTGCTTTTGTTCGGATTGATTTTCTGGTGGCCGACTGTTCATTTGAGTTGGTGTTCAAACGAGTGCCTGTCTCCCGGGCTGCACAACTCTATGCGCCTTCTAAACGATCTGCGGACGAGATGTAAAGTAAATGGTGTCACGCAGCGACCACCTTCCTCAATGCGCTGTCGTAAGTGATGTTTGGTTAGCTTACAGAGTATGTCCCTACACTGCCGTACAGAGGCAGGTTGGAATGTTAAAGCAAATGAGATCTGGCCTGCCACGGATACTGGTGTGCAGTCGACGTGGCGTATACTTCTAACGAATACGTCGCCATGCTGCTGATGCACGGTGAATATCTACGCGATGCCAATGAAGCAGCCATGGTTCATGCCGAGATACATCTGGTTGGAAGATCTCCATTAGCCATTAAGTTTTTCGTGGTGAATAAAGACATCGAGGAACAGGTACTTTGAAAAAGCGGGGCGGTAACAGACGAATACCAGGAAGAAATACAGTTAAGGGATATGGAAGTGCGGAAGTGTTTTGTTTTAGCTGTGGTCTGTAACACCAACACCTTTACATCTCATCCGCATGGCGTTTAGAGGACAGACTGAGTTGTAAACCCAGGAAAATGTACACACGTTTGAACGCCTCGTTTAAATGAACATTCCACCACCAGAACATCTGTCTGAACACGGTATAGCACGTTTCAGCCTCCTTTATCTATCTTCTACCCCGAAGAGCGAAAGAAACTGGTACACCTGTCTAATATCGTGTACGGGCCCCGCGATTATGCAGAAGTGCCCCAACACGACGTGGCATGGTCTTGACTAATGTCTCAAGTAGCGCTGGTGGGAAATGACGCCGTGAATCCTGCAGGACTGTCCATAAATCCGTAAGAGTACGAGGGATTTGAGATATCTTCTGAACAGCACGTTGCAAGGCATATACGCTCAATAATGTTCATGTCTGGGGAGCTTCGTGCCCAGCGAAAGTGCTTAAACTCATAAGACTGTTCCTGGTGCCACTCGGTGGCAATTCTGGAAATGTGGGGTGTCGCATTGTCCTGCTGGAATTCCCCAAGCCCGTCGGACTGCACGGTCCACATTTATGGATGCTGGTGATCAGACAAGATGCTTACGTACGTCTCACCTGTCAGATTCGTATCTAGACGTATCATATAACTCTAACTACACAGCCCCCATGGGCTCAGCATTCATTTGCTGGGTATGGGCTTGGCGACCCCGGGGTTCCTGAGCTGGGGACTGGTAAGCGCCGCCAGTCCCCTGTCACCGTAACCTCTAAGCATACTTCAACGACCACCGTGCGGCGCGGCGGTGGAATGTTGTGTGTCTCAGGGAATGGGGATCTTGGCTTGACCTCAATCTCAAGGTGTGCTGCGCGCTGATGAGATGCATGGCTGTTGAGGTGGAACAGTCGATAGCGGGCAACCTCTGGGGAACCTGCCGCACCTCAGTTGTATAAGGCTTACCTAGGCACGCAGGGCTCTGTCTAGGTGGACTTCTAGTTCCCTAGCTGCTCGTGGGACCGAGATGGATCCTTCGAAATTCTCTTCTCTTCCTCCCAGCGGAAAGGGTGGGTCGCTGGAAGGTTCTAACACCCAGTCTCTGAAGAGGGCCCGTGCAGTCAGTCCCCCTGACTCCGGCGCTTCTTTGAAAAGTCCAGTCTTAGGTAACAGAATGCATTCTGGTAATCCGAATGTGTTTCTCATTGTGAAACGGAAGGAGGGTAGTTTCGAGAAGGTTTCGCCCTTCTATATACAAAAGGGATTGGAGGGAATCTGTGGCTCCTTAAAATCGGTGAAGCGCTTACGTAATGGGACCTTGCTAGTGGAAACTTCCACTTCCCAGCAAGCAACTACCCTCCAATCTGCTAAATGCCTTGTAGAGTATGCCATAGACACCGAACTGCACAGCACCTTGAACTATAGCAAAGGTGTTGTGACATGCCGGGATCTAGCTGATATTCCCAAGGAAGAACTACAACGTGAGTGGGCTCCGGAAGGTATCGTTGGTGTCCAACACATCATGAAGAGGGTTGATGGCACTCTTGTCCAATCCGACTCCTTTATTCTGACCTTCAGTAGCACAACACTTCCTGAACATGTTAAAGCTGGCTTCCTTCGCCTTAGTGTGAGGCCTTATTTCCCTGCCCCAATGCGCTGTTTCAAATGCCAGCGTTTTGGGCATACCACCTTAGGCTGTAAAGGCGAAGCGACTTGTGGAAACTGTGGTCAGGCTGCTCATGAAGGAGTTGGTTGCTCGTCTCCGGCTAAATGTATTAATTGCTCTGAGAACCACCCTGTTTGGAGTCGGGACTGCCGCATATATTTAGAGGAACGCAAGGTCCAGGAAATAAAAACAACCAAGCGTATCCCCTATGGTGAGGCCAAGAAGATTTACAAGTCGATGCAACCTCCCACATTTGCTACATCTTTTGCATCCCTGGTACAGAAGCCTACTCCAAAAGTCGATGCCTCAACGCAGACTGAGGTGTTGAGTGTTGGCACTAACACCTGTAGCTGTCAGTGCACTTGCAACGCAGCCAGTGTTCCAGAGCCAGTAGCCCCTACTCGAACGGCAGACAAAAGTACAGTGGCGGACTTGGTCCAGCCCCTCGCGCCTCCAACAGCTGAAGTTGTCCCCAAGCCCAGTGAGCCACTTACCACTCCCACATCCGCTCCCCCAAAGTCCACCAAGCCACAGAAAGCTACTGTGCAGCAGCAACAGCGGGTTAAATCCCGTGGTAAACCATCTGACCATGCGGATGTTGTTTTACGCGAGGCTTCATCTGACTCTTCCCCAGAGTTGATGGAGTACGATGTATGTGTGGGGCACTCATCTCGTCCCACGCCTGCCCCTCCGCCTGCTGCGGTCTCCCCACCCCGTCGGAGAGACAGGATGAAGGTGCTACCCCCAACATACATGGCTCCCATACTCCAGTGGAACTTGCAAGGGTTCAGGACGCATGTGGAGGAACTTCGTCTACTTTCTCAGGGTCGACCATTGTGTCTCTGTCTCCAGGAGACGTATTTCCATCCATCATACTCCCCTGCGATACGAGGCTCTACACTCCACAAAAAGGACGACCTGCGTGGAGAGAGAGCTAGAGGAGGCGTAGGTATTTTCGTCAGGACAGACTACCATTCCTCGCCTCTCTCACTTACGACGACTCTACAGGCCGTCGCTGTGTCCGTGCACGTGCGTCATCCATTGACTGTATGTTCACTTTACTTGCCCCCACATGATGCTCTTGATGAAGCGGCCCTCACCGACCTTCTTACACAGCTCCCCCAGCCATTCATTATTTGTGGTGATTTTAATGCCCACAATGTGCTTTGGGGCTCTGCAATTACCTGTCCCAGGGGTAGAGCAATTGAGAGGCTTCTCCTGTCATCCTGTGCCTACTTGCACAATGGAGGACAGAGTACTCATTTCTGCACGGCGACTGGGTCGTTCTCTGCCATTGATCTCTCGCTTTGCTCTCCAGCTCTTGCCGCTAGTGCTCACTGGGAAGTGGTCGCTGACTTGCACGGCAGTGATCATTTCCCAATCTGGATTCACCTGCCAGATGGCGTTGGCCCCGAAAGGAGACCACCACGATGGGTACTCAGTGGAGCTGACTGGACACTTTATAGCCAGTTGGCCCAATTCGAACACTGTGCGAATGTTGAGGTGTGGGTGGATCATATTACCAAAACGGTCCACCATGCCGCTGCGGCATCCATTCCACAGTCCACAGGCCACCGGAAAAGGCCACCTGTGCCTTGGTGGAGTGACGAATGCCGCTCTGCAATCAGGACCAGGCGTGCGGCTCTGCGGCGGTTCAAGTGTCGGCCGACTGCTGAGAATCTTGCAGCCTTTCGGGTGGCGAGGGCGAGATGTCGCCGCACTATTCGTGAGAGCAAGAAGAGGTCGTGGCAAAAGTTCCTGAACACCATTAATCGTTCCACCAAAAGTTCCATTGTGTGGGAGACCATTAGGAAAATTTCTGGCAGAGGAGGGAGGTGCCCCATAGCTGCTGTAATGAATAACGGCACTCTCCACACAGATCCGCGAGACATTGCGCAGACTATGGCAGCATATTTTGCGACAGTTACTGCCACAACCAGTCAGGATCCAGGTTTCCAGCGCCATAGAGCGGTTGCTGAGAGGTGTAGTCTGAACCTCCAGCCCACCTCTCATGAAGTTTACAACTGCCCTTTTTCTATGTGGGAGCTGGATTCTGCATTGTCTGGAGCTCGTGACACTTCCCCTGGTCACGACAGGATCCATTACAGTATGCTATGGCACCTCACAATGCGCAACAAAGAAATCCTCCTCGCACTTTTTAATGCCATTTGGGCGTCGGGTCACTTTCCTGACGCGTGGCGTGAGGCAGTTTTAATCCCTTTTTTAAAACCTGGGAAAGACCGCTCGAGCCCAAGTAGCTACCGTAGTATTGCCCTCACTAGTTGCATAGGGAAGACCTTGGAGCGGATGGTCAACCGCCGCCTTGTCTGGATGTTAGAATCCCGGCAACTATTTAGTCGCTATCAGTGTGGGTTCAGGAGGTTTCGTTCCACCTTCGATAACCTTGCCCTCCTGGAGGCGGCTATCCAACAAGCTTTCCTACGCCGTCATCACCTTATAGGTGTATTTTTCGACATCGAGAAGGCCTACGATACCACTTGGCGGCGTCTCATCCTGGGGCAGCTTCACGAATGGGGTTTTCGTGGTTGTCTTCCTCTTTTTATTCAGTCTTTCCTCTCGCCACGATATTTTAGATACTGAATTGGTGACGTCCTGTCTGATCGCTTTGAGCAGGAGAATGGTGTCCCTCAGGGTAGCGTTTTAAGTGTGACTCTGTTTGCCATCGCTATTAATCGCATTACGTCCATGGTGAAAAGTCCTGTCCAGTGTTCTTTGTTTGTGGATGATTTCTCTTTGTTCTGCTCTTCTTCAAGCCTTGCAACGACAACTCGTCAGTTGCAACTTACGATTAGGCGTTTGGATGACTGGGCGCTGAAGAGTGGATTTAAGTTTTCCACCGAGAAGTCTGTATGTGTTCTTTTTAACCGTTCTCGTTCGATTTTCACCTTTCCTGAGTTGCGCTTGAGGGACACTATTCTTTCTTTTAAAGACACGGTGAGATTTCTGGGGCTCATTTTTGACTCGAGGCTCACGTGGTTACCTCATCTTAAAGACCTGAAACGGCGGTCGCTTCAGGCTTTAAGCATTTTAAAATGTCTTAGCCACAGTACATGGGGAGCCGACAGGACTTGTCTGCTCCAATTTTACAGGGCGCTTGTGCGATCTCGGCTCGGTTATGAGTGCACGGTGTATGGGTCTGCGAGGCCTTCGTACTTAAAGATTTTGGACGTTGTCCACCATGAAGGGCTGCGGTTGGCCACTGGGGCATTCCGAACTAGCCCCATACCAAGCCTCTGTGCAGAGGCTGGTGAACCGCCACTTCATATGCGGCGACGGCTACTTACGGTACGCCAGGCGTATAAAACTTTGTCCACACCGTACACACCTGCATACCATACCGTTGCTCAGCCTCCTCTGGCACGGTTATTTCATAACCGGCAACGTGCGACGCAGCCCTATGGGATTCGCGCACAGGATTGCCTCGCTGCAATGTCTATGGCTGGTCTTCGTGTTTTACGTCGCGGTTGGAGCAGATCTCCACCTTGGCTCCTCCGGAGACCCAAACTTATTTTAGATTTGACTCGTTTTAAGAAGGATGGCACGCCAGATTTTACATTCCAGTCACTTTTTTTTAACATTTTAGATGTGCATCACAGTTTCACTGACGTTTACACTGATGGCTCCAAACAGGAGAATTTCCTTGGCTGTTCTGTGGTGTTCCCTGACCATGTTACCCGGATTCGCCTCCCTGCTGAATATACCGTTTTCGCGGCGGAGCTCCACGCGATCCTGACGGCGCTGGAGCAGATGCATCGTGTTCGGGGCGATCGATTTCTTCTCTGCTCCGATTCTCTTAGTGCCTTACAATCGCTGCAGAACCTGTACCCGACTGTAGAGATGGTCCAGCTGATACATAGCCAACTGTACTTGCTCCAACAGCGGGGTAAAGAGGTATCCTTCTGCTGGGTGCCTGGTCATGTCGGCATCTGGGGCAATGAACAGGCTGATCGGGCTACCAAGGAGGCCTGCAGAGAGCAGGATGTGGTCCAGTGTCCTATCCCCTTGCAGTCAGTCATCGCTGCACTCCACAGGAAGTGCATGGAGTTGTGGGAGGACGAATGGCTGGCGGTGACGGCCAATAAACTGCGGTCGGTAAAGTCAACCACTCGGCCGTGGCGTTCCTCCTGTCGGTTGCTCAGGCGGGAAGAGGTGGCCCTCACACGTCTTCGGATCGGGCACTGTCCTCTGACGCATAGCTATTTATTACGGCGGGAGGATCCTCCGTTTTGTGATGCTTGTGGTGTGCACATCTCTGTCCGCCACATTTTAACAGACTGCATTTTATACCGTGATGCAAGGGCAGAAGCACAAGTTGATGGTGATCTGCCCTGTGTTTTAGCTAATGATGAGACGTGTGTGTCTAGGGTTTTTAAGTTTTGTGATGTGTCTGGACTCTGGCCTAAACTTTTAGGCTGGAGGTTTTAGTGTATTGCAGAGTGGCTGACTCCTCCCTTTTTTTCCTTGCGGTCAGCCAGCCACTTCCATCTGCTACATTGTTTTAGCCCCCTCTCTCGTTTTCTTCCTGTGTTGTCCATGTTTTACTGCTGACGCCCTGCTTCATCCCACGCTTCGGTGTGGGTGAGCACATCTTTTCCGATGATTGTTTCCCGTGTTTTATGTTCCGTTTTATGTAAATATTCTGAGCTTTTTTTTTTCTCTCTTGACACCCGTCTCACTATGATACTGAACGGGCGCTGAAGACCTTGCTGTCGTGCGCCCACAAAACCCCTCTACTACTACTACTACTCTAACTACACACGCCCCACACCATTACAGAGCCTCCCTGAGTCACAGTCAACTGCTGACAAGCAGGGTTCTTGGAGTCATGAGGTTGTCTCCCTACCCTTACACGTCCATCCGCTCGAAACATTTGGAAACGAGACTCGTCCGACCCGGCAACATGTTGCCAGTCATCAACAGTCCATTCTCGGTGATGACGGCCCCAGGCGAGGCGTAAAATTTTGTGTCGTGCAGTCATCAAGACTACATGAGAGGGCCTTCGGCTCCGAAAGCCCATAATCGATAATGTTTCGTCGAATGGTTCGCACGCTGACACTTGTTGATGGCCCAGCATTGCAATCTGCATCAATTTCCGGAACGGTTGCACTTTTGTCACGTTGAGTGGTTGTCTCTAGTCCTCGATGGTCTCTTTCTTGCAGGATCTTTTCCGGCCGCAGCGATGACGGAGATTTGATGTTTTACCGGATTCTTGATATTCATGGTACACTCGTAAAATGGTCATATTGGAAAATCTCCACTTCATCGCTACCACGGAGATGCTGTGTTCCATCGGTTGTGCGCCGATAGTAACTCTACGTTCAAATTCAGTTAAATTCACTTAAATGTTAATAACGTGCCATTGTAGCAGCAGTAGCCGATCTAACAACTGCGCCAGACACTTGTTGTCTTATGTAGGTGTTGCCGACCGCAGCTCGGTATTCTGCCTGTTTACATATATCTCTGTATTTGAACGTGCATGCCTGTACCAGTTTCTTTCAGTGTATCTACACTACTGGTCATTAAAATTGCTACACCACGAAGATGACGTGCTACAGACGCGAAATTTAACCAACAGGAAGAAGGTGCTGTGACGTACAAATGATTAGCTTTTCAGAGCATTCACACAAGGTTGGCGCCGGTGGCGACACCTACAACGTTCTGACATGAGGAAAGTTTCCAACCGATTTCTCACGCACAAACAGCAGTTGACCGACGTTGGCTGGTGGAACGTTGTTGTGATGCCTCGTGTAAGGAGCCGGCCGGAGTGGCCGAGCGGTTCTAGGCGCTACAGTCTGGAACCGCGCGACTGCTACGGTCGCAGGTTCGAATCCTGCCTCTGGCATGGATGTGTGTGATGTCCTTAGGTTGATTAGGTTTAATTAGTTCTAAGTTCTAGGGGACTGATGACCTCAGAAGTTAAGTCCCATAGTGCTCAGAGCCATTTGAACCATTTGAGCCTCGTGTAAGGAGGAGAAATGCGTACCGTAACGTTTCCGACTTTGATAAAGGTCGGATTGCAGCCTATCGCGATTGCGAAACCTACATTTCAGCAGGACAACACACGGCCGCACATTGCAGGTCCTGTACGGGCCTTTCTGGATACAGAAAATGTTCGACTGCTGCACTGGCCAGCACATTATCCAGATCTCTCACCAACTGAAAACGTCTGGTCAATGGTGGCCGAGCAACTGGCTCGTCACAATATGCCTGTGACTACTCTCGATTAACTGTGGTATTTTGTTGAAGCTGCAAGGGCAGCTGTACCTGTACACATTATCCAAACTCTGTTTGACGCAGTGCACAGGCGTATCAAGGCCGTTATTACCCCCAGAGGTAGTTGTTCTGGGTACTCATTTCTCAGGATCTATGCACCCAAATTGCGTAAAAATGGAATCTCATGTCAGTTCTAGTATAATATATTTGTCCAATGAATACCCGTTTATCAATAGCATTTCTTCTTTGTGTAGCAATTGTAATGGCCAGTAGTGCATAAATACATATATTAAAGTCTGGTGTTGCACTTTCTGTCTTTACATTTGGCTTAATTCAGCAATTACTGTACGGATTTTGGTTCAGATTTGACTAACAGACACTTACGGGGAAGGTTAATGTATTATCCCCCAAGCTGTGTAAAGGATGACACACCTATTTGGCAGTACAGCCGGCACAACCCTAGACAGCAGCAAAGTTCCACCAACATCCCAGGTGGATGTGGTCTGGGAACTTTGAGGATGAGACAACGAAACGAGGCCGGACCACTTCTTTGTCGGTCTGCGTTTTAATCTACAATGCACCTCACAATGTGGCTATTCCCCAGTACCAGACTGGCACTGGTGTCGGTAACTTCTTAGGAGGTACGAATGCTATCAGTCCCAGTTTGGAGTGATATCTCATGGCAATGATGGAAGCAGGGCCAAGTGGTGATTGCCACCTAATATGCGGTTCTTCTGATCAGTATAGGACACAAATCGGGTTGCGAACCGAACGGCGCCTTTGATGTTATTGATCGTATTGTTAGATGGGTTGCAGTAAGTCACATGAAGTAATGATACCTAACGTTATTCTGTCAGCTAGTAATAAATCCAGGCACTTACACGTACACAAAATGACCTCTGCGCCACACAATTCGTCCGGCTGATACCGAGGGAGGTGGCGCAGTGGTTAGCACAGTGGACTTGCGTTCGGGAGGACGACGGTTCAAACCCGCGTCCGACCATCCTGATATACACTCCTGGAAATTGAAATAAGAACACCGTGAGTTCATTGTCCCAGGAAGGGGAAACTTTATTGACACATTCCTGGGGTCAGATACATCACATGATCGCACTGACAGAACCACAGGCACATAGACACAGGCAACAGAGCATGCACAATGTCGGCACTAGTACAGTGTATATCCACCTTTCGCAGCAATGCAGGCTGCTATTCTCCCATGGAGACGATCGTAGAGATGCTGGATGTAGTCTTGTGGAACGGCTTGCCATGCCATTTCCACCTGGCGCCTCAGTTGGACCAGCGCTCGTGCTGGACGTGCAGACCGCGTGAGACGACGCTTCATCCAGTCCCAAACATGCTCAATGGGGGACAGATCCGGAGATCTTGCTGGCCAGGGTAGTTGACTTACACCTTCTAGAGCACGTTGGGTGGCACGGGATACATGCGGACGTGCATTGTCCTGTTCGAACAGCAAGTTCCCTTGCCGGTCTAGGAATGGTAGAACGATGGGTTCGATGACGGTTTGGATGTACCGTGCACTATTCAGTGTCCCCTCGACGATCACCAGTGGTGTACGGCCAGTGTAGGAGATCGCTCCCCACACCATGATGCCGGGTGTTGGCCCTGTGTGCCTCGGTCGTATGCAGTCCTGATTGTGGCGCTCACCTGCACGGCGCCAAACACGCATACGACCATCATTGGCACCAAGGCAGAAGCGACTCTCATCGCTGAAGACGACACGTCTCCATTCGTCCCTCCATTCACGCCTGTCGCGACACCACTGGAGGCGGACTGCACGATGTTGGGGCGTGAGCGGAAGACGGCCTAACGGTGTGCGGGACCGTAGCCCAGCTTCATGGAGACGGTTGCGAATGGTCCTCGCCGATACCCCAGGAGCAACAGTGTCCCTAATTTGCTGGGAAGTGGCGGTGCGGTCCCCTAAGGCACTGCGTAGGATCCTACGGTCTTGGCGTGCATCCGTGCGTCGCTGCGGTCCGGTCCCAGGTCTACGGGCACGTGCACCTTCCGCCGACCACTAGCGACAACATCGATGTACTGTGGAGACCTCACGCCCCACGTGTTGAGCAATTCGGCGGTACGTCCACCCGGCCTCCCGCATGCCCACTATACGCCCTCGGTCAAAGTCCGTCAACTGCACATACGGTTCACGTCCACGCTGTCGCGGCATGCTACCAGTGTTAAAGACTGCGATGGAGCTCCGTATGCCACGGCAAACTGGCTGACACTGACGGCGGCGGTGCACAAATGCTGCGCAGCTAGCGCCATTCGACGGCCAACACCGCGGTTCCTGGTGTGTCCGCTGTGCCGTGCGTGTGATCATTGCTTGTACAGCCCTCTCGCAGTGTCCGGAGCAAGTATGGTGGGTCTGACACACCGGTGTCAATGTGTTCTTTTTTCCATTTCCAGGAGTGTAGGTTTTCCGTGATTTCCCTAAATCGCTTCAGGCAAATGCCGGGACAGTTCCTGTGAAAGGGCAAGGCTGATTTCCTTATCCATCCTTCCCTAATCCGAGCTTGTGCTCCGTCTCTAACGACCTTGTTGTCGACGGGACGTTAAACCCCAATCTCCTCCTCGTCCGGCTGGTCAGCTGAAATGCTCATCCAGTATGCTACAGAGTGATGCTAACAAAGATGACAACAAATACGAAAGTCTTCGGAACATTAGTTGATGCGTGAGAAGCCCTTAGGAGACGGAAATCATGTTGCGGAAAGTTCGTCCACACATGAAGCACCTCTCCTTCAGTACGACAATGCCCGACCAAACACGAAATCTGCGACATCTGCAACAGTCGGACGCCTTGGATTCGCTGTCATTGATGGTCCCCATTGCAGTCCCAACTAGGTCGCATCTGATTTTCGCCTGTTTCCAAAACTCTGAGAACAACTACGATGACTTCGCTTTGATAGTGATGAAAAGGTGGAAGCAGAGATGAGGTTGTGCCTCCGTCATCAAAGTCAAACGTTCTACAGTGACTGCAACTCTCATTGGGAGAAACGTATTCGTCGCCAGCGTGAATATGTACAAATGGAGAATAAATGTGCACAATGTTAACAACGTTAGTATTATTTTAAAAAACTTTAAGAGTATTTACATAAAAAATTCATTGACATTACATTTCAGCACCACCTCGAATTAATAATTTAAGTGTATTTTCTGTTATTGTAATTTAACTGCGTAATTGTTTTTTGTTTGTGAAATAAAATTTGTACAAACGAAAACAATGGGTAGTGTCACTCTACATAACCGGAGGTACAGCGGGTCAGTGCCACAGTTGCTTCTACGATTTTTCCACTCTTAAAAAATCCGTACTACACACAATAAAAGATTCCTAACAAAATAATTATAACAAGCTCGAACGCCTAAACCAAATGAAAACAATTTTAAAACGTGGAGTTGTCACTTTTGCCACCCACCAATGTCTTATATATGAAGATGGTACCTGTCCTTTCGGATTTGTTCGAAAGAACATAAGGGTTACCGGTCAATAATCTTCTTCAGTGCGGATACACTAAAAATGCTCAAACTCTTACGGAAATCGGTAGATTGACTGCCGTGAGTAATGAGTATAGTGGCCAGGGGCACTACAAGTGTAGTGCGTGGACACTAGGTTGGAAATTTGGGTCTCACGGGGAGCGTGCCAGAGATAAGTCCCTTAGTCGCACTATTATCTGCGTTCTCGATGGCTCAGTCGGATAGAGCATCTGCATTGAAGCAGGAGATTCCGGGTTCGAGTCCCGGTCAGGGCACACATTTTCAACTGTCCTCGTTGTATTTATCAACGCCTGTAAGCAGCTAATGGTCTGGATTTCATTGTAATTTCAAGGTCATATACAGGGCCAAATATCTCATGAAACAAGCGTCAAACGAAAAAAACTACAAAGAACGAAACTCGTCTAGCTTGAAGGGGGAAACCAGATGGCTCTATGGTTGGCCCGCTAGACGGCGCTGCCATTGGTCAAACGGATATCAATTGCGGTTTTTTAAAAATAGGATACCCCATTTTTATTACATATTCGTGTACGTATAGAAATATGAATGTTTTAGTTGCACCACTTTTTTCGCTTTGTGATAGATTGCGCTGTAATAGTCACAAACATATGGCTCACAATTTTAGACGAACAGCTGGTGACAGGTAGGTTCTTTAAATTAAAATACAGAACATAGGTACGTTTGAACATTTTATTTCTGTTGTTCCAATGTGATGCATCTACCTTTGTGAACTTATCATTTCTGAGAATGCATGCTGTTACAGCGAGATTACCTGTAAATACTACATTAATGCAATAAACGCTCAAAATGATGTCCGTCAACCTCAATGCATTTGGCAATACGTGTTACGACATTCCTCTCAACAGCGAGTAGTTCGCCTTCCGTAACGTTCGCACATGCATTGACAATGCGCTGACGCACGTCGTCAGGCGTTGTCGGTGTATCACGATAGCAAATATCCTTCAACTTTCCCCACAGAAAGAAATCTGGGGACGTCAGATCCGGTGAACGTGCGGGCAATGGTATGGTGCTTTGACGACCAATCTACCTGTCATGAAATGTGCTACTCAATACCGCTTCAACCGCACGCGAGTTATGTGCTCGATATCCATCATGTTGGAAGTACATCGCCATTCTGTCATGCAGTGAAACATCTTATAGTAACATCGGTAGAACATTATGTAGGAAATCATTGCACCATTTAGATTGGCATCGATAAAATGGGGGCCAATTATCCTTCCTCGCATAATGCCGCACCATACATTGACCCGCCAAGGTCACTGATGTTCCACTTGTCGCAGCCATCGTGAATTTTCCTTTGCCCAATAGTGCATATTATGACAGTTTACGTTACCGTTGTTGGTGAATGACGTTTTGTGGCTAAATAGAACACGTGCAAAAAATCTGTCATCGTCCCGTAATTTCTCTTGTGCCCAGTGGCAGAACTGTACACGACGTTCAAAGTCGTCGCCATGCAATTCCTAGTGCATAGAAATATGATACGGGTGCAATCGATGTTGATGTAGCATTCTCAACACCGACGTTCTCGAGATTCCCTATTCTCGCGCAATTTCTTTGCTACTGATGTGCGGATTAGCCGCGACAGCAGCTAAAACACCTACTTGGGCATCATCATTTGTTGCAGGTCGTGGTTGACGTTTCACAAGTGACTGAACACTTCCTGCTTCTTTAAATAACGTAACTATCCGGCGAACGGTCCGGACACTTGTATGATGTCTTCCAGGATATCGAGCAGCATACATAGCACACGCCCGTTGGGCATTTTTATCACAATAGCCATACATCAACACGATATCGACCTTTCCTGCAATTGGTAAACGGTCCATTTTAACAGCGCCATCTATCAAAGCGAAAAATTGGTCCAACTAAAACATTCATATTTATTTACGTACTACACGAATATGTAATAAAAACTGGGGGTTCCTATTTTTAAAAAACGCAGCGCCATCTTGCGGGCCAACCAGAGCGCCGTCTGGTTTCCCCATTCAAGCTAGACAAGTTTCGTGCTTTGTAGTTTTTTTCGTTTGATGCTTATTTCGTGAGATATTTCACCCGGTCACTATCACTGGACCACCCTGTATATTTGAAGCTGTGCGTTCTTTTCCAACCAATGTCTGGGGGCTAAAGAATGCAACGACTACAGAAGCATAACCAGCTGCGGAAAGAGTACGGTGTGGCGTGGACATTGTACTGCCAGAAAAAATGCGATTCTCCGTTACGCGGCAATAATTTTCCAGTCAGTTGCGAGTCTCTAGTCTTTTAAGTTGGTGTCAAATGGTTCAAATGGCTCTGAGCACTGTGGGACTTAACTGCTGTGGTCATCAGTCCCCTAGAACTTAGAACTACTTAAGCCTATCTAACCTAAGGACACCACACACATCCATGCCCGAGGCAGGATTCGAACCTGCGACCGTAGCGGTCGCGCGGTTCCATAGTGTAGCGCCTAGAACCGCTCGGCCACTCCGGTCGGCTATTGATGTTGCAACCATAAGATACTACCTTCTGTCCGCTTTGTGAGCTGTATAGTTTTATATTTCTGTACAATCAAATTAAGTTGTCGATCTTTGAACCGCTCTGAAAAAGTTTCAAGATGTGACTGAATATGTCTGCAATTTTTTCATTACGTCTGCAGGATACAAGCCTCTCCATACATTACTATCTTCGACTTTTCCCATCCAAGTTTGTATTGCTTGTTTCTCTGTGTCTTTACTCCATCTTCCAATAACTATTTTTGTTACGAGAAATCCAACACGGAAGCCCCTTAGGCCATCATTTCATGCCGCTATGTGCTCACCGCATTTCCATTAAAGTTTAATAGCAGTAAACATCACGTTCTGATTTTTTTTCTCATCAATTTGTTTGTCTTGTTGGCTTTATTCGTTTGCCAAACACACCTCTTGCCATTGCTGGTTTTGCAGCCATCAATTTTTGAACAATCTGAGCTTTTAATATCCACATTTCGCTCCCATATGTAAGTGCTGGCCGTGCTTAAGCAGTGTATACAATAGTTACGACAAACAGATCGTTATGATGCTATTTTCGCTTCATACAACTACAAGATATATCATAATTAAAGGCGCAAAGGCCTCCAGTTGAAAACACACGATAATACAAGCAAAAAGGTCTCAGTAACCATGGGCCCTGAAAACCATACCTTCAGAGCTATGCGCTCCTCTTCATCTTCGTTACTGTGAAACAAATCTCTTCCACTGCAACTCTTTGCTTTCTAAATTTTGGTAGAACGTAATATGGATCAAAGCAAGAAAAGATATGTCCAATAAACATGGGCTCTAAAATGTGTACCTTAATAGCTGAGAAAACTTGGTCATCATCACTACTGTGAAACATCTCTTCTACTGAACAAGTATTCATTGCTCTTAAGGCACGCATTTCAGAGCCCATGTTTACTGGACTCCCGTACAATCTCTTCCGAAAATATGGAAGGCAAAGAGCTTACAGTAGAAGAGACTTGCTTTACCGTATCAAAGATAAAGATGTGCTCATATCTCTTACGGTATTCTTTTCAGAGCCTATGTTTACTGAGACTTTTGTCTTTCTGGTATCGCGTACTTTCAGCAGTATGCATTTACGGCATTAATTATGATACACCCTGTATAACTTCGTAACTGAACTTGTAAGTAAGTTATAACAGACTACTCTGATTTACATCTAGAAATCTACACTTACATTTGCACGCTGCTGTCAGCTGTACAGCGCACAGTGCAGCGTACGTCGTTCCAATACTTGAGATTTTCTGTCCTGTTCGGATAGCGAACGAGGGAAAACAGGCTGTACCCATTTCTACGTTCCCTACTCTCTTTTAGTATTATGATTTCTGCGTGGAATAAAAAATCGTGGCTGCAGTAATATCGAGGATTCTTCGTCGAATACTTTAACCCAAGACGGTTCGACGAGAAAAAACCCATCTTCTCCGCTAAGATGTGTATTTAAGTTCCCCGAGCATTTGTGGTACACATCTGTAGGTACTGCCACAATTTCTGAGATTCTAGTAGCGCGTTTCGGATTCGTTCAGTATCCGCTCTCATCACTGATTCATAAGGATTAGACTTTCGGTAAAAAGTATTCTGGACTTGGTCGTATTATTGTCTCGTATGGTGTTTCCCTTAACATAAGCTGCACTTTCCAAGACCTCTTTCAGTAAATCTCTCGTTTTCTTAATACAGATTTTATTCCACTTCTTTAATTTTCAGCAATACACCGACCACTTTAAACAAAGTGACATGCTCCAGATACTGTTTGCCCAGTCTTCTAGAACATTTTTATTTTCAGGACTTGTTCTGTGTTAATGTGAATGTTTCAACGATCAGTGTCCACCCTGAATAAGTCGTACCGTCTGTCCATTTTCCAGGTATAGATTGGCAGTAACTGACACCATATTCACAGAAACCAATGTTTGCGGGCTAGATGCGATCACTGTATTCTGAAGTCAGGCCTTCACTGCACGTCCTGGAATCGCACGGTAGAGTGGGCGGCCCCTCTATCCGCTCTCACAGTTCTCTTTGACGTCAATGAGTCGGCAAACTTTCGTAATGTGAACTAAATTCCGCGGAAGCACCCACGTCCACCATAAGAGATGCTGGAAGTTTCTGGAATGTTCTCGCGAGCGGATGGCATTTCGCTTCGTTCTGAGAACACCATTACCGATCCTCTGTTCCGGATGTCGGAGAAGGATAGAGAGAAACGAAACTTCTGAATTGAAGGGCAGCGCAGCTTGAAGTGTTAGAGGAACACGAGAGCACATACCACAGCTGGAAGGTTATTTCGGTCTCTCTGAAACTCCTCTATATGTTACTTTGAAACTGGTGACATACAAGAAAACACTGTGGAATTTGTCACACACATGAACTTTACTTCGCTTAATATTTTTAGTCCCAATTTCTTCCCATAAAGATGGTAGCTAAACAGTAACAATTACCACATTTTAAGCAAACCTGTGAAGTTGCTGGTTTTTTTTGTCATATGAAAACTTAGTGCCCCGTAGGGACTCAGTCCTGGTACCTTCCCTTTCACAAGAAATGGTCCACGGGCTCAGCTAACAAGATATGACCAGTGAGCCACTTAAACAGCTTCACTTTCGCCAATATCTCTTTCCTATCTCCCAAATCTCACGGAAATTCTTCTGCATACCTATTTGCACTATGGATTTCAGAAGATGGCTCCACGTAAACTACAAGACACAAAGAAAATAGACACACATCAGTGGATGAAGTTCTAAGTTCAAAAATTCATATTACAAGTGTTCTGTGGGTAGCGTTGGCGACACAGTAAATGTCAATGTGTGTGCGTGCAATCCATTGAAGTGTCTGCTGCTGCCGATGACGCCCAGCAAGGCGCAATGACAGCAGCCCGCTTGTCAATCAGTTCATTTGGTTGCCTATCTGCAGGCGCATACTTATTCCATGTAACAACATCAGTCGGATCATTTGTCAAAATGTCAAATTCGTAACTATCGAGCCATACATTTGATAAGATCCCATAAAATTGCATCTTTTTTTATCGTTTCAGTGTGGACCGAATTGATTAAATGTGGAGGATGAAGTCAACCTATTCATATTTATCAAATTTTTGAAATATGTCCTGTGCGAATATAGCGAGCTATGTTCAACGTGAGTGATGTTTTCTGAAACCTTGTTTCTTCCTTGAGAGTAACTTGTTGTACTAGAGTAATGTCGTCACGTTTAATCTTATAATATTTATTAGTTAATTTATTTCACAAGGTGGTATCAGCGATAATGAGTAGCATGATATACTAGTGAAATATGGTATTTCTGTAAATATCAGACTAATTAACACTCTGTTAACTAGTTTCCTTGTTTCAGTCTAGTCGAATATGAGTAGTGACACCTAACAAAAACGTGTAGAAAAAATTGGCTGGTCAGAGGAAGAGCAAGAAGAATTGGACTGAGTTTATCGTATGGGTTGGACGGAAGAAAATAGGAATAGAAAGGGATGAGGAAAGCATAAACGGTGTTGTCAGTGTGGCAGAAATGCTTGTTTACTGTTTTTCAGAAGGGAGGCAGATGGGCTACTTCAAGATGGAGCGACACCAATAATAGGAAAATTTTTGATCTCGGCCAGAATGCTAAGCGGTTTTACATTAGAGACACATTACTGGGATAATAGTAAGTTCCAAAGTTATATGGTTGAAATGGGGAGAATGTGGAGACAGAAACTTAGGCACGGGGGGAGTGAAAATGCTGTACATATTTGATCTTGTTTTGCAGTTATGGAATGATTGCGGGTATTGGAAATGCGAGGATAAATCTTTTGGCACCATTGACTAAGAAACCGGTAAAACTGCAGAACGTGTGAAAATCGCATCACCTATCCATTTGCGTATATGCTAACCAAGCCCAGAAAGCACTGACCTGATCAAATAATCCTATGCATAAAAATAATTTTTATGTTCTAAGATTGTGCAGGAAACCGTGTGTCCATTCCTCTGGAAGTGGTACCAGTGGCCTAGTAACATATAGTGTGAAAACTGTCCCTGGCAGCTTAATCTAAGCCAGAGCTATAGCGAGGTGATACTGAACCCTTGGCAGAATTGCTGAAGATGTACATATTTAAGAAATTTTGTAGGTTTGTAGGTAGGTTTAGTAAAAATGAAGCGTAATTGAAAAGTATTACTTAACTAAACTGCGTCGATGAAAAATATTGGAACCAACAAATTAAATGTGGCATTATAGTAAATATATTAGAAATTGAATGTAAAAAAAATCTGTGTCAGCTGCTGTAGATTGGTTTAAGTTGTTGTGGTGGTCTTCAATCCGAAGACTGGTTTGATGCAGCTCTCCATGCTACTCTATCATCTGAAAGCTCCCAATACCTTGTGCAACCTACATCCTCCTGAATCTTCTCACTTTATTCATTTCTTAGTCTTCCTCTAAGACTTTACCCTCCCCCTCCCCCCCCCCCCAAGAAAAAAAAAAACACACACACACACACACACACACACACACACACACACACACACACACACACACACACACACGCACACACACTTTCCTCCAACCCTCCAGCACTAAATTGGATCTCCCTAGATGTCTCCGAATGTGTCCTACCAACTGAGCCCATCTTCTAGTCAGGTTGTCCCACATGTTTCTTTTCTCCCCACTTCTGCTCATTACCTCTTCGTTAGTTACGTGATCTAGCCATCTAATATTCAGCATTCTTCTGTAACACCACACTTCAAAAACTTCTGTTGTCTTCTTGTCTAAACTGTTTACCGCCCATGTTTCACTTCCACACAAAGCCACACTCCACAGACAAACACTTCCCGAAAACACATTCTAACACTTAAATCTAATTCGATGTTAACAATTTTCTTTTCTTCAGAAACGCTTTCCTTGTCCTTACCGATTTACATTTAATATCCTATCTGCTTCAGCTATCATAAATTATTTTAATGGCCAAATAACAACACTTACCTAATACCCTCAGTATAGTCTGAGTTAATTCGGGAACATTCCATTATCCTTATTTTGCTTTTGTTGATACTCATCTTATATCCTTTCAAGATACTTGTTTTAATATAATGTACAGCAGAGAACAGATTTATTTGATCCTCCAAAAACTAATATTACGGCAAAAATTAATAATTAGTAATAAAATAAAAGCGCTATAATTAAAAGTTAAGAGTGTATCCCTTTCCAAAAACAATGTTTTTCTTAAAATTTTACTTTTTTTTCCTTTGAGCAAAACAAACTCATGATATGACAATGTAGTTAAATTTAGCGGCTGTGTCGTACTCTATCGGCAAGATAGATATGCTTAAGTCTGCTTTCAGTCATGCGCCACATGAAGTAGTTTTCATATCATGTCTAATTTGCTGAAGCGACATTCACAGATGTTTCAGCCACTGGCATTGTCACAAATACTCTCAAAGCTACTTCAGTGTTTGAATATCTGTCTCGTAATCCGTACTTTGAAAGAATCTCGAAAACAAGCATATAGGAAGCCTCGTCAATGCTCATCATGAGCTCTTTCACCTGAAACTTTAAACCAGCTATTTCGTTAACAAGCTTCGCTATATCAATGTCTCCGCTCTATTTGACACTAAAATCGGTTACTCAATTTTCAAGATAATACACAGACCTTTAAAACATTTCCTGGCAGGAAACCAAATCCAAATGATATGGTATGACAATACGTGAAGTCTGTTTTCCATCTCAATTATTATCCTATCAAATGCTTTGAAGCTTTATAGCTTAGTCTCGCACCAGTCCTCAGTGGTCAGGAATAGGACAAATAGCTTATTTGCTTCAGCAGCCGCTCGCAGAATTTTTTAGATCCTACGGTATCGTAGTGCAGTAGCAGCAATAACCCAATTGTGGAACATGGGAGAGCTGTGTGGTGGTTGCTGTGTGAACCAAGCGCACTGACCTAAATCGTGATTACGATAGACGTCTGGAAGCTATTTCCCCGTGGAAATGAAGTGACACTGTGACAACACCTTGCGTTTATAGTGCATTCCGAGGGAAAAGCTTGTTCTCGCAGCTGCTAGACAGGAACACGGAGGTTAGTGGAACTCACATACCTCTCCCGGTTCATTCTTAAAGCGTCATTCTTTCTTATTCTTTTTGTTGCTGGACAGTTTTTACGCTCTATCTGTGCCTGCTCCCATGGAAGGGGTCTGCGTTTCCAGCCAATCGGCCCTGCCCTGCCCCAGGTACGAACGCCATTCTTCACGAAACTGCAGAAAGTGTACAAATAAGTAATATTTTCTAAAATTGCTGCTCCACAATTTTAAATATTGTTGGAAAACACTGACATCCACTCTGCTACAATGAGTCGAAACAATAACAGTTTCGAAAATGACTGTTCTGTGTAGAAATACGCTACCATACGCTCGAATACGCCTGAAAAATTTTTCCCTCCATAACTGGACCTGACCTTAAAATACCTTATTTGATACAGAGTGGTCGTTTTCGACGTCAGAATCTTTTAGATTTCTATGCCTGAGGATTGTCGTTTATATTAAAAAACTAGAAACACGCCTCGATTGCGAAAAAAGCACCTAGTGTTAACCTAGGTTTCGGCGTAGATAACTACACCTTCTTCAGAACAATAAAACCCACAAGTGCCTAAGAAGACCATTGTCAATGATTAAAAGAACACCATGGCTATACATTTATAAACGAAAAAAAATGGGAAAACGCAAACAGTACATATGTACAAAGTCAAAACCACTACTTAACTTAATGGTATACGCTCCACCTCACACCGGCCTATGTTCGATGGGCCATGACCCGCCATTTATGGTTAACACTCGGTCCTTTTTTTGCAATCGAGGCGGGTTTCTAGTTTTTTAATATATTAACCAACGATTGCTGACGCGCTGCGATGTTGAAGGTTCTTAAATTGTCGTTTATTATCTGAACCGACAGCGAGATAAACTTCCCGTAAACACTTCACCAGATCAGCTCGAAGCTCTCCTGTGTCACAGAAGTGACTGTAAGACAGTGGGCATCACCGCAGCGGACTCGTAAACGAAAACAGCAACATGCCGAAGCTGGTCAATAACAAATATTACATCGCTTTGGCCAACAAGTGACGGCTCCCTTGCAACAACTAAGCATTTCCCAGATTTGCAGGGGACTTTTGCTAATTATTCTTAGGAAGTGTGTTATCAAACCGCTTCCGTAGCCGAATAGTTAAAAAATAATAACAAAAGATTTAAAAAGTGTTTATCGTCTCTGGCTTCGGTGCGGAAGGACCCAGCTTCCATTCCCGTTACCTCCTCACTTTTTTTTTTTTTTTCAATTACGGAAGTCTGGTATGGGACTCACTCAGCCCTTGTGACGCTTCGATACAGAAGCAGCGGCATCATCAGGATTCATGTACTGGCAGTAACGGTTGGAGGGACTGACGACGTGCTGTCCCATTACCATAGATCGCTCCTCGTACTGTCACGCAGGCGGGAGGTGGCCAGTCACAACAGGCCTAAGGCATAAGCCGTAAGTGGGGTTTACCAAGTGTGGCATCAACAAAAGGGATAGAAGGGAATTCAGTTCTCTTTATGCTGAACTACGAGAATGATTCAGAAGGGAAAAATAAGGATAAATGTGAGGCTAAGGCGAAGATACTGTCACCACCCCCTTTTAGTTTTCATACAGAAATAGCAACGAAAAATGTAAACAACTGTCTCTAAACAGGAGTTCTTTGCCCGGACAGAAAAATAGCATGATACGCTCCGCTGATACCAGAAAATCGGCGAAATGGATAGAATTACATAGAACTTCCGCCAGCTAATGGCTATAATATAACGTCAAAATAGATAGAAATTACATGGAACTTCTGCCAGGTAATAGCTATAATGTGCAGATAAACAAAAGGAAAACAAAGATAACAGTCTGCACAGCAAGCAGACACGCCGCAAGACTGTTCTACTAGGACGAGACATTTATGAAGAGATGGATGAATTTTGGTGTTCGGATAGAGAAATAAAGAAGGAAGGTTCAAGGGAGATGTAATAGAAAGGAATGCATGAGAGAAGAGTTTCTGTAAAAGGAAACAGCTGATGACCTCCAAAACTGTACTCCTGCCATCAGAAAAGTATTCTGGAGGAGCCATTTTTGGAGCACTGCTCGGTATGGCAGATACCTGGGTGATGGGGATAACGGAAATCATACGACAGACCCCTCTGGTATGTGGTGTTCCAAAAGAAGACATCATACATTGATGGATTAAGGAGTAAAGTCGTTTCTACCAGGGGTCAACGATAAAGAATTTTGATAAAAAAGCAACGAAGGGAGAAAATGGTTTGGGCACATACTGCGACACGAGCTGCGAAAACTGCAATTAAATGGATGGTGGAAGGAAAGAATCGCAGGGGAGGGCTTTTATGAGTGCTATAGGCAGATGTTGCAGATTTTGGATATACCAGTTTATAATTTATTCATCCATATAATTTTGCAACGATTTCTAGCAGTTAAGTGAAAAGTTTACAGTATTACGTCTCTACAAAAAGAATTCCCAGTAGTGATGGCTAGCCAAGCTAGAGGCGTGCACAATCACGTTCCGACTTGAGCCCACCTGCTTCGTCCGACGCGTCGGCGAGTTTAGCGACGCTACAGCCTGTAAAACTCCCCCGTTTGGCTCCCACTGCACAAGCTCTTACGTTGCACTCAATCTGGTGACATATTCTTAGACTTTGAACGAAATGATAGGATAAGGAAGACGTTGGTTGGCCAGAAAATAAATACCAAACTCGTCTAGTAAAAATAGATTATGTTGTTGAGCCCCTTTTTCCGCCCATAAAGTTTGTACAGGTAAGAATCATACGTATAATCAAAGCAATATGTGCCTAGCACCAGAATTCAGCAACCTTATACTTGAGTCACAAATTCAGAATAATTTCCTTCCCAACGTACTCTCTACGAACTCGCTATACCAGTGGGCAGAGTTGCGCTCAAAACTTTGGTTCGGTAGTAAATTACGTAGTAAATGGTAGGATTGGTAGCGTTGGTAGGGACAGAAACATAAGTGAATTTGTGTGAGAGGAACTGAAAGCCGACAACTGCTCTTCGTTTTTATTAGTTTGTTTGTTTGTTTTTCATACTTTTAGAACCGCATCATCGTTCAGCGGTAGTCCACTGTGTGTTCCACAGCCTTACAAAATACAAACTGCATTTTATAAGTAATAAAAACTAGTTGCTCGCGTACCTTCTGCACTTTTATGTAACCACAGCAATTAATTTTGACGTACAAAAGATCTATGTAACTATAGTTGATATTTTGTACTCAACAGAACATTCTTCATTATCTTGAAAGGAAAGAGTTCCCTATTACTATTGATAGGTGCGGAAGTTTTTTAGCAACAACCAAAAGCACGTTTTATATAAGGTCGACGATGTATTCAAGCGATGACTGATATGCGGGGCTTTTTTTTAAAAAAAAAAAAAGAAAAGAAAAGAAAATTCCATTATCCAGCGCCTTACGATAAATCTGTATTGGTTTTTTCTCTGATTCTACTACATCACTGTTTCACGTTACAAATTAACAATTTTCTAACAAAATCTGAATTAAACACTGACAATTTCAATTTTGCTATGAATACTGTAGGATAATTATGTTTAGCAAAAACGTTCCGGAAGTTACGCAGCCCGTTATATAGCCTCACTCAGTTTCTAGACAGGTCACTGCTTACAGTTTCTGGGGAAACCCGGTAATATACTGATCGCATACGCAGAAAAAAAAAGGCGATCGAAATGAGGTAGAGCCCGATAGGTATGCAACACACCGAACGTTGCGAACTTAGCTGACAACAGTTACTGGGGAAAATACCATAGTCTACGCTTACTTTCGATAGTCTACCCTGTCCTTCCATAGTCTTACAACTGTTCCGAGGCGATCATTATTCGCACATATTCAACAACTCTACTGTACAAAACATTCTACTACGTGGAACTGTACACATCAACGCCAGGATGTTGAAATAGTAGCCGGCCGAAGTGGCCGAGCGGTTCTAGGCGCTACAGTCTGGAACCGCGCGACCGCTACGGTCGCAGGTTCGAATCCTGCTTCGGACATGGATGTGTGTCATGTCCTAGGTTAGTTAGGTTTAAGTAGTTCTAAGTTCTAGGGGACTGATGACCAAAGAAGTTAAGTCCCATAGTGCTCAGAGCCATTTTGAAATAGTACTTCGCACCGTTCACCAAAGGATTCTCTAGCCCTGACACATTTACTCAATCAAGCACGACCCTAAGGCCATTCGCGATCGTATAAAAAAAAAAAAAACAACACTGAAAATATGTTCCAACAGAACAGCGTAACCGTAATTACTATTACGGTCCCTCCTCCAGAAACATGTTCCGCCATTGCTGCCATCGCCTTTCGGAACAATGGTAAAGCCGGACAGTGTGGCCGAGCGGTTCTAGGCGCTACAGTCTGGAACCACGCGACCGCTCCGGTCGCAGGTTCGAATCCTGCCTTGGGCATGGATGTGTGTGGTGTCCTTAGGTTAGCTAGGTTTAAGTAGTTCTAAGTTCTAGGGGACTGATGACCTCAGATGTTAAGTCCCATAGTGCTCAGAGCCATTTGAACCCATTTTTGAACAATGGTAAACATGGCTACCTTATGCGCCCTTGAATTCCGCTGTTCTGCCGTCTTCAAAAATATATAAAAACCATGCCATAAATTCGATTTGTATGCGGAATGCATCAATTACTTGGAAACTTTGTACAGCGTATTTTCTAACCAAGTAACTGTCGTTATTATGTAATCTAATGTTTGCTAATGTGCGTGGTCAGGGAAATGAAATAATACTGCCACGTCATGCTGAAATGAAAAAGACGCTTTAGCTGGCAAGAGACAGCAATGCGGGACTGCATCAAACCAATGTTAGCTCTAAAGACCGGAACAACACTGCTACAGAGACGTCCATTGCCTAATGCAGAGCGATTGCTGCATCCGCTATGTTCCATTTATCTATGTTCTCATTTCCTCGTAGTCCTACGTATCGTTAAAAGACAGAAATTTGTAAGCCATTCATAGATGCACGGTTCCCGGATAATACTCGTTAACTGGACATCGCTAGTTTTGCGCGCTGCACGTTCTGCCCCCTGTTTCGTGAGGAGGAGTAATTCGCCGTTTGTGCGCCTGCCTCACCCCCGGACCAATTTTGCGGCATAATTTGCCATTCAGCGGGCGCTGTGGGCTGCGCCGGGTGATGGCTGGTTCACCGTCAGAGCGGCTCCCTCCAACTGCCAGCCCCGGCTAAGCGCGAGACAAAGCGGCCAATCCGCTCGGCGCCTCCGGTTTCTGTTGTTTATGGGGGATTCCCCGTGCGGCCCTTAATTGTTCCGCTCTCCGACGACGCGCCGTCACTCAGCCCTGTCCCTACCATACACAACACATACACAATGGAGCCGCGCAACACACCACAAACCTGTGAGGCCCTTGTGGTAGGGCGGAATATCAGCTCCCTGCAGCCCAGCGATATCAAAATTACATCTTCATCTACATCTGCATCTGCAATCGACGAATCATTGTGAACTGCGTGGCAAAGAACATTCTGTGCTGTGTCACAAGTTGGTGTAGTGGTCTTTAGTCTGTAGACTAGTTTGTCGCAGCCCTCCACGTGACTTTATGCTGCACATCTTTGCGTAACTACAGCATCCTACATAAATTAGAACTTCGTACTGCATTCGGGGCTTTGTCACCTCTACAGATTTTACCGTCGCCCCCTAAACTTCCAATTATTACCAAACTGATTATTCCTTGATGCCCAGCTTCAGTCAGGTTGTGCCACAATTTTCTTTCCTCTCCAACTCCATTCAGCTACCTCTTCATTAATTATCCGATCTACACTACTGGCCATTAAAATTGCTACACCAAGAAGAAATGCAGATGACAAACGGGTATTCATTTGACAAATATATTATACTAGGACTCACATGTGATTACATTTTCACGCAATTTGGGTGAATAGATACTGAGAAATCAGTACCCAGAACAAACAACTCTGGCCGTAATAACGGCCTTGATACGCCTGGGCATTGAGTCAAACAGAGCTTGGATGATGTGTACAGGTACAGCTGCCCATGCAGCTTCAACACGATACCACAGTTCATCAAGAGTAGTGACTGGCGTATTGTGACGAGCCAGTTGCTCGACCACCATTGATCAGACGTTTTCAGTTGGTGAGGGATCTGGAGAATGTGCTGGCCAGGGTAGCTAGCAGTCGAACATTTTCTGTATCCAGAAAGGCCCGTACAGGACCTGCAACATGCGGTCGTGCATTATCCTGATGAAATGTAGGGTTTCGCAGGGATCGAATGAAGGGTAGAGACACCGGTCGTAACACATCTGAAATGTAACGTCCACTGTTCAAAGTGCCGTCAATGCGAATAAGAGGTGACCTAGACGTGTAACCAATAGCACCCCATACCATCACGCAGGGTGATACGCTAGTATGGCGATGACGAATACACGCTTCCAATGTGAGTTCACTGCGATGTAGCCAAACACGGATGCGATCATCATGATGCTGTAAACAGAGCCTGGATTCATCGGAAAAAATGAACTTTCGCCATTCGTGCACCCAGGTTCGTCGTTGAGTACACCATCACAGGCGCTCCCGTATGTAATGCAGCGTCAAGGGTAACCGCAGCCATGGTCTCCGAGCTGATAGTCCATGATGTTGCAAACGTCGTCGAACCGTTCGTGCAGAAGGTTGCTGTCTTGCAAACGTCTTCATCTGTTGACTCAGGGATCGAGACGTGGCTGCACGATCCGTTACAGCCATGCGGATAAGATGCCCGTCATCTCGACTGCTAGTGATACGAGGCCGTTGGGATCCAGCACGGCGTTTCGTATTACCCTCCTGAACCCACCGATTCAATATTCTGCTAACAGCCATTGGATCTCGACGAACACGAGCAGCCATGTCGCGATACGATAAACCGCAATCGCGATGGGCTACAATCCGACCTTTGTCAAAGTCGGAAACGTGATGGTACGCATTTCTCCTCCTCACACGAGGCATCACAAGAACGTTTCACCAGGCAACGCGGGTCAACTGCTGTTTCTGTGTGAGAAATCGGTTGGAAACTTTCCCTATGTCAGCACGTTTTAGGTGTCGCCAGCGGCGCCAACCTTGTGAGAATGCTCTGAAAAGCTAATCATTTGCATATCACAGCATCCTCTACCTGTCGCTTAAATTTCGCGTCTGTAGCACGTCATCTTCGTGGTGTAGCAACTTTAATGGCGAGTAGTGTACCAACCTTATCTTCATTATCCTTCTGTAGCACCACATTTCGGAAACTTCTTTCCTCTTCTTGTCTGAAACTTGTACCGCCCGCGTTTCATTGCGTACAAGGCTAAACCCCAGACAGACACCTACAGAAAACACTTCACGAAACATTTAAATTAGATGTTAACAAATTTCACTTCTCCAGAAACGCTTTTCTTGCTGTTGCGATCTAACTTTTATAGACCATCTGCGTCGGTCATCATCACTTATTTTGCTTGCAAAATGACTTTTTTCTAATACCTCATTTCATAATCTAATTGTCTCAGTATCGCCACATTTAATTCTAATACAGGATGTTTCAAAAAGAATATAAGGGTTTTAAGGCTTTGTAGCACATATCACATTCACCTTATAGTTATAAATAATACACCAAATGAAAGAAAAACACAAACAGTTTTTCTTAGGATTATTCAGTGTGAACACCGATCGCGCATCGAGTCGAAAGGTGAGTTATTCCGAAACCTCGATCAATGCGTCAGGAGAAACTGTTACAATAACACTGTTTCTAAAGTCGGATACATCAGCTGGTATCGGAGGCACATACACATGTTCGCGTTAGATCGTGTGTGAGCGCGAAGGTCACGCATAGAATGCTGTGTCAAACGGCTCCTTGCACCCAATCAACCGGTCGGATACAACGTTTGTAACCAGTCACGTACTGAGTTATAACAGTGAGGCGGCGAACCACCTTGCTCCCAAATAGAGATGTGTTGTTCAGCTTCTTCCTATTGAGGCACAGGTCCTGTAGCACATCAAGGTAAGAAGCATCAGTTACAGTTGACAGCCCGAAAAAGAGAGGCCCATAAACTTTCCGCGGGGATATTTCTTGGGGCTAAGCGTGAAAGACTCACACCCGTTTAACACGTTTTTGAGTCACTCTTTGTCATTCCATATTCTTCCCATTCCACACAGGTATACAAACAAAACTGTTTGAGTTGCTCTTTCATTTGGTGTATTATTTGCAATTTCAGTTGGACGTAATAAATGCTACAACGCCTTAAAACCGGTATGTTCCTTTTTAAATACCCTTACATTCCATAAACAGTAGTATAGTGGTGCAGTGTCTGTGTTTTACAGTGTCTGTATAGTTCGATGCATTGTTTCTTCGGACACGCGTGCTTGCCCAAGGAAACAATGCATCCAACTATAGAGACACTGTAAAATACAAACACTGCACTGCTATTCTTCATAACAAAGCACTGTAGTCTGCCGAGAGAAACAATGTCTCCATATCTACGGGAGTTATATGAACAGTGTGCGAGCACTATGGGACGTCGACACTAGGACATACGTATGAAAGTTTGGGGCGGGCCTGGAGGAGTGATTGGGTAGTGGAAGTGGTTAAGACAACCACTCGCGATATGAGGGGAATCTAGTTTCGAGTTCTGGTCCAGCACAAATTTTCCTATGTTTCTAGTAAATCGTATTCTCGGTTTGCGAGTACATTTACAACATTTCATAAACTTTAACATATCTGGATGTTCATCTAGCAACTTATTTTCGAGATACTATTCCAGTCAATTGCTCTTGCAAATCCCCTGCTGCCTCTGAGTGAATTACAATGCCATCGGTAAAACCTCAAAGTTTTTATTACTTATCGTTCAGTTCCACTTTCCTCTCCAAATTCCTCCTTGATGTCCTTCACAGCTTAGTCATTGTACAGGTTGTACAGTTTGAATAACATCAGCGATTGACCACAACTCTTTCTCATTTCATTCTCAACTACTGCTTCCGCTATATGTTCTTCGACTCCAATAACTGCATTCTGGTCTACGTATAAAATTTCGCTCGCTCTATTTTATTCCTGCTACCTTCAGAATGTGAAAGAGTGTATTCCAGTCACATAGTAAAGAGATTTCTCTAAATATGTTCCATATATTACAATCTCTTCCCGCTCCTTTCACGGTTTGAGTATGACTCTGTGCGAGTTTTTATTTGGCTGGTTTTATCTCCACGACCTATACAGGATATGCTCTGAATATTCGTAGTTTCTACCTACAAATCTCAAACATGGTCTCTAGAGGCATATGAAGTCTTTTTTCTGCAAGTTAAGATTTTTAAAAGTTCCTGTTAGATCAAAAATTTTCTTCAGATGACTGTCAACAACATCGATGTACTTGGAGGAATGCTTCATACGCACTCTACCTTGTTACAATATATTTATTAGCTATCGGTTTCGATCATGGATTATCTTCATAGGGGAAATATATTTATTGTGACAGCTTCACGTCTCATACATGTTATTTAACCAGTAAGGCATGCGCCTTTACTGACCTGAAAACGTCGCAATATGATCATAACGCTCTTAACCGATATTGTGGCGAAGTATAATGCTTCGAAGAAGTCTGGAGAAGGTTCCGCTTACCCGGCGAGGAAATGTCATTCGAGGAAACGTGGTCATGAACTGGAAAAGGCTGAGGTGCTGAATTCGCAGGACCATGGGCAATAGCTGGGGAAACTGGCGCCAGTATTGAATGTCAGCGAGCGAACAATGCGTCGAATGGCAGAGGAGGACCTCATGCGAGCCGTTTCATCTACATCTACACGGATAATCTGCCAATCACATTTAAGCGACTGGCAGAGGGTTCATCGAATTTAATCCGAAACTGTCTCTCGGATAACGTTGAAATGTTCTGGTCAAAGGAGTTCTGGCCCCCGAATAGCCAGGATTTAAACCTCCTCGACTACTATGTTTGGAGCGTTGTCGAAAGAGTTACCAATAAGAAGAGGCACCATAATGTCACATCCCTAGGCACCGCTATCGAAGCAGCATTCGCGAATATGGGCAGCGCTGTTTTAAAGAGAGCGTGCAATCGTTTCAGAGGAAGATTGGTAGAGCACTTGCCCGCGAAAGGCAAAGGTCCCGAGTTTGAGACTCGGTCCGGCACACAGTTTTAATCTGCCAGGAAGTTTCATATCAGCGCACACTCCGCTGCAGAGTGAAAATCTCATTCTGAAGATTGGAGGAGGTCATTGCGGCTGGGCGTTACGCCAAGTAATGTTACACTTTAAAAATACCACTACTTACATGTAAAAATTTTCATTTTATTTTATATTTGTTTTAATAAATTTGCTTTTAAAACAAAGATTCGTTTGTCCTGATTTAAGAGCCGCACCCTGTGCTTGGAAGTACTTGCAGCACCCTGAAAGTTTAACGAGATGTAAATGTGCTGTTGTATTTTTGTTATCAGACAGAGGTTGCTAGCAGATAAGTGCACCGTCTACAGAAAGCCCAAGATTGCAACTAATACTGTGTAGTGAGTGATTATAACAGGAGTAGGAACACTCCCATTACATTCCTTTGTATCACATCAGGTGTTACTTCAGAGTCGGTTGATGATTCACCGTTGTGAGCCTTCTTTTCTTAAGTTTAGAGTTTTTACGTAGTTTTTATGGTTTCTTATTTACGTTTAAGTAACAACAGCTAACTTAGAAGCACAGCGGCTAATTATGTAATGGCATAGAGAAACTAAATCGTACAGGCACAATACAAACTATGTCATAAATTGACGAAAGAACTTCGATGTTTTTCCTGTTAGGCAGCACGTTCAAATACTTTCAGTGATCTTATTCAAGTCCCACAAGCCAAACTCACAGAGAACTTCGGCTTGGAGAAACACATTTATTCACAGAGACACAAAATTTTCTTGACAAATATTAACGAACGAAAGATATACTTGTAGCACTATCACATTCGAGCTTCGTTTAGGATTTCATTGTTATAGCTAAAGAAAAGTAATTATAATCTCTCACCACGTAAAATATTTAAGCGTGGGTAGTAAAATTTAAAAAAAAGTTTCTTTTATTTTTATTTAATGAGACTATCCACGACACCGTGTAGTGTTCTGTTTGGCAGGAAATTTCTGATCCGGTCGGAAACCAAGTTATATATCTGACGGGACAATATTTTCTTTGGAAGTGATATGGAAACAAAAGCTTTTCTGAAGTCTAGAAACACCAAATCACGTTCCTCGCCAACCGTGGTCAATATCTGCATCTAAATCTCTGCCCTAACAGGCTTACTTGGAGGTAACTGCTTGAAGCTTCTTCCATGTCTGCAGGACATCTCAACAACAGTTGGAAAAGTTTTGATTTACACACACTCACACACACACACACACACACACACACACACACACACACACACACATACATACACACAGTTTGAAGAATAAGAAAAGAGACGAAATAGTAACCTCGAATGGTAGTTGGAGAGGAATTCGTGGGGGGGCTACATCAAACCAATCAGAAGACTGATGAGTCAAAACGAACACTGCACTCAATTGAAAATTGTCTTGACTGATGCTCTCGAGCAATTGTCAATTAACGTAAATTTCGAACTAGCGTGTAACTTGGAAATTTTCACGCAATAACAAACGATTGCAAAGGTAAATTAAGTGATATGTGGCTGATCGACTGCAGCCTGAATACGGAACTCTTGAATCTCCAGCTTAATGCCTGAACATCGAGCCTTCTATTAGACGTAACTAAGCGAACTGTGTAAACCTGCTTATGAATTATATGCAGCTTCACGATACCATTTATAGGCGTATTAGTATATAGACTATAGAAACGCTATGCTGCAACTAAACGAGTGTAGTTTACATTCAACTTATAGTAATATTCCGAATTGTCTTCCTTTTGATGAAGAGAACGGCGTAGGAAAACGGGAAGCTTGTGGAGGGCGTAAAAGAATTCCATTATAGCCCTTGAAGTTCATAGAACAATAAAAAGTACCACATGAAAAGTGACATGCAACGGATATTAAGAATTATAAAAAATATTGACACCCTCACCGCCATTACCCCCTGACCGTGCTTAATTCACAAACCTCTCCGTATGCACTAAGACGAGTCCAGAAGGCGCACCTGAAGAGCTCTCTCCGCTCTCGACTAGAGAATTTATAACGAGCGCCTTTCTTTGCGTCTTATTAAGAGGCAGAATTATACCTGCCGCACGCAGCGAAGCCGCTTTCTGCATTTTAAGGCGAGCACAAGGAGGCGCTCTGGGATAATGCAGATTAATTTAATTAACCTATAATGCATAACTTTGCGAGAAAGGAAAGATAGAATCTGTGCAAATTGTCTTTTCCATTATTTATATTTCATATTCGCGCTCACCGTGGTTTATTGAAGTTAGCGGGAAAACGTCTTAAGCCAGCTTCGCGCAAAGGTGTGAGGAGGACCCCTTCGTGATTATTCACTCTGAATATTTCTGCGCTGCACCGCGCAGTACCTGGCCCCAATCTGCAATGCAGATGGCGCTGCTGCGCCCGCTGTGGGGGAAATTTGGCAGGGTGGCCAACCTGTCAAGGGAAGGGGAAACCCCTATTGCGATACCTTACTCGATGAGTGTCCAGGAAAAACAGACGTCAATCAAAAGTACCCGCTATATGATCTATTATATCTGCTCTGTATGAAGCAAAAAATGGTTCAAATGGCTCTAAGCAGTATGGGACTTAACATCTGAGGTCATAAGTCCCCTAGAATTAGAACTACTTAAACCTAAGTAACCTAAGGACATCACACACGACCATGCCCACGTCAGGATTCGAACCTGCGACCGTAACAGCAGCGGCCGGTCTGTATGTAGCTTTCTATCACAAATTTCTTGTGATCAACAGACGTACTGATTTTTTTCATTTGTATGACCATATTTTCAGCAACTGCTTTACAGGTGTTAAGTTTATTTTAATTCCATCACTGGAGCATCTAACAACCCTACCACAACAAAGGTCAATATTTGATAATGATTGTGGTGTTGCTCACGCTGCTAAATACTGCGTTTTCGGGCAACAACAAAGCTATATTGTGTGGCAGGTGTCGTTAGAGCACAGTCAATAAAGTCATTTCATGTAATAATGAATAAACTAGGCACTCATCTTTTCGTGTTTCCCACGCTGGTCTCGTTGTAAAATCATGGCTCAATCGTCGAAAATCTAGGTGGTGATGATTCCAAGCTCGGCTGCAAAGAAGCCTAGGTTTTATTCTGCTATATTCGAAAGTTTTATAGATGTGTTTCACAAACCATTCTTGAAGATTACAGTTTTGCAGGACAATGGTGATGTAAAAAAGTAATCAGCACTCCTAATTCAAGTTACATTTATTTTTTATTGCTTTTGTTGCAATGGCACGTAACACACAAAACATCACTTCACAATACAAAACATACTTGAAAACATCTTCCTCACTGTTAAAGTTCACTTTTTATAAACTGGCAACAATATGCGTCTTTCCAACATGACGTCCAGGACTTGACATTTTCAGGGTCCGACTCTCTAACTAACTAAATAATCGCTTACGCGCCCAAAAATCAAGAGTTACAAGTACGCCAAAGATCATAGTGACAAAAGAAAAAATACACATAAGAATAATATCATTGCAATATAAATATATGGATGTATCAAAGTACCTCTACATTAATGAAATCGAATCTGAATGTTGTCTCAGAAATATGTCAACTACTTTACAGAAACGGTAGAATATTGCTGGCATCGAGAGATTGAGTTGAGGTGCTGTAATGGTTACGTAATTCAAATACCATTACAAGCAACAGGAAAATGCGTGCTTAGTCACCAGGCGCGTTTAGTTTTATTGAAATAAATCACCATCAGCAGCCTGTAATGAAATATTTTTACAATTTGACTTGCTTTGTAGGTCGAAAAACAGTTCTTTACAAAAGATGTTGGTTTTTAGTTACGGTGTTTCATGCCTTCTTTTCCACTAGAACACCATCTGCTTGTTAGTTTTTGGGTTATTTCTTTCATCCTCAGTAGGAGGATGTGATATCGATAGCTACGATGCCACAGTGTAGCTGCAAGTTCTTTGGTTGGCACGACGACGACGACGACACCGACACCGACGACAGCGGCCTCTAGCCGGCGCTCTGCAGCTCTACGAGCGCCGCTCCAGATTCTGCCCATTTGTTCACGAGCGGAGCGACCAACTAACATTGTTTCATTTTCATAGTGGGCGAGCCACTACAGATTTTGACTGTGTTAGCTTTGATACATCAGGCTTCGCACCTGTGTGCTCGTCATAGCCGAAGTTACGCTAGCCCTGTATTTATTGTCTTACCTAGAGTAGAGATCTTTTACCTTAAAAGTAGTACCGAGATTTCTACCTCACCTGCTCCTTCTCGTTTCCTACATTCGGCCTACCCTTCAATTTACAGGAGCAGATCCACGCGCCGTCTTCCAGGCGGGATACAAAAGAGGATGTAAGTGATTCATTTCCTTGCAATTACCAAATAAGCAGAAACCAGTCGCAAAATCATGTTTCTTTATGATTTTGCGACTAGTTGCTGCTTTTTTGGTAATTTTATGGTAACGGTCGCTGCACAACTTGGGAACCACATGGAGCCCACCATTCATCATTTCCTTGCCATATGAACGCGGAGTTACCAAAGACGTAATGTCGTTGTTTCACAGCAACGACTTGGGCTACATAGCAGGAATAGTATATATTTGTTGGGACCAATTTGTATCTTAATCATCTTCATTATTTGTGCTAATTATCGATTTGATCTACAGCCAAAATTTGGCCCCGTTACGATTGCGGGATTGCATTTAATTGGCGTTCACCAGTAATATGCTTGACGGCCGAGTGGTAATTCAAGGTGAGTTGAGGTCCATATTCACCCACTGTTAAATGTATAATAAACAATGGCGCCTGGGAGTAACGAAACGGCGGAACAATGACTCCTGCCGGAAAAGAGACGCCATCAGCTCTGAATATTCCATACAACCAGCGATTCGTAAGAGGCACGACCGTGTACGTCATGCCACTATAGTACTAACCCTTACATCGACACTGAAGAAGAGCACGGGTCATGTCAAATTAACAAAAAGAAATAAACATGGTTTGAACTAACGTACAGTTTTTTTTTGTAGAATCCTAGAACATTTAATCATCTGAAGCGTTATGGTCCACCTAGAACAAAATAAGCTTGTATAGGGAAGCTACCGTGGGCTACTGATGCAGATCACGCGAAGCTCAACTCGCCAAGTTGTTGCAAGATATTCTCAGTGCAAGTATAGTGGAAACAAAGAGAAACAAAGATGATCCGGTGTTTATAAACGTTAGAAATTACATTTATCCTATACCACAGGTTGCAAATAAAATACGTTCCTGTGGGATACCTAATCGGGTTTGCGATTGGGTCGAGAATGTCCTGACTCGCAGGACGGAGAACTATCTGCAGAAACTGAAGTAATAGCTGGCATGGCCCAGGGGAGTACCCGTAATAGGTCAGGTGCGGTACACTTATGCTGTAGCAACATAGTCCGAACAGTTCTAGAGTATTGTTCCTGTGACCAGGGTCTTTGCCAAGAAGACATGACAGCAGAGACCGAACGAACTGAGAGACGCCCTCCTGGATTGTAACAGCCCGGCATAGCTCAAACGACAGAGTGATTGAAATGGTCGGAAAATTTAAATTTTAACCATTGCAAGTACGCGGAATAGTTCTCGTGGAGCACTCTTGGGTAAATTTAGAGAACTTGACTTTAAAAAAAAACTTTGTCACCATTAAGCTGCCACCATCTTGCATCTCCTACAGGGATAGTGACAACAAGTACGAGAAATTAGGGCGCGTAAATAGCATACAGTCATTTTTCTCATAGCGTGTAGGCTTTCACGGCCGGCGTCTTCAGTAATTAAAACTTTCGGGCTAAGAGGCCGTGGTCCAATAGTAGAAATACTTCTCCCTGACGTTTCGTTGCCAGCTGCGGGCAACATCATCTGAGGTGAGTCTACGATTGGCTGTTAGGCCGTGGAGGTCCTGTTTATATAGAGCGCGTAGAGGGCGCCACCACTCGTCACGTGTTGTCAACAGTAAAACTATCTCTGGCTGGCGTCAT
Source organism: Schistocerca serialis cubense (assembly GCF_023864345.2). Classification (NCBI taxonomy): domain Eukaryota; kingdom Metazoa; phylum Arthropoda; class Insecta; order Orthoptera; family Acrididae; genus Schistocerca; species Schistocerca serialis. Next base: position 1,275,598,340 of record NC_064638.1, on the reverse strand, counting down.
TACTCTCGATCGAAGGTAATCGATTGTCACATCTTTGGTACAAAGTCGATCGCCATATCTTATCTAACTTCAAGCCTTCCTCTTTCCTGTTAAAATTATTGTGGTGTTTAAAAACCTCTACAGCCTCTCTATACATACGTGCATAATTATGCGATGTCTTAGCTAGCACGTTCGTCTCACTAAATTTTATTTCATGGTCACCTGTTTCAAAAACATGTTCCGCTACAGCCGATTTGTCCGTGTGTCCCACTTGACAGTTCCTTTTATGTTCAGTTAGGCGAGTATTGATACTTCTTTTTGTGGTTCCAATGTAAACCTTCCCACAACTACACGGAATCTTATACACACCAGGAGTAGCTAAAGGGTGTCGTGCATCTTTCGCCGATCTTAAGCATTCACTGATCTTCTTGGTGGGTCTGAAGATTGTTTCAACTCTGAACTTGGCCAGCTCTTTCCCGATACGGTCCGTAATATTGTGGATGAATGGAAAAAAACTTTCCCCACCGATGGTTGTTGTTGTTGCACGTTTTCGAACATTTTTCTTCTGGGATGGAGTGCTCGATTTATCTCCTTGCCAGCGTACCCATTTTTCTGGAAAGCGGTTCGCAAGTGGTTTAGTTCCTCTTGCAAATAAGCTGGCTCACAGATTTTATTAGCCCTGTCCACCAATGTCTTGATAATACCTCTTTTCTGCCTGGGATGATGGTTTGAATCCTTATGAAGATAACGATCGGTATGCGTATCTTTTCTGTAGACTTTGTGACCCAGAGTGGCCCAGAGTGACCCAGAGTCCCATAGCCCGGAAGTTTTAATTACTGAGTCAGTTTCCTGTCGCTTATTATACGTAGGGAATAGGAAAGAAAATCGATAGCATTGGTGACATATACCTACCGTGATGCACTGCAGGGTGGCTTGTGGAGTATATGTACACAGCCTGACAAGAAAATGAAGCACCCAGAACACGCAACTGGCAGCTTCAGGGTTATTCTAAATGATGGACCAATTTTCAAAAATTCGTATGCATTCAAGTACAAATCCAAAACGAACAACCTTTATACCAACGAAAAGCGGCGGCGGGCGGGCGGTGCAGGTTTCAGAAGCGGCCGGCAGAGTTCGCGCAGCAATAGGGCCGTCATTCCGTTTCACTGTCAATTGTGAGATGGCGACTATGGAGCATAAGGTTTTCTGCGTTCTTGAGTTCATGAAAAGTGAATAAGAAGCTTCACTGCAGCAGACATTTCGTACCAAATTCGGTATTGAACCACGAACTCGCAAGAGCATTAGTCGTTGGTATAAGCAATTCAAACAGCCTGGGAGTGTGTGCACATGGAGAAAGGACTGGCCGACCGCGTGTGTCAGAGGATGGTGTCCGACGGATTCAAGAAAATGTTGTGTGCAGTCCCACTAAGGCTACCAATAGAGCCAGTCGAGAACTTGGAGTACCCCAAGCAAGTGTATGGAAAGCTCTGAGACGGCGTTTGCTTGTGCAGGGTCTCAACCCCAATGACAAAGAGAAGCGTCTCCCATTTTGTGATTATGCGCTAGCAAAGATGGAGGATGACGCATTTCTACAGCGTTAGATTTTTAGCGATGAAGCGACGTTCACCTTAGTGGAAAAGTCAACAGACCCAATGTTCGCATATGGGGTTTGGAAAATCCACATTCACCATTACAACTCGAAAGAGATTCACCGAAGACAAAAGTGTTCTTTGCCGTATCCCGTGGAAAGGTTTATGGACCATTTTTCTTTGCGGTAAGAACTGTAACGGGTATCACGTACCTGGACGTATTGGAAGAATGGCTGTTCCCTCGAGTTATGGAAGATTCCCATGACTTCGTTTTCCAACAGGATGGAGCTCCGCCTCATTGTCATCGTGATGTACGAGGCTTTCTGAATGACTCCCTTCCTCAGCGCTGGATCGGTTGTACAGGACTTGAGGAGCTGGTTCAAATGGTTCAAATGGCTCTGAGCACTATGGGACTTAACTTCTGAGGTCATCAGTCCCCTAGAACTTAGAACTACTTAAACCTAACTAACCTAAGGACATTACACACATCCATGCCCGAGGCAGGATTCGAACCTGCGACCGTAGCGGTCGCGTGGTTCCAGACTGAAGCGCCTAGAACCGCTCGGCCACACCGGCCAGCGACTTGAGGACCTGCCTCTGCACTTCTGGCCACCGAGGTCTCCTGACCTCACACCCTGCGACCATTTCTTATGGGGTTATGTGAAGGAAGCTGTTTACTTACCGGCTCTGATAACCACTCTGAACGATCTACGGAACCGGATGACTCCTGCCGTGCACTTAGTTAACAGTAGAAATGCTTTTGCGTGTGTTGGACGAGTTTGGCTGCTGCGTCGATGTTTGCCGTGCAGCCAACGGTGGCCACATTGAACTGTTACAACATTTATCACATTTACAATTATTAAATATCTTTGGAAACTAATTAATTTATGAAATTGGCTTCAAACGTTATGAAAAAAAAAAACTTTGAAACTTCCTCTTTCCATTGCTATAAATCTTGTTCATTTTGGATATTTGTTTCAATAAATATGAAATTTTGAAAATGGGTCCATCATTAAGAATAACCATGCATGTACATGATGTGTGAGCTGCAAATATGTGTGACAGGAGCAGTGGTCACCAGAGCGCAATCGTCTTGTTAATGTTTAGTGGTGTTACACGGGCTAGCAGAGTAGAGCAGAGTACATCGTCAGGCGTTGAGCGGTGACTGTGAAGGACACAGAGATACCGCGTATTCGTGAGAGACAGCATTATCAACACCTGACAGAGTTTGAAAGAGGCCTCACTGAGGGTCGCTATTTGGTTGACTGGTCGAAGTATGCAGTATCGAGATTATTTGGGTATTCAGAGGTGGCAGCGGCCCTGTGTTGGCCTGCATGGGAACATGAGAGTGGGCACACTCGACGTCAAGGTTTCGCTGACCAAAGAAAACAGATCGTGACGCCTTCACATCTACGCCTCGCATCTGAGAACTCCCTGCAACATTCTGCGTCATTCCGCAGCACTGCAGCCCGACTAGGGAATTACTGCCCCATGTGTAGGCTGCTGTTAACACCGCAACACACACAGCTGAGTTGGGAGTGATGTCGGAGCGGAAATGGTGAATGAATAGCGTCGCATTGTGGTTAGTGATGAATCGCAGTTCAGCGATGCTAGCACTATCCCGGACGACAATTTTCGGTGGGTATGACGGCGATCTGAAGAGCGGTCCCTTTGTTCTTATGTTCTGAAGATGTGCAGAGATGTTACCCCGGTGTCATGTTGTGGGAGCCATTGGGTATGGCTGAAGGTCAGGGAACTGCTGACGTCACTGTGGTACGTCACGGTTGTCTTGTGTTCTCACGTGTTACCTCCCACGCGACAGAATTCTGGTAGCATTTTTCAACAGGACAGTGCTCGTGCACATATTTCACGTAACTCTATGAATTTCTGCGTGATGTTGACGCACTTCGTTGGTCAATAAGAGTCCCGAACTCTCGGGGGCTGTCTCTGACGTCAACCGCGACTCAGTGTCAAAATGGTTCAAATGGCTCTGAGCACTATGGGACCCAACTGCTGAGGTCATCAGTCCCCTAGAACTTAGAACTAGTTAAACCTAACTAACCTAAGGACATCACACACATCCATGCCCGAGGCAGGATTCGAACCTGCGACCGTAGCGGTGTCGCGGTTCCAGACTGCGGCGCCAGAATCGCGCGGCCACTTCGGCCGGCTACTCAGTGTCAGTCTAGAGGATATCAAGGACCAGATACGACAGTTGTGCACCATGTTGCCTCTAGAGAAGATAGAAGGTTTTAAGACATCGCTTGCTACCAAATCAGCGCTTGCATCAATGCCAGACGGAGTGCAAAGACGTACCGATAGGTTGGCTCATAATGCTACGTTCTTTGCAAATTTCACTCGATATTGAAATCAATGTAAAACACATCACATCTCCTCCCAACCTGGGAAGCTACATTTCGTTTCCTCCTCCCATTCCGGATATTCCACATTTTTTGCTTTGTCAAGCACTGTAAAAGTAAATGAAGCGGATATGATTAGTTGTAGTCTCAGATCTTCACAAATAGTGTAATTGTCTATGACGAAATCGTATTCAGCAAAAATTGCGTGCCGGTCTCTTCATCTCCAAGTCACTACTGCAGCCTATGTCCATATTAAACTGCTTGGTGTCTCTTTATAGTTCTTACATTACCACTTCCCACCACTACGACACTAAAGATTGTTTCACGCTTCAGGGTGCGTCGTATCAACCGACCCCTTCTTGTTGTCAGATTGTGTCATAACTTTCCTTTATCCCCAATTCGATTCAGAATTACTCATTAGTTAGTCGATCTACGCATATAATATTCAGTATTTTTAGTTAGTCGATATATGCATATAATTCTCCACATTATTCTGTAGCACAACAATTCAAGAACTTCTCTTTTTGTCTATTTTGTATCATCCAGACGTGGAGATTGGCGACTAGCTCTTAAAGTAGATAAATGTGAAGTTCTGCAAATAGTGAGTACAAGATTGATGAGTCACAACTAGAATCAGCCATGTTATACGGATATTAGAAGGTAATAAAATTTAATGATATGAAGGTGCAGTAATAGGTAACGCAATTTGCAGGCTACAATTCATTGATCGGATACGTCAGCCTCGATAGCTGAGTGGTCAGCGACGGAATGCGATGCAAAGGGGCTCGGGTTCGATTGGCGGCTGGGTCGAAGATTTTCTCCGCCTAGGGACTGGTGTTGTGTTGTCTTCATCATCTCATCCCTATCGACGCGCAAGTCGCCGAAGTGGCGTCAACTAAAAAGACTTTCAGCAGGTGGTCACTCTACCCGATGGGAAGCCCTAGCCACACGACATTTCATACCATTACAGGAAACCGCAGGTTGCCTTGAAAAAAAAATTGCATGTAAAAGACTCGTACAGTTCGTACATGAATACAGCTCAAGTAACGGGAGTCGGTCAGGAGACATCGAGTGTAGAGAAAGGAGGGATGGCGCGAATGGTCGCAGACTTGTTTGACTGGCTGGATAGTGTATCAAACACGTAAAAACGTTCTGGCAGGTTAAAAAGTGTGTCGGGCAGGGTTCCGAACCTAGAACGTTTTCCATTCGTGGAAAAATGCTCTGCCAACTGAGATACAGGCGCAATTCATGACCAACCCTCAAAGATCTACCGGTAAAAGAGTGTTATCAGCAGAAGTCAAGCTGTGAATGCGGGTCGTGGATCGCATCTAGATGTCTGGGATACGGGTGGAGCATTTGCCCGTGAATGGCAATGGTTCCGGGCTCGTAACCCAGTCTGTCACACAGTTTTAATCTGCTAGGCAGTCTCAAATCAACGTACCTACCCCTGCGGAATGAAAGTCCTTCTCGCCGATATTAAATCATAACTGGCAGACATTCAAGGACAGACACCATATGTATAGCGTGGAACTGCTTCGAAAAATTGAAAACTCGCCTTGCGGGGCAACAATTACGAATATGAAAATCTCGGCAAAAAACAGTGGTAAGGAGTGAGTTAGATGTTTTGAAATACTCCACAGTAAAGGTTTATGGTTCAAATGGCTCTGAGCACTATGGGACTCATCTACTGAGGTCATCAGTCCCCTAGAACTTAGAACTACTTAAACTTAACTAACCTAAGGACAGCACACACATCCATGCCGGAGGCAGGATTCGAACCTGCGACCGTAGCGGTCGCGCGGTTCCAGACTGTAGCGCTTAGAACTGCTCGGCCACCCCGGCCGGCAGTAGAGGTTTAGTAATACCTCATAAATAAGGTATTTCAAGTACATGTACTATGATTTTTTTATTGGGTTAAGTCTTTGTTTGTAAATGTAAATGTATCTACATAAAGAACATGTTCTTAAAATGCTAATTTCTTCTCAAAATTTTATTCCTAAAATATTCGTCAAAGGGTACTTAACATCGTTTACTTGCGAAATTAGTGCGCTTAACATAGGGTAGGATTGACTTACCACTGCTTGCTTGCTGGGGAAATAATGAAATTTTACTGCAAAACCTGTCAAAAATACAAATTTAAAAGGTCCGAATTGTATCTGCGGTTGATACTAAAATCTTCATTAGCCATAGTTGGAAAAATAAAATATAACAATCTCAAAGATTATCCTATGATTCAGCAGGATACAAAATTAATTTTTAGCAAGCACCTCACTAAAGCGTGTAAGCAATGTTAATGCTAATTTCTACTTCCACTCTGTCACGTAAATTCACGTAAACTATGTTAAGGGGCACCACTTAACATTGTTTATATTTATCTAATTAGCAACTATTCTTGGAGCACATTTACGTCCAATAACTTATTGAAGATCTTTTTGTCTCAGTCGTAGTTATCCACATCATCCTCAGATTCGTGCAAAACGTCCTTGAAAACCATATTCCTGGCACGAGCTTTGCTTGAGTTGCTACTGCGAGGAATTGGCCTGCTTCGGGTCTTTCTCCTCACATTTTATCCTACTTGCATATTGGATTTGCTTAAGAGATTTTCTTTCCTCATTTAATGTTCGATTTAATTGTTACTTGTCGACTTTTGTCTGGTGTTTCACAGTGATTACACGAGTGGTTAGAGGGTATCTTTCTACTTAGCAACGCGCCTCTGGGTACCTAACATTTCATTCTTATTGTAGTCTTTTCCGTAAAATACATTTGGTCTTGACCAGGCGGAACTTTCGCACGTTCTGGAAAAGCTACCGTTCTGTTTGACTGCAGGGTCCTACGTTAGCGTACAGCACAGACAGTCGGGCGAGTTTTTCAGGGATTATCCCGCTGGCTCAGCCTCCGCGTACAATGGGCGACGCAACAGGAGAAGAGATCTCAGTAGCAGAACGGGAAACCACTGGTCGAAGGGGGTGAGAACTCTGCTTGTTAGTAAATTTTGTGTGGAATTTTCAGCTGTCCATTTGCCACTATACTGCTGTATGTGGTCTCCAGACACGTAACCTTATGCAAAATATATAAAATGTACAGCGTCTGCAAATTGCCAAACCTTTCCGATCCCATGGGAGTGCTGTGTGTTGTTGTTGTTGTGGTCTTCAGTCCTGAGACTGGTTTGATGCAGCTGTCCATGCTACTCTATCCTGTGCAACCTTCTTCATCTCCCAGTACCTACTGCAACCTACATCCTTCTGAATCTGCTTAGTGTATTGATCTCTTGGTCTCCCTCTACGATTTTTACCCTCCACGCTGCCCTCCAATACTAAATTGGTGATCCTTCGATGCCTCAGAACACGTCCTAATAACCGATCCCTTCTTCTAGTCAAGTTGTGCCACAAACTCCTCTTCTCCCCAATCCTACTCAATACCTCCTCATTAGTTACGTGATCTACCCACCTTATCTTCAGCATTCTTCTGTAGCACCACATTTCGAAAGCTTCTATTCTCTTCTTGTCCAAACTAGTTATCGTCCATGTTTCACTTCCATACATGGCTACACTCCATACAAATACTTTCAGAAACGACTTCCTGACGCTTAAATCTATACTCGATGTTAACAAGTTTCTCTTCTTGAGAAACGCTTTCCTTGCCATTGCCAGTCTATATTTTATATCCTCTCTGCTTCGACCATCATCGGTTATTTTACTCCCTAAATAGCAAAACTCCTTTACTACTTTAAGTGTCTCATTTCCGAATCTAATTCCCTCAGCATCACTCGACTTAATTTGACTACATTCCATTATACTCTTTTTGCTTTTGTTGATGTTCATATTATATCCTCCTTTCAAGACACTGTCCATTCCGTTCAACTGCTCTTCCATGCCCTTTCATGCCCCTCGACTCATAACTGCCATCTGGTTTCTGTACAAATTGTAAATAGCCTTTCGCTGTGTGTAGCCCAACAAAATTTACAAAGTTTCTGACAAGTCCTGACTTGTTAATGCGGTGACACTGGTTTCCCTTTTCCATATGGTCGGTATCTCATTGATGGATACATCTTTAATTTTGTTGTGGACGCCAATGAATGGACTTGCAGATCCCTGGTTTGAATAGCACTCAAGCCCTTTCTGGGACTGATTAGAAATGATTATGCCAGATGCCATTCGTGATTCTACTCTGGACTCGGCACTCTTACTTGTTTTTCATTGACTTTGGCCTTCAGCCAAGTCTTCCAAGTTTCACTTTGAACTGCGAAGAGTATTAAGGAGGATGACGATATAGCAGTTCGCTTGGGCTCAGCCCAGCAACAGATGAGCAGCGGCCGGCGCACAACGGCTTGCCCCCAGCCTCCTCGACGGCGCTCTTGGTTTAAGACGACGTTTGCACTGCCCGGGTTCCCGGGTTCGATTCCCGGCGGGGTCAGGGATTTTCTCTGCCTCGTGATGACCGGGTGTTGTGTGATGTCCTTAGGTTAGTTCGGTTTAAGTAGTTCTAAGTTCTAGGGGACTGATGACCATAGATGTTAAGTCCCATAGTGCTCAGAGCCATTTGACGTTTGCACTGTGCACTCCCGACTTCAAAGATCGCACTACATTGAGGAAAGTGTAGTTCATTCCTGGTTTCTACTTTTAGTCTTCCTAATTTGGCATACGCACTTCATGCAATAGTATGCAGTTTTTCTGCAGTCTAAATCTTGCTTCAAAGCGGATGTTTTTCCGTAACCAATTATGTTTTCTTTTGCTGTCGTTTCAACTCATTCGAGCTCACCCGCCTGGTGATGTTTCTTTCTGATTCTTCCTTTATTCATTAATCTGTTGTGTGCTCTGTTCGAGTGCATACTTTTTCTGAGTAATTTTAGAGTTTTGCAGTCACGGTTGAATGTGTAAAAAAAATGGTTCAAATGGCTCTGAACACTATGGGACTTAACTTCTGAGGTCATCAGTCCCCTAGAACTTAGAACTACTTAAACCTGACTAACCTAAGGACATCACACACATTCTCGTCCGAGGCAGGATTCGAACCTGCGACCGTAGCGGTAGCGCGGTTCCACATTGTATCGCCTAGAACCGCTCGGCCACTCCAACCGGCTTGAATGTGTCGTTCGTGTCGTTTATGTGTCTGGGCACCATCTCAACTGTAATTGTCCGACTGTAATAACCATTTCCTGACTCATCAATCTTCTAGTTCAATTACGTAAATTCATTCTCAAATTTTTTTCTAACCTCAACGTTTGTGTGTTCTGGGTACTGTTGCACATTATTTGAATAAATCTTATTTCACCAGATCGAATGCTACCATTCAGCAACAATTGAAGTAAATTACACAACTGAAATGTCCAGATCCTCCACCCATAAGAGATACGTGAGTTCCCTGATGAGGTCAGGAACTTATCAAATAACATTTTTGTATGTGCGTTGGAGTTGGTTTTTCAAGCAGTCTGTTAGCTTCATGGGGGTAATCTATTATTTTACATGATCTAGGGTGACAGATTCAACGTCAGTCTAATCCGCACATACGCAGAGCACCTGATGAGAAAGAGATCGTGTTCACAGCACACCCGGCTTCTGGGACCACTACTTGTAGTTGTGTTTTTGGCACTTACAACAGTTTACATGTACACATACTAGCGAAGTTGTAATTGGCGAGAATTTGAGACAGAGTTGCCTTATTCCCGGTTTACTGCGGGACTATGAACTAATATGGACGTAGTACATAATTTTCCATGTTTTACATCTAATAGCTCTGTTTATGATTTACTGTACCTTGCCATTGTTCACAACCGAGGTCTTCATATTCCACAAATCCCTATGTGTCTCTCCCGTTGACATGGTGCAGGCAAAATCAGATTACAGCAATAGCTTGTACAGCCAATTAGTGATTCGTCCGACACTCACTCGTGAATGGAATGAAAAAAAACGTAAAATATACTACTATAGTAAGTTCTTCTTGCAACGCACTGCAGATTTGCGAAGCATCGTAACATTAATACGTCAAAACAAAAACTGAAGCACCAATATTTAATATTAATTACACAAGGAGGCAATGAAACTTATATAATTCGAAAGGCACTTTGCCATAGATGTGCACAAGGAAAAAATCATTTATATACGTAGCCGTTAACAGTGGTAAATGGAAGTAGATGTAACTAAAAAAATGGCTCGGAGCACTATGGGACTTAACTTCTGAAGTCATCAGTCCCCTAGAACTTATAACTACTTAAACCTAACTAACCTAAAGACGTCACGCACATCCACGCCCGAGGCAGGATTCGAAACTGCGACCGTAGCAATCGCGCGGTTCCAGACTGTAGCGCCTAGAACCGCTCGTCCACTCCGGCCGGCAGATGTTTCTACATTCATAACTCTGATGATATCTTCTCTATCACTCATTAAAATCTCCAATACGTGAACATCGACAGTTGAAGTGCTGCCCAGTTCTGCACTGCATACCAATCAGGTGCTATGATGGAAATGACACACGAATGCAACACACAACGTTTCATAGAATCCCATTCTAACACACACATACCGGTCAGCTACAATGCGACAACTCCCAGATCGATGATAATGCCAGCAGTAGAAATGTAAATATCGTAGTAACGAAGTCTGTACATAACATTGTTTACTGGTATCGTTATCTCCCTTACTTTTCTTTAAGAGTGACTTTGTCGTCATTTGCCACACTTACCAGAAAGTTTTAAGTAAATTCCCAAATTTTAATTTATTCGTTTTGAATAATTATGACTTCCGATTTCCATTATTATACGGAAACTATATTTGTTTTAGGCTATGACTGGAAGGAAAACGCTAACAGGCCGCAGCGAAAGACAGAGAGCTAAACAGCCAAGAGAAATGTGTACATTCAAAATGACAAGGTATCTGTTTTATTAAATAATCATAATATTAGCAAGTGAACATAGGAAATTGAAGTACCGCTTCTTAAAATTAGTTATACAAAGAGGCCAATGAAACTTATATAATTCGAAAGGTACTCTGCCATAGTTATGCACAAAAAAAGGTGTGTGTGGAAAGGAATTTTTTGGAAATTTGTCGTAAGGGCTTATGGAACCAAACTGTTGAGGTCATCGGTCCCTAAGCTTACGCACTACTTAATCTAATTTAAACTGACTTACACTATGGACAACACACACATCCATGCCCGAGGGAGGACTCGAACCTCCGACGGGGGAAGCCGCAAGGACCGTGACAAGGCACCCCAGACAGCGTGGCTACACCGCGCGGCGGTGTGTAGAAAGGCATAAGAGAGTGAAAAGGAAGTAGACGCAGGCACATGATAAAAGTTGATAAGTTTTCGTCTGTCTTCCACATTGCTACCAACGTTTGCCACACATACTGATCAGGTGCTCTCGTAAAAAACGACATGCGAAAGTAACAACGTTTCGTGAAATCGCATTCTGGCCACGATCATGTTTCAATGTTGCAGATGGTTCATTTACAGTAACATCTTAACGGGCAGCTACAATGGCGCAGCTGCTTCGTCGTCGATGTTGTCAGCAGTGGAAAACGAAATTTAGTAACGAAATCGTCGGGGGCAAACAACTTTGTTTATTAGCGTCGATTTTTGCCTTACTTTCGTCTAAGAGTGAACGGAACGAACTTTATATTCGTTCGGCGTCGTCAGCACAAAATCTGAAATGTTCCTAATTTTCAGTTTCTTCAGTTTGAATAGCAAAGACTACCATATTGTACGGAAACTATATTTGTTTTAGGCTGTGCCTCGAACAAGAATACTATCGGATCGCGCTGAAAGACGAAGAGCTACAGAGAGACAATCTTTACGCAGACAAAGTTTCAGGAATAATGTTTACATTGATCATGATACTCATATCGTTGCTTTGAGAGATACACTGAAACTCCAGTGAACGTAATTCAAAACAATTTTGAGAGTTATGATTGTGATTTACTGTCTAGATTCTGTAATCCAAACCAGTACGCACCTGAGATTAGTTTATACGATATAACGGCATTCACATTGTGCTGTCATTAGTTAATCTGCCGCTGTTAACACAAAATTTATTTTTCAACACACGATATCAAGGACTCACTTCAAATGATAATATAACAAATGATAGTATAACACTACTTCCCGCTACCGCTATACTATAACCTTAAGGTTGGAGGCTGTTCGTACAGTGAAATTATTTTTATTCAAGCAATTATGGTATAAAGCAACAGAGCAATGTTACCCTACATCTACATGACTAATCTGCAATTCACATTTAAGTGCTTGGCAGAGGATTCATCGAACCATAATCATACTATCTCTCTACCATTGCACTCCCGAACAGCACGCAGGAAAAACGAACACCTTGCAGTTTCTCTGAGAGGAATTTTGTTATGTTGACCATGTTGTACCTAACGGAGGTGGTTTATCGGAAAATGAAAGTCAAAATTACGTAAATATGTAAACAGTAACAATGTTTTACCTATCCACACTCTTTAAAGAATAAATAAAACGGTCGCCAGCCTAATTAGGCAAGAGAATGATAGACATTCTTGTTCAAGAACTGAAAATAAGTATGAGTAACTTTAACGGACATACAACCTATACTTTTCCACGCGCGAGTGCAATAAACTCTGGCACCTGAATACAGTACGTTCACGTTAAGGTTGGAGCTACCAGATCAGAACAAACTAATTGCATAATTATAACCTTATAACACTACACACTATTTCTTTCAGGGCTTATTCAAACTGAATGGTCTTTATAACACTACTATTAACATTCACTGTAGAATCATAAATTGGACATAGGTTCAATATTACTTTTCATACATTTTCCTAGCTGACATAAAATTGTCAATGTAGTTCACTGCGAAATTACGAACTGGTCACAGATTAAGTCTCTCTCAGGCAAATACTTTTTCTATTTAGAATGAAAGTTAAGTGGAATTCACTAACAGATTACTTCTCACTGTCTTTTGAAAAAAAAAGTTACTGTTTTCATAGATAGTTGTCTTTCTATTAATCGTTTTGTAGCATGAGCACAATAGACAAACTATGGATCCTGTTACAACATTAATATGCACTTTTAATACACAAGAGGAACCCAATATTGTACAGAATTTGACTTGAATAGCAAGAGTAATTAAAACTTTCTATAATTAGGTAACTTTGTGCATTTGAACTACTTTCAATGGAGGGGGGGGGCCTTAATCTTGACCACTGTAGCAGAGCATACTAAACACACTTTCAGTACACTAGAGAAACAAGTACTTAGCAAGCACGAACATATACCTCTCAACAGTTGCAGTTCTGAACTTTTAGTGCCGTGAAATATAAATTTGAGATATTTGTGAGATCCTTTCAACAAACAATATCAAATTTAGCACAATCTATTGCCATATTAATTTTAATATGCTTTCAATAAAGGACACTCGGTAATCACTTTAGTTCAAACGCAGAGGAACCTGAGAGGGGTTATGACAAGGAAAAAAATCAAGGTAGGTACTTAAATTCAGTTATAAATTACCTTATATTTGAGCACACTAACACATCCTATGAGCTGATCCTTCACTGTACATTACTATAGTGTTCCACTACAGCGATTGCGCAATGTGGTGGCGATTGCATGTTGGTAGGTGGATTTGCAGGTACAATTGCTGGACTCTGTCATTCCTTGGTGGCGATGATAGGTATCAATTCCAGAATAGTTCCAGCTCTTTATCCAACCATCCGAGGCATTGGACAGCGGCACAGAAAGCCTCTCTCAGCACCAGCACAATATACAACTTTTACATGAGCAGTTGACAGTTTGGTAGCTAGTCCTCGACTGACTCTTGGTTCCACCTTTACTACCTAGGCCAACACAATTTGCGCGCGCTACACAATTCCGTGCCCGAGGGGAACCACAACACCTTCTACATGCAGAATACCTAAGAACCCTAAGTGGAAGTCAGCAGTTTACATAACAGCAAACAAACCTTTTAAATAAAACAGTACATTTGCATATATTGGTAGTTCTACATAAAATTATTTAAATAAAATTATTTAATTTTAAAGATAACCAAAGAGATTATATGAGAGAGACAAAACATATAATTTGCGAATATTGTAGGTATTACAAGGATTGCACTTCCTACACTCTAAAAGACATCAAAGTTTTTAACAGGAAAGAATAAACACTCTCATGGTATCGATTCAATCCAACAACATTTACAGAAACTCAACGATATAACACTAAACAAAGCAAACGGCAAAATAAATCAGTACAGCATTAAAGCTGTTGTTGTTGTGGTCTTCAGTCCTGAGACTGGTTTGATGCAGCTCTCCATGCTACTCTATCCTGTGCAAGCTTCTTCATCTCCTACCTACTGCAACATACATCCTCCTCCTCTACGATTTTTACCCTCTACGCTGCCCTCCAATACTAAATTGGTCATCCCTTGATGCCTTAGAACATGTCCTACCAACCGATCCCTTCTTCTAGTCAAGTTGTGCCACAAACTCCTCTTCTCCCCAACTCTGTTCCATACTTCATCGTTAGTTATGTGATCTACCCATCTAATCTTCAGCATTCTTCTGTAGCACCACATTTCCAAAGCTGCCATTCTCTTCTTGTCCAAACTATTTATCGTCCATGTTTCACTTCCATACATGGCTACGCTCCATACAAATATTTTCAGAAACGACTTCCTGACACTTGAATCTGTACTCGATGTTAACAAATTTCTCTTCTTCAGAAACGCTTTCGTTGCCATTGCCAGTCTACATTTTATATCCTCTCTACTTCGACCATCATCAGTTATTTTGCTCCCCAAATAGCAATACTCCTTTACTACTTTAAGTGTCTCATTTCCTAATCTAATTCCCGCAGCATCACCAGACTTAATTCGACTACATTCCATTATACTCTTTTTGCTTTTTTTATGTTCATCTTATATCCTCCTTTCATGACACTGTCCATTCCGTTCAACTGCTCCTCCAAGTCCTTTGCTGTCTCTGACAGAATTACAATGTCATCGGCGAACCTCAAAGTTTTTATTTCTTCTCCATGGATTTTAATACCTACTCCGAATTTTTCTTTTGTTTCCTTCACTGCTTGCTCAATATACAGATTGAATAACATCGGGGAGAGGTTACAACCCTGTCTCACTGCCTTCCCAACCACTGCTTCCCTTTCATACCCCTCGACTCTTATAGGTGCCATCTGGTTTCTGTACAAATTGTAAATAGCCTTTCGCTCCCTGTATTTTACCCCTGCCACCTTCAGAATTTGAAAGAGAGTATTCCAGTCAACATTGTCAAAAGCTTTCTCTAAGTCTACAAATGGTAGAAACGTAGGTTTGCCTTTCCTTAATCTAGCTTCTAAGATCGCATTAAAGCTATGGTTCTACAAACAGTTAAAGAGAAATCGAAGAACTACTACAAGAAATCTCGTAGTTACAATGCAGCATTCGCCATGTGTCAGCTCAAAGATCTCAATTTGACTTTAAGATGACCTTTTTTTTTTATCGTACATCAGGTTCACTGACCCAGTTGGTCGAATTTCGACCACAGGCCGTACTAGTGTTTATAAACGTATATCTAAAGCGCAGAAGGCGATAACCACCGCTGAGGTGTAAACTGTAATTTTCTTGCGCCTCTTGAACAAAATCAGGAGGATCACGGTTTAAAAGTGTTGAAGTTTCGCCTTCCTGGCGCAGCCTGCTTTGAGCTAAGCTGACACGCCGCAGCGCCGCCGGCTAGAGAGGCGCGCTTTTGTTTTCCCGTCGCCGTCACAAAGCAAAGTGCGAGTAACGAGCACACCCACGCCCGGGTTGGACGCCACGCCGCCGAGAAACCCGATTCTTTAATGAAGGCCGGCGACATCAAACGCCTGTCCTGTCCTGGTTTCCCCCTCCCCCGCTATCACGGCCTGCACTCGCGCCGCCCTTCCGCCTCCTACCCCTGTATTTTTGCACCCCTTCCTACTCCACAGCCGCCAGCCCGCAATAATTGGCGGGAGTCCTCGTGCTCTCGCAGGGTGCTGAGCTGGGCTATGGTGCGCCACGGTGTGTTGCATGGGGCGCTGGCGGCGCCGAAACCAGAGCGCCTAACTGCCCTTTGATCGCGCACCAGAATTACGTTACGACTTTCAAGCCGACCTGGCGCCGCAGCCCACCGTCTCTTTCTCTCTCTCTCTCTCTCTCCTCTCTCTCTCTCTCTCTCTCTCTCTCTTTCTCCCCCTCACACACAAACACACAAACACACACACACACACACACACACACACCACGCACTCAAGGACCAGCACGCCTGTGCAGACCACCACGGCGACCTGGTGGATGCGTCAACAAACAGCTGTCGCAAAGTGTTGGTGCAATGTAAGCCGTGCCTCGTCGAATTTAACCACTCTGGTAACAAACGACGCTGTAACGGTACTTGGACTACCGCGCCGCCGCCAGTACATAGATACGATTTACGATCGCGCATGCAGAAGAGCGCTGCGCCAGCGACAGATATTTTATAAGTAATTTTGATTTTTTGTTTTTTGTTTTAACAACTAGTTGATTACTCTCTTGTCTTCATACGTTCAAGACGTGTATTTTTCGGCGCTGTGTTAAATATGCTTTTATGTGGAAATTAAAACTGTATTACGAAACGAAGTTATTTCAGTAGTGATTCGCAATGGTTATCGCCAAATTTATAAATTAATCCTAACAGTGACAACTTCAAGAAATTTTCATCAGACGGAGAACAAGAGGACTAGTGAACAATGAAAAAAAAAAGGACATCCTACAATCAAATTAAGTATTCCAGACGCAGCCACGGAGACTATATTATAATAAATACTACGTTTCTGACAGAATTATAAGGTAAATTTCAACTTATTTCTGATGCTATTTCCTTACAGTCGCTTTTGTAGTGTTCCCGATCCGGTCTGCCATGCACGGTCAAATTACAGCAGTATCTCAATCAGTAATACGAAGCCCGCCTTATCCGTAACTTATTCCATCAAAAGTCAAAACCCAATCAGATTTTCTATTTTATATTTTCACGGCAGAACCCCGAGGAAAGGAAACACTACAACGCACAATTGTTTTCATTTTTATCTTTGCTTGTGATATAATTTCATAGTCTGTTATCGATTATTGACCTTAATACCACAATTTCTTCTTTGTTTTTGGTCATAAATACCCCAATTTATTTAGAGCGGGAATATTGGGAGTATTTCGATGTAATAACGTAGAAACATACATTACAGCTGTTAAACGTAACAGTCCGCATTCTGTTTCCATAAATGATACATTCAAGAAATAAAAATAAATTTACATTTGGATCATATTGACCGCAGTGGCACTGAGTGCTGAAAAGAATGAAGTAAATTTTAGTATCCTATTGAAGTTTTCAGCTCAATTCCCGTGCTTGCAAAAAAAATAATAAATTTAGAATATATACACCTATTTGCAAATACACACTTTTGTTTCGATTTATCACCGAAACATTTTTCACCGCAATTTTGTCATCCTAAGTGGGCTTTTTCTTTTATTTTCCTGAAATACATACATACAGACTATGTTTAGGTTACGACATATGATTCATCGGATTTTGTTGTTTTTTAAATTATATACGGACTTTACCTTCTATTTTACATTATATGTGTACATTTTATTTTACATTGTATGTGTCCTGTAGCTGCCAATCAAAATCATTATGTACTAATTTAGACCAGTGCCTTAGTTTGGCTGGGAGCCATAGGACACACACAATGTAAAATAAAAAGTAAAGTGCATACATAATTCGAATAACATCAAATCTGATGTATCATATTCCCCAACCTAAACATAATTTATACATACATACTTCAGGAAAATATAAGGAAAAAACCCACTGAGGATGCCACAGTTGCCACGCGGCATTAGCCGAGCGGTCTGAGGCGCTGAAGTTATGGACTGTGCGGCTGGTCCCGGCGGAGGTTCGAGTCCTCCCTCAGGCATGGGTGTATGTGTTTGTCCTTACGATAATTTAAGTTAAGTAGTGTGTAAGCGTAGGGACTGATGACTTTAGCAGTTAAGTCCCATAAGATTTCACACACATTTTTTTATGCCACAGTTGAGTTTGCACGATAAAAGAGAACAATAATTTGTGTACTTGCAAAAAGGCGGACCCATCCTTAATTCATTATTATAAATTTTGTTTCCTTTCACAGAAGCTCTCCTTCACAGGAGAGCTTCTGTGTAGTTTGAAAGTTAGGAGACGAGATACTGGCAGAAGTAAAACTGTGAATACGGAGCGTGAGTCGTGCTTGGGTAGCTCAGATGGTAGAGCACTTGCCCGCGAAAGGCAAAGGTCCCGACTTCGAGTCTTGGTTTAATCTGCCAGGAAGTTTCATTTCAGCGCACGCTCCGATGCAACGCGAAAATCTCATTCTATCTAAATGTCGATATCTGAAGTGTAATGTATTCGTAGCTGAGAGGCATAGTCGGTGGTCTACGACAAGGCCTGTTTCGTTCTAGCTTAAAGGAGTTTTTCGTTACTTAATTAATTTGTTTAATCCGTAGAAATCAAGAAATTATCAGAACCAACAGTTATTATTAAGATACACGGACAGAAAAACATCGTAACATAAAAAAATAACTAATATGGATTAATGAAATTTCTGGAACACATTTGTCTTGGTAACGTATTTAAGTGATTACCATTGCAAGCTCACGGGTTAATGTAAGTGCGAGATACGGCATTGCAAATGTGAAAAGCTGGTTCTTTAATAACCAGTGTAAACACCAGTATAATGAATTCAAGCGTGAAAACGTGCATACTTTGTCGTGTACAGATTCTGGTTGTCAGTTTGTGGGATGGCGTTCGATGGATGTTGCACTTGCTCGGCCAGTACAGGGCCGGCCAAGGCTGTTCGTGAATGGCGTCCGATGCTGTCCCAGATGTACTCGATTGGAGACAGATATGGCGAACGAGCAGGCCAAGGCAACATGTAGGCACCCTGTAGGACACGTTGGGTTATAACAGCGAATTACAGGCCCTCGAATGATGTTCATGAACGGCAGCGCAACAGGTCGACTCACAAGACTGACGTACAAATCTGCAGTCAGATTGCGTGTTATAACCAGAAGAGTGCTCCAGCTATCACACGAAATCGCATGCCAGACCATAACTCCAGTAGTATGTCCTGTGCGTCTAGCACGCAGACAGGTTGGCTGCAGACAATCAACCAGCCACCTAACCAACACATGGCCGTCACTGGCACCGAGGCGGAATCAGTTTTTATCATAAAATACAACAGACCTCTTTCGTTTCCTCCAATGAGCTCTCGTTTGACGCAACTGAAGTCACAAATAATGGCAATTTGGGACGTCTGGATCGGACCTGTCCTTGAAACAACCGATTTGTATCAGTTCATTTTGTCGCTGTAGCGCCAACTGCTGCTCAGTTTGTTGCTGCAGATGCTGTACGGCGCGCCACGGCCATCCGCCGAACTCGGTGGTCTTCCCTCTCGGTAGTGCCACGTGGTCGTCCGTAGCCCGGCCACCTTGCAACTGCACTGTCTCGTGACCACAGCTTCTAGCAATCATGCACAGTGGCTACTATCCTGCCAAGTATTTCTGCAATTTCGCAGATGCAACATCCAGCTTCTCGTGTCTCTATAACCCGACCTCGTTCAAACTCAGCGAGATGCTGATAATGGTGTCTTTTTTGTCGCCTTAAAGGCATTCTTGACGAACATCATCACGTCTAGTCTCAAAGATAACCAAGGCTCACTACAGTTACAGTGTGTATTTAAAACGTTCACATAGTGGCGCCACTACCTTCACTCGTATGCGAATGGCGCAAAATGTTAA
Organism: Schistocerca serialis cubense; assembly: GCF_023864345.2. Classification (NCBI taxonomy): domain Eukaryota; kingdom Metazoa; phylum Arthropoda; class Insecta; order Orthoptera; family Acrididae; genus Schistocerca; species Schistocerca serialis. The sequence goes on along the minus strand of NC_064638.1, from coordinate 1,275,578,625 downwards.
TGGATATTATCTATCAGATGTACACACACGCCTTCCAACTTACGTTTAGGTCGCACAACTCCTTCTTAGTGATGAGATTTTTTTTTCTGTCAGTGTATTTCTGGCCCTCAAAATATCACAGCATGTGGCTGTGGCACCGAAAATACAGGATACATGGCACCTGCTACCGATATATTTTTTTCTGAATTGTTTGTAAATATTTGTAACTTAAATGCTTTCTTTTAATAAGTGAGGACATTGTTTCACTGTATGTCTAAATTTAGGTAGAAGTCTGTTGACGTTTCATTGTATTTATCTGTGTCTTACTGTGAAACTTATAAGCTCTGGGAAAAAGCCAAAGGAATTGTTATTTGCATCGACTAGCAAAGATAATAGCAGCGCTTGTGCATTGTAAAACCTTTGGGTAGGGAGTTGTTGCACGAAGCGAGAAAGAAAGAGAGAGAGAGAGAGAGACGGGATCCAGCACTTAAGTGTGCGGAAGTGTGGTGTTAACGCTCTTGCAGTACAGAGTACCATTTTCGGCATAATGTACGCGCGCCGGCCAGATGTCTAGTAGCAGAAGGAAGGACAGCGAATGAACGGAAGAGGCTGTATTAATTACGATTGCCCATTCCTGTAGTTAGCCGTGGCCCCACAAGATGCTATCGTCTTCAACAACAGGAGCAGTTCCAGCAACACAGTTTCGTCGTCGGCTCCCGAGTTTCGTCGTACGCACAGCACGGAAGTAAGACTGTTCATTGGTAGAAAGTATTAACGGCTAACCCAGCAGCACAACTTAATGTCATATGATGCATAAATTTTATATAAATAGTAATCAATTAAACACAAGAAGATTGTGTCCTCACTGCCCCCAGACATTGTTACCAAGAAGGATCCTTGTTCCCTTTTTTTCCCTCTATATGCTAACTGAGTGTCATAAGAAACAAACTGAACAGTTACAGACAGTTTATTAATTAATAATTTCTCTTTTATGAATTTTAGCCTCAGCCTACATTCAGTTAACTGTTGAACAACAGAGGCTTCACTATATGACTAAAGTAAAGCAATTTCATTTTTCAAGTTTGAGAATCAATCACTGGAAAAAATCCAAATCTAAAGAAATGCATGAATGAAGAGTGCAGAAGTTTTATTTATTTTACATATATCTTGGAGCACATGGCTGTTTGGTTTGGTACGTTTTCTAGTGTTTAACTTTGTTCAAGTCAATAAAAGAGGCCCAGTTGTTCAGACAAAAATATGAAATCCAATTTGCAAAATAAGTAACCGCAAAGTGAAAGTGCTTGTTTTTTTTCTAAATTTCTTTGATGACGTTATGTTGAGGTCACTGAAAGTCATTGTTGACGTAACGAAGTTCAATACTAACGTACAGTTTAATTACATTTTTCAAATCATTACTCGATTTCCGTTTTCAAAAATTAATACTAAACATAACGTAAGAGTGACTTCTCAGTTTTCTTTATCATTACATACTCACTTAATATTAGTGTCACAAAACGTGACAACCTTCAGTTGCCACGTGAGTGTTTAATAATACAGAGTGATTCAAAAAGAATACCACAACTTTAGGAATTTAAAACTCTGCAACGACAAAAGGCAGAGCTAAGCACTATCTGTCGGCGAATTAAGGGAGCTATAAAGTTTCATTTAGTTGTACATTTGTTCGCCATTTCAGCCAATAAAGTTTTTGGTCCCTTTTTCTTCGAAGGTGCTACTGTAACTGGACTACAGTATCTGGAGATGTTAGAGAATTGGCTGTTCCCTCAGCTCGAACAAGAAGCACAACAACTGATATTTCAGCAGGATGGAGCGCCACCACATTGGCACTTATCTGTCCGTAACTACCTGAACGACAACTACCCGAGGCGATGGATCGGCCGCCAGGCAGCCCGTGACAGAGCACTTCATCACTGGCCTCCAAGAAGCCCTGATCTTACCCCCTGCGATTTTTCTTATGGGGGTATGTTAAGGATATGGTGTTTCGGCCACCTCTCCCAGCCACCATTGATGATTTGAAACAAGAAATAACAGCAGCTATCCAAACTGTTACGTCTGATATGCTACAGAGAGTGTGGAACGAGTTGGAGTATCGGGTTGATATTGCTCGTGTGTCTGGAGGAGGCCATATTGAACATCTCTGAACTTGTTTTTGAGTGAAAAAAAAACTTTTTAAATACTCTTTGTAATTATGTATAACAGAAGGTTATATTATGTTTCATTCATTAAATACACATTTTTAAAGTTGTGGTATTCTTTTTGAATCACCCTGTACATTATTTTCTTTCCCATCATCTTGTACAGGATTTTGGATGTAAGTTGCCCTAGTGGGCTGGCGACCGTTAATTCTTTCCTTTTCGTTCATTAGTGTAACTTTTGGATTCATGTTCAGTGGTACCCGTTTTCTGTCCAGTGTTGTTCGTGAGTGAATGCACAAAATAACTTTCATTTTCCAAATTGTAGCCCTGTTCGGTTTAAATTACTTTTCAATTTTAGTAGACTTTCCATCAGAAGGATCGGTTGTACACTTTCCTCCTCCCACTTATAGGTATCACTTCTTCGGGAAAGATAGCCTTATACAATTAGAAAAAATCCATTAGGCATACACGCGATCCACGGACATATTTCATATCGCAAGCAGGATAGTAAGAGGGCGGTTACATTGCCTCTTTACCATTTAATAACCAGTCCAAAGGTTTTGAACTTCAATGACTGTGTGCAATCCGCGAGGAAGAGAATCTTCAAATGGGTCATAAATCTTCTGCTAACTCCTACCGGGCAGGTAGGTGACGTTATAAACGTCATCATGAGTTTTTGGCTGCTTGTCTCAGGTCATGTTTCTTGCATAGTACGTTTCGTCTCCGCACATACACTTTCAACTGGATTTAGGTCTGGTGCAGGAGAAGGTCCCTCGAGAAGCGAAATCTCATTCCGTTCTGCAAACCACTCCTGCACCATCGGTGACATGTGTGCGGGAGCTTGGTCGTAGATTACTCCGTCAAGACGTAGTTATTGCACTGATGCGACTATAATATTGCTCATACTCGGCAGCATTACGTCGACTATCTACCCTGCGAAGCATTCCAAGCCCACGTGAACACATCCAGCATCAAACTTCGACAGACACATGGCCACTGCGAGATGACTCATGGATCTAATTGGGTTCGAAACTGGCAGCTTGCCTCGTACTGGATCACCCTTCATTGATGACAGCACCCATTACGCCACTCACGATTGACGGTGTCCTCAGCAAACACTAATCCGTGAGCTGATGATCACCACGCAGCCTCTCCTTGATGGCTGCATGTTTGCTAAGTACTCCGGCCTCCCGAAGCCGCCCCCAAAATATATCTACCGACTTGAGAAACGCAGTAGTGTGTTTCAACTGCATCGTCTTTAAAAAATCATTTTTGTATTGACAGGTTCATTATCCTGGACAGGTATCGTTAAAGGTCAAGGTATCTCGAGAACATCTTTTTCATAGTGACGCATTGCACTCGCGAATACGATACAGTGCCCTGGCGTAAGACACCATCGTATTCCCTTTCTCAAAATGAGCAGTGTTACGGTCACGAATAGCCTGTTAACGATGAGGTATGGCGCATAGTTAGTGTGACTCAACTGGGAGCGATATGCTGCAGATAGCTGACCTTGCTCGTGTACTGTCATTGGCTATTATCGAAGGAATGGTGCGCTTGCAGACCTAACGCGCCGTAACAGACTGTTAGTCTGTTACCGTGTTATATAAGTGAAACTGTGTGAATTATTATCACGTATTATGTGAATCAGAGGTAGTAAATTTATGTTTGGTTCGAATATGAGACACTTTACATATAAATCCTGCACGTTGTTTATTCAGCTACGAACTTACATGTACTCTGTTGACATGCACAAAGTCTATAGATAGAATTTTCACAAAATATTTTGTGGTTTCTTGGAGCGGATCTGGATTACTGACAAGATCAGTTTCCTGTACTTTTTGAAGTCGCATTTCCTCGTCCAGCCGTTCCCGAGGTAAGCAGAAAAATGTAGCGTGCTGCATTTCATTGAAGTCAGTGCTATGCCGGATTTTATTTCGGACTGCTATTTACAATGGCCAGTTTTTGTGTTGTCAGGTATACGTATCGCTTTTATGGAATTCGAGGTTCTCTCGTTTACTCACTTACACATTCCCACAGATAAAATCATATCGATTACCTCTATCAACGCTCGGCATTTTTTGACTCAGTCTAAATAATATTATTTCGCCACTCAAATTCCGCGATTCTGCGATTCGGCGTTAGAAAGAGGAAGCAAGGCTTAGGGTGATAACGAAACATTTACGCACAAAGGCAGGTGTGGCCCGGGATACCTTACTATATACACGTACAGTCCATCCGTTCAGAAATACATCCCGACCATATTGCAATATTGCCATGCATTGCAGCCATATTGCAGCACTGTTGACGCTACACCATTGGGCCAAACACTGCCGTAAGGTGTGGCTTGTGTAAACGCAAATTACTGGAAACACATGCGACTGGCCTGTAACCAAAGTTCTTTTACTCTATTTTTTCCAGCATCCGGTCCCACAAATGGCATCGTAACTGTTAAGATACCATGATGAATTTAATACACCCACTCACATAGTAACCATTTAGAACAGCGGTTGAAAGGATGCGTTTGTAACAACACGCAACTAAAAATCAATAAATATGTTAACAGTATTCGTATCGCTATATTTCAAGAAGATTTCAGCTTCAGTGGATGACTAAAAGGAAACCACATGCTGCAGTTAGGTGCAGTGGTGCACACAATGCCGACCGGCCACTATTTCACCCTCTGGCATTCGATTAAAGTGTGGAGTGTCATGAGTAGTGGAGCAGTGATTTATGACTCTTTATGAACTGAGACATAGCATAGCAGCTGCTGTGGAAGCTGTAACCCAAGACATGCTCGCTGCAGTGTGGGAACAGTTTATATTCCCCATTAACATGTGCTGTGCATCTCAAGCGAGACATATTAAACACTTATGAAAACGTATGAAAAAAAATTTAGAGTTTCCCGTTGATAAAGAAACAAAATTCATTGTATATGTTTATTAGTTTCAGAAATATAGACGTCCCAAATCGGATGATCCTTTTTGATACACCCTGTATAATATTGCCCGTTTGTGACCCACAGAGTACCTGCTTTTACAGAATGGCAAAATGTGAGAAGTGAGCCCATGAGGATTGTACAGGATGGGCTGAAGGTGACCTGCATGAATATGTGTGTTTCCGATGGTTGAGATGAAAAATATAACATTGCCCATACAATGTAAGCTTTCATGGCCGGTATTGTCTTCACTTAAAACTTCCGAGCTGACAGGCCGTGGTCGAAGTATAAAACTCTCTCCTCCTCGAGTTCTCTTCGCAGATCGCCACTTTAGCTCTGAGGATGTCTCCCGCAGTTGTAGACGAAACGTCAGGAGAGAGTTTTATACTTCGACCATGACCTATCAGCCCGGAAGTTTTAAGTATAACATTGGCCGTTTGTGTCCTACAGAGTACCTGCTTTTATACCATGGTATGGAGTATAACAGAATATTGCACAGTGCTGGTTTATGTTAAATATAATTTCAACCCTCAAAAGTATGATCTCATAGTTGTTCATGCCTTGCTTGTCTTCCACTAAAATAAATTTTAAGTCCCAACAATGAACTACCCGATTATACCGAAAACTCCCCTATGTAAGGTTCCTACGTAGTGGTAATCTGTCTTTGGAAACTAGCCAATAAACTGAAAGAGGTAAGTGTTGGATTTGCGAACAACGTTACATGTATACATCCCTTTTTTTAGCACAGAAAAGGAATGTCTTTCTCGATCTCCATTACCTTACGCCTCCTGCTCTATCAGGTCGGCTCTGCCGCCTCCTGCTGGCTAAAGACTCCGGCGCGCCGGGTGTGAAGCGGATCGCTCGGATGGCCCCAGCACGCACCCCTGTGGGGCGCTCACGGGCTGCCAGCGCGCCGCTAACGCGCCAGTCGAGAACCGTCGCGTCGAGTCGAGTCGAGTGTAGTCGACCCTGGGGCCGTTATCGATCAGCGCGCCTGGCCTGTGCTCACCCCACCCCACCCCACCCCACTCTTCCCCTTCCGTAGCTCGGCGCGTACCCCACGGCTGCTCTGCGGCTGCGCCCCTAAGTTTGCGCGAGGAAATTAAATAGACCGCTGCCGGCACCGCATCCTTCCTGCTGCGCCCAGACAGCCCCGCACGCGGTGTGTGTACGCTGCAATCACCGCTGAGCTCCACCAGTCTGCCAGCTGCCTGCCTCTCCCTAGCTACGCCGACGCGCGGTCGAGTGTCAGCGAAAGAGCAGCGGGAAGAACTCCGTACCCCGACTGTAACATTCTTTTGTTCAACTTATTCGTCGTCATTGTCTCTGATCAAGAAAATAAGGTTTTGCTACCAATAACTTTAGGAACATTGTTTCATTTTGATAATCACGGCCCATTTCGAGAATTTATGCACATTTTCAGGCGCTTTTTTTTTCTCACAATGTGACAGAACGAGCTACTGCAGCGCCTTATCTGTATTACAGGGAGATAGACGTAATATGTAGGACCTCGACTGGACCCAAAACACAACTAACGATAATAAATGGTAATACACTACTGGCCATTAAAATTGCTATTCCAAGAAGATGCTGTGATATGCGAATGATTAGCTTTTCAGAGCATTCTCACAAGGTTGTCGCCGGTGGCGACATCTACAACGTGCTGACATGAGCAAAGTTTCCAACCGATTTCTCATACACAAGCAGCAGTTGACCGACATTGCCTGGTGAAACGTTGTTGTGATGCCTCGTGTAAGGAGGAGAAATGCGTACCATCACGTTTCCGACTTTGATAAAGGTCGGATTGTAGCCTATCGCGATTGCGTTTTATCGTATCGCGACATTGCTGCTCGCGTTGGTCGAGATCCAATGACTGTTAGCAGAATATGGAATCGGTGGGTTCAGGAGGGTAATACGGAATGCCGTGCTGGATCCCAACGGCCTCGTATCACTAGCAATCCAGATGACAGGCATCTTATCCGCATGGCTGTAACGGATGGTGCAGCCACTTCTCGATCCCTGAGTCAACAGATGGGGACGTTTGCAACACAACAACCATCTGCACGAACAGTTCGACGATGTTTGCAGCAGCATGGACCATCAGATCGGAGACCACGGCTGCGGTTACCCTTGACGTTGCATCACAGACAGGAGCGCCTGCGATGGTGTACTCAACGACGAACCTGGGTGCACGAATGGCAAAACGTCATTACTTCGGATGATTCCAGGTTTCTGTTTACAGCATCATGATGGTCGCATCCGTGTTTGGCGACATCGCAGTGAACGCACGTTGGAACCGTGTATTCGTCATCGCCATACTGGCGTATCACCCTGCGTGATGGTACGGGGTGCTATTGGTTACACGTCTCGGTCACCTCTTGTTCGCATTGACGGCACTTTGAACAGTGGACGTTACATTTCAGATGTGTCACGACCCGTGGCTCTATCCTTAATTCGATCCCTGCGAAACCCTACATTTCAGCAGGATAATGCACGAGCACATGTTGCAGGTCCTGTACGGGCCTTTCTGGATACAGAAAATGTTCTACTACTGCCCTGGCCAGCACATTATCCAGATCTCTCACCAATTGAAAACTTCTGGTCAATGGTGGCCGAACCACTGGGTCGTCATAGTACGCCAGTCACTACCTTTGATGAACTGTGGTATCGTGTTGAAGCTGCATGGGCAGCTGTACCTGTACAAGCCATCCAAGCTGTGTTTGACTCAATGCCCAGGCGAATCAAGGCCGTTATTACGGGCAGAGGTTGTTGTTACGGGTACTGATTTCTCAGGATCTATACAACCAAATTGCGTGAAAATGTAATCACATGTCAGTTCTAGTATAATATATTTATCCAATGAATAGCCGTTTATCATCTGCATTTCTTCTTGGTGTAGCAATTTTAATGGACAGTAGCGTACGTAAAAATATACATGGAGGAAGCAAATATTCCGAAAATGGTCCTGGAATGGGAACCAGAGGGAAAGAAGAGGAAAGGGCGCACTATGACCACCTGGCTCCAAAAGGGTACGATTAACGATGAGAAGACTGGGCGCGGAGGACGAAGATACACAAAATCGAATCATCTGGACGGACATCTTGAGGAGATAAATTAAGATCTTATGTAAAAGATGTAATAATTTCCGGGTATTTGTTATGTCGGAGAAAAACCTTTGTATGGAGGATAATCTCAATAAATAAGTAATAAAAATATGTATCTGAAAATGAGCATAAATTCTCGAAACGCCGAATAAGTATTTGTTGCTTCGAGAATGAATGCTCATTTTCAAGTGTATATTCTTACGTATTTCCATTTATTATCGCCAGTTGTATTTTAGTATCAAAATAAAATAACACTTATGACCCGACTGGTGACGTTAATTCATTTACTACATTCATTTATACAAAATAACCTAATAAGCATAAGGTCATAGGCTTTCCATCAGTTATTGCGCGGTTAGGGCTATATGTCTCTTGTGTTTCATTAAAACTTTACACAGGAACCTACTTTGATGGACCAAGGCATACAATGGATCATTTCACTATAAAAAACGGCTATAAAGGGATATAATTACTACAATACCCCACGTTGTACTAGTCGTATTAGTGTGACAACAACGTCCACCAGAAAATAAATCAGGAAATCTTTCTATTAATTCTAGGAAAGCCGGATTGACAGAAATAAATAAAGGCACTGACAGAGTGACAGCACATATTAAGTCGCCATCCACAGACAAAAAGCATTGCTGATTGATCAGAAGCTGGAAGTCAATTAAAAGGTCAGCATGTTTCATATACGCATATACAAAAGTACACAGGCCTATAACGTAATGAGCATAGTTACAGTAACAATGGTTGTTTCATTAAGCTTGTGAATTCACTATCGTGCGAGGCGGCTTTTCATCGGTTAGCCGTCAGATCTCTGTGTCATTGCTTCCAATAACGAACATGTACATCTAAACTCTATAAACCACTGTTAAGTGCGTAACAGAGGGTACATTCCATAGCATCATTTATTAAGGATCTCTCCCGTTAATTTTACATATTGAGGCGGGAAATCATGACTGCTAACTGCTTAATGCATCTGTGAGCCTTCTAATTAATCTAGCCTTGTCTTCGTGATCCGTATGGGAGTGATATGTAGGAAGTTTGTAGTATATTTCTTAAATCATCACGTTTTTATAGGCTTTCACAGGATGGCTTGCATATATCTTCAAGTGTCTGCTAGTACAATTTTGTCAGCATTTCGTGACAGACTCCTATGGGTCAAAGTAACCTGTTACCATTCGCGACGTTCTGTGTTCGTTCAATACCCACACCGTTAATCCTATCTGGTATGGGTTCCACGCACTTGTACAAGCGTTTTGTATGCAGTTACCTTTGTATACCGCCTGCATTTTTCCAGCAGTCTACAATGAATCGCAGTCTGCCGTCTGCTTTATATACAACGGAGATTATGCTATCGTTCCACCTCGTATACCTATGAACTGTCACACCTATGTATTTGTACGAATTGACCGACTCCAACTGTGAGTCATTGATGTTATAAGATACTGCATTTTTTAGTTTTGTGATGTGCACAGTTTTACATTTATGAAGATTTAAAGCGAGCTGTCACTCTTTGCATCATTTTGAAATCTTATCAAGATCTGACTGAATATTTGTGTAGCTTCTTCACACATTACTGCATTGTAGATAACTGCATCATCTGCAAAAAGTCGGAGGTTACTATTAATTTTCTCTGCGAGGTCATTATTATATAGTATGAGCAGCAAGGTGCCGAACACACTTTACTACGACACACTCGAAGTTATTTCCGCGTCTTTCGATGTAGGGTCATCTCGCTGTATCCTCTCTACCAAGAGATCCCCAGTCCAACCACAAATCACGCTTGATGCGCCTATAATAAGCGCAGGAGCTGTGTGCAGGTGGCCGTCATGCGGGAGGTGGGAAAGGTTCGCACGATCTTGTTGGGACGATGACGCATCGCCCAACGACTCACCGTGCTGTTGTTCACTGTCTGGTCTCCGTAGACATTCTGCAGGTACCTGTTAATATGTATGGTGTTCCAGATTTGTGCCAAAAGAAACTCAGCGACAGCTCTCTGCTAGGAAAGCACCTCCGTTATGGATGCCGTTTTGAAAGTTTCGTATAACGCCGCCACCTATAGGAATTTGATGAATGTTCCACGATGTCACACAACAAATTCTGCCTCTTTTTCCAGAGAAATTGACCATGAAAAAAAAAGTGTTGCTGTACTTATTGAACGTCTTCTTTACATTGCATGTGGCTCACTTCGCAGTATTTCGTCAGAAACAGTAAATAAGATTGGCCTGCATGTAATGATAGTAGAAATTCCTGTCTGACCTGAAACTTATTGCGAGTGAGAAGTCATGACATTCGCCTTTTGTTCCTGCCCCCTTAGGATTTTCTTACGACTACCGATCTTACCGCCGTGATAGATCACTGCGTGTGCTCCGCCATTCCTTGTAGTCATTCCGAGCAGTCCGCGTTGATACAGACAAACCGGACAACCCCATTCACGGTGAGATGGTGACCACGCCCAAATTCAGCATCTCCTTTCCGTTATTCTGTCTCCCCTCCACATCAACCCAACTGAGTGCGATTATTTCATACAAATGACTGGCACACGCACATCACTTCACTCCCAACACTTCTATGAAGGGCCACAGATGTGCCTGTTGCCATTTCTGTAGGAAGTATAGTGCTCCAAAGCGATCGCTGAGCTGTTTAAGGTGATGACTAGTATTTTGCCCAGCACTGTAATGTCACAGTCTCAATATTTGGTGTTTGCTAAATAACCGATAGTGAGAAGTTAATACCTGATATTTATTTCATGTTTGCCATTTCGGAAGAGATATCAGTTTTGCTAATCCGCTGTAACAACCTCGCTCTCGAACGGACATTAATCGCCAGTCAAAAACGAAAAGGGTAATGCTACTCATTTACGTCGTCATTAATACGTCCAATATACAAAAACATTTCATTTTATTCCGAATTTTTTTCTTGCTCTCTTGTTTATTCTACACGTCAGTGATTTGTAAGCGAAGTTTTCTCGCCGTTAGTCGGTTCTTCTTGTTGACGATCTGCGAGCTCTTCTCGCCTCACAGCAGTATCACTAATTCAGATAACAAGTCGTTATTCTTTCTGTCTCTTTTCAGAGTGTTAGCGCCGGCTGGCGTGGCCGAGCGGTTCTAGGCGCTTCAGTCTGGAACCGCGCGACCGCTACGGTCGCAGGTTCGAATCCTGCCTCGGGCATGGATGTGTGTGATGCCCTTAGATTAGTTAGGTTTACGTATTTCTAAGTTCTAGGTGATTGGTGACCTCAGATGTTAAGTCCCATAGTGCTCAGAGCCATTTGAACCATTTGAAGAGTGTTAGCAAAGTTGAAAATAGGAAAGCAGAAGCCATCGATTTGCGTGTTTCCCTTAAGGTAATTGTGGTAGTACAACAAAGTCACTATCCTGACAGCGAAAAACAATATGTTGTAAGGGAATTATTCTCCCAGAGTTAAATTGTGGAACCTAACATGGGTCTAATTACATTAATTTTGTGGAGCGAGCTCTACGATTGTACACGATGTGCCTAGTTACTGCCTGTTGCACGATGGAGTAAGAATTTCTGTTTTAACCTGTTCTGTAAGAATCACTACCACCATTCCTTGAGTTTTCTTGTTATGATTTTCAGCCCGATGGCTGGTTTAATGCAGATTTCCACGCCAGTTTATTCTATACAAGTCTCTTCATCTCTGTGTATCTACTGCAACCTACATCCATTCGAATCTCCTTACTGCATTCATCCCTTGGTCTTCCTTTTAAATGTTTGACCCCTTACATCTTCCTCCGTCACCAAACTGACTACCCCTTGATGCCTCAGAACGTCCACTTTCAACCTACCCCTTCTTGTATTAAAATTATGTCACAGACTTACTTCCTTCCCTATTGGATGCAGAACCTCTTCATCAGTTAATCTACCCATCGAATTGTTTTCCTTCTTCTATAACACCACATTCTAAAAGTTTCTACTCCCTCCTTCCCTGCACTGTTTGTCATCCACGTTTCACTTCCATATAAACCAGCACTGGAGGCAAATACCTTCAGACAAGATATCCAAACACTAACGCACATATATCCCTTTCTGGCTCTCAGAAAACACCCAAAATGTCGTGGAAGGGCAATGTGACTGTAACTCTGGGAATATGATGATGCACTCAATCATAAACTAGCCATGAAAAATAGCTTTTTCAAAGTATTTGTATATTGCCATGAATCCCTATGGCACTCCCTGAAAGGCAAAGCTGTAGGACTATATTTTTAAATTCGCTCACTGTTAGTAACGTTTTATAGCACGTCAACATGCAGAAACGACCATCCAGCAATTGTCAACCGCACTGGTGTAGGACTGGGACGACCTGCCACAATAACTCCTTATTAACCCTCTGGTCGGCATCGGTGCAAGGTTGCACGCCACAAACTGCCGCCCACAGCGACCACACTCTGTATTAGCAACCTTGTCCCACCTTCTGTAATGTCCAGGGAACCACCATAAATCGCAGTGAATTCAGTGCAGTTATTGTCTTCGTACAAAATCGTCATTTCTGTTCGTCTCATTACGCAGTTCTTTCAGTTTCCTTCTGTACAATACTGCAGCAGTTTTTTTTTTATTTTTTGTTTATTATGTACGGTCGAAGTTTCATCGAGCTGTATTACATGTCAGTGAAACACCACGCTAAGGCGGCTTTCGTCCGTAAGTTTCGCACAACAGTGAAAAAAATAATTTCTTCTTTGTTTAAAATGTATGTGCTTCGTCATTAGCCGCATTTACTACATGTAACAATTACCGAAGTATGTGATTTTCTACTGTCTGATTTGTTTTCGCGCCCAGTAACTACACTCCTGGAAATTGAAATACGAACACCGTGAATTCATTGTCCCAGGAAGGGGAAACTTTATTGACACATTCCTGGGGTCAGATACATCACATGATCACACTGACAGAACCACAGGCACATAGACACAGGCAACAGAGCATGCACAATGTCGGCACTAGTACAGTGTATATCCACCTTTCGCAGCAATGCAGGCTGCTATTCTCCCATGGAGACGATCGTAGAGATGCTGGATGTAGTCCTGTGGAACGGCTTGCCATGCCATTTCCACCTGGCGCCTCAGTTGGACCAGCGTTCGTGCTGGACGTGCAGACCGCGTGAGACGACGCTTCATCCAGTCCCAAACATGCTCAATGGGGGACAGATCCGGAGATCTTGCTGGCCAGGGTAGTTGACTTACACCTTCTAGAGCACGTTGGGTGGCACGGAATGCATGCGGACGTGCATTGTCCTGTTGGAACAGCAAGTTCCCTTGCCGGTCTAGGAATGGTAGAACGATGGGTTCGATGACGGTTTGGATGTACCGTGCACTATTCAGTGTCCCCTCGACGATCACCAGTGGTGTACGACCAGTGTAGGAGATCGCTCCCCACACCATGATGCCGGGTGTTGGCCCTGTGTGCCTCGGTCGTATGCAGTCCTGATTGTGGCGCTCACCTGCACGGCGCCAAACACGCATACGACCATCATTGGCACCAAGGCAGAAGCGACTCTCATCGCTGAAGACGACACGTCTCCATTCGTCCCTCCATTCACGCCTGTCGCGACACCACTGGAGGCGGGCTGCACGATGTTGGGGCGTGAGCGGAAGACGGCCTAACGGTGTGCGGGACCGTAGCCCAGCTTCATGGAGACGGTTGCGAATGGTCCTCGCCGATACCCCAGGAGCAACAGTGTCCCTAATTTGCTGGGAAGTGGCGGTGCGGTCCCCTACGGCACTGCGTAGGATCCTACGGTCTTGGCGTGCATCCGTGCGTCGCTGCGGTCCGGTCCCAGGTCGATGGGCACGTGCACCTTCCGCCGACCACTGGCGACATCGATGTACTGTGGAGACCTCACGCCCCACGTGTTGAGCAATTCGGCGGTACGTCCACCCGGCCTCCCGCATGCCCACTATACGCCCTCACTCAAAGTCCGTCAACTGCACATACGGTTCACGTCCACGCTGTCGCGGCATGCTACCAGTGTTAAAGACTGCGATGGAGCTCCGTATGCCACGGCAAACTGGCTGACACTGACGGCGGCGGTGCACAAATGCTGCGCAGCTAGCGCCATTCGACGGCCAACACCGCGGTTCCTGGTGTGTCCGCTGTGCCGTGCGTGTGATCATTGCTTGTACAGCCCTCTCGCAGTGTCCGGAGCAAGTATAGTGGGTCTGACACACCGGCGTCAATGTGTTCTTTTTTCCATTTCCAGGAGTGTATTAAAACTATTAAAAGTGGCTGACTGGTAGGGATGGGAAAACTAATGGTAACATCATCAACTGTTGACGTCAAATATCCCGAAGCTTCTGTAAAGCAAATCCTACCGGAAAAGAGACCTTTTTGAGAGGTCTTTAATACAGTGCACCATCTGAATTGTCCATTTTCCTGGTACGTAAGTTGTAAGGTGGCTATAATTTCGCACCTTACAAGCACTCATCTACATACTTTTCCGTGATTTACAACCGTAATTAGGTATCATTTGACAGGTTGTACATCGTATAAATGAATATTTAAAAAAGACTGACATCGTCACGTACACCTTGTAAATAGCTGTTAACGCTTATTGTGTGAAAGGTGATGGGTGGTCCTTATTATCAAAACGGCGTAATGTATGATTGCCTATACTAGTAGAGGTTGGAACGTCAGTGGAAATGAAAGTGCAGGCGTAACTCAGGCCCTCGGAGGAACAGCCCACACAGCTGTGTTGGTCCTGCTTAACACAGGAAGTAACCCAAGACGAACGGTCGGGGCACCTGAGCGCTGAAGCACAATGCAGAGGTGGCCGGCTGGTTTTGTAGCACGGCTGGAAGGATAACTGGGTAATACTTCGGAATTTTGGACTCAGCAGAGACGAACGAGGAAGCGTTACCTGGGAAATCACGCAGGCTGGGTTATTGTTGAGTATTTTTACTCTGAGAAGCGTGTCATTATATGAATTCCTAATTAATGCGTATAGGTATTTCCTCGCAAACTTTCCGCGCTGGACGACAAAAGATTAAAATATGGTTGGTTGGCGTTCGGAAGAATCTGTAGAGAGGGGGAATATTCAGTGGTTTCGAGAATGATTCACCTTCTGCAATTACGAGGGAGGGGAGCAGAGCTTTGCTGTAAAGCCAGCGGTGGAGAGAAAGAGGTCTTCCGTTTTGAGAGCCCTTGTTTGACGGTCGCTCAGTATCAGCTTTGTTGCTTCAGACGGACTTGCTGTCCTTACTCTCAGGAGGTTTTATAGTTAGAACGGTTAGGCACTGTACTGTTACGAACTTATACAACTCTGGACTTTGCCTCCGTGTAGGGAGTCGTCATTCAGTAAGAAGCGTTCAGTAATTGAGAGCACTTCTTCTGCCTATACTCACGTTGAGACGTTATCTGAACTCCGTCCTTGTGACTGGGAGTGCGCGTTTCTCGTCCGTAGAACACACAGAGGAGAAGACAGTATTAAATTCTACTATTATGCTGTTTGTGTGTGTTTGAATGATTTTTTTTTAATATTTTGTGGCTGGGCTTCATCCATCGTCGCAGACGTGTACGAGAACCATCACTCCGATGCACTGGACGCAGTACGTAAGGTGATATTAGTGACTGTTTAATTTTATTAGGGCTATAAAGCTAAACAGCTGTGATCACGTAAATTTTATTTCCACTGATGCTACACACCACTGTAGATCATCTTTGAAGGTAGTGTCTTCTAGTGTTTGGTACGTAGATGATGTCAGTCGTCTTGCGTTATTTATATTAGATACCTTAAGCATAAAAAGGGCAGATTTGGGCAATTGATCAGTCGTATTAGTTACGAAATTCGTTTGTATCTCTTTGTGTCCATTGGACATGGATATATAAGCATTTGCAGTATATAAAGGGCTTTAATCTACAGTAAATGTATAAGCAGAAACAGCATTTATCATTTGTATTTACTATTTCCCTTAATCATTCATTTATGTTTATGTTGTAACTTACATGTTGAAGAGCAAGAAGGAAGAGATAATATCAACATTAAGAGATCCTAAAATCTGCATCAGGGGGTAGTCAGACAGGGCCAAATCTTCATTTTCGCGTTCAGTATATTCCGTTGGGCACATTCATTTTACACCTTCCTGGAGTAGCATCTTGGAAAATATAGATACGAAAAATACTAATTAGTGCACTTTAACTTCGCAAAAATGTAAATCAACGTGATACCAGTTCGGTTTCCTGCTATCAACCAACCAGACACCTGGCTTCGCTACACTTCAAGTTGTCATTACAGAGGTCATTCCACGAAATAGAATTATATTGAGGTAAACACTCTAAAAGTTCTGTTGTGTTGCCATTAACGCGAGTGTGTGACGTCATGTAACATTTCTGGTTTCAGGAGCCCTAATACTCATCCCCAACCGTGGCTTCTAATTTAGCCGAGATTGCATTAGCTGAGGTGTGACGTAAGAAGTAGAGTGAGGTGTAGAGAACACATGTACAGTGGGTAACGATTTCGTGAGAATGTGTGTCAATTTATTAGTCGCATAACCTGATTGGCTGTCGCAACTGAAGATGTAGAGATTACCCTTGGACCAGCACGCCAAATCTCTATTTTATATTTATTAATAATTTTAAACACATAACTCAGATTTGCCAAACATACGATCATCTACCCACTTTAGATTTTATCACAATAACCACCTTGAGTAACACTACAATAACGATAAGCAGACGAAGCAGTTCATACGTCATCGGCTCCCGCCAAAAAATGCGTATCCAGAAAGCTGATTCGTGCTGACAAAACAGTCTGCAAAACGGTCAGTATGATACAGTTTGGTTTACGGGCGACACTATTCAGATCCGAGTCGAGCGTCGTGTAGAATGATCTTAAGTAATCGTGACCCTAAAACCAATGCAGAGAATATCGGAGTATGGAACGTCTACTTTTATTTGTGAATGAAATTTCTACAACGTATCTTGCGCACCAGGATTTTAAGTGTCACTTACATGATGTGTAGTGCGTGACTTCACAGGCAGTATATGCTTTTAGCTACTCCGTGTGTGATAATGGAATTAAAAAGCCATTGGCGTCCCCATTAATTTTGGATAGTCATTTAGTAGCGTAGAGAGTGTTTGCCAATTTACTAGTAAATTTCATCGTCTCTTTAGAAGATGTAGATGGGTGGGTAATTACAGAATCCCAGCGTTCTGCTTTGTTGCGGCAGAACGCAAATAGGCCCATCAAATGTCCTGCGTTTCCAATACGAATGATAACACAGACAAGAGTATAAATACGCAGAGCGGATTTTGCAGTGGATACAAAACTGTTGCTGCATTCGATTGCTAGAAGCATTTCTTCATTGTGCTACCTACGTTGTGATGTAATTGGCTGACAGAAGCAAACCAGACATGCGCCATGTTGATTTACTAATTTGAGAATCTGAAGTGTCGTATTTCCCTGCCGTATGTACACGAGCGTACTACAAAAGTATGTAGTTTAGTCGAGGCTCCAATTTAAGGTTCAAAAGCTGTCGTGTTTCGTACGATATATTGTGCAAAAGAGTCGGATACGGGGCGTTTGTGGACGAACTAGAAATGGCGGTTAGTGGTTATCGGCTTTACCGCTTCTATTCGTATCGATTTTAAACTGGTCATTAAAACCGCCCAAAATAACCAGTATCTGAAATAAACGGTTTTCGGTTTTGTTATTGCTATTATTTCCACTAATAAACGTAGACTTCGAATAAAGACTGAAAAATTCTGCTGACGGTGAAGGCGTAAAAGATCTCGATCGACAGGGTTGAGGCTATGGCAGAAATTGGTCTCATTGTCTCCAGAAAACATGGCGGGGGTGAAAGAGACAGGCGCGGCGATGGCGTCAGCCAAGGGTCATACGTTCATGACTTCCTTGCATCGTTACTTTTGGGGAATTTCAATTTCTCACCCTGAAAAAGCCACAATATTAAGAGATCAGCTATTATCCCAATTTCATAGCGCGTCAATAACATTATCTGTGTAAAAATTCAAATTTATCTTATCTTCCAAGCAACATTGTCGATATTTTCTCCTTATATTATGTCGTAATGTTGTTGTACCTCCTCCCATTTTTAATCTTTCAAAACAAATAGAGCACTGTTCTTTATTGCTACTGCCCACTGTAAAATACTACCAAACTAGGGAAGTGCCACTGTGCAATACAAGCGATTTCTGAGAAAGACAACGGAAAAATAAA
Organism: Schistocerca serialis cubense; assembly: GCF_023864345.2. Taxonomy (NCBI): domain Eukaryota; kingdom Metazoa; phylum Arthropoda; class Insecta; order Orthoptera; family Acrididae; genus Schistocerca; species Schistocerca serialis. The sequence goes on along the minus strand of NC_064638.1, from coordinate 1,275,560,256 downwards.
GTATAGACCCGGTGGAGGCACGCTTTACACATTGTGTGTAAGCGTGTACTATCAAACAGACCACGCCACAGGGCAGCACGTACACTGCTGTCTCAACAATGCTGTACGGATTCTTTCGTAGTGTTTGTTGCTCGGTCCTGCATTGTACTTAAAATAACACTGATCGTTTCTCTCACTTTCTGTAATAACCTAATGTTTCCAAGTAATGAAAAATTTGCGACTTAAACGTAACTTTCGGCTGTGTTGGCCGAGCGGTTCTAGGCGCTTCAGCCTGATACCGCGCGTCTGCTACGGTCGCAGGTTCGAATCCTGCCTCGGGCATGGATGTGTGTGATGTCCTTAGGTTAGTTAGGTTTAAGTAGTTCTAAGTTCTAGGGGACTGATGACCTTAGCAGCTAAGTCCCATAGTGCTCAGAGCCATTTGTACCATTTTTTTAACGTAAGTTGTTAAAAAAATTGTTTTGTTTAAAACCAAAAACTTAAGCACTGCTGGTATGTTAAATTGATATTCTCATTTCTTACGTTGTTATTAACAAAAACAAAAAAACTGTTATAACCAAAACACAAAAAATACCAAAAAAACACCGGTTATTCAGAACTGACATATCGGTATCGGCTTAACCTGTCGTTTTCCCCATCCCTAGCACAAAATTCCTATCTCTCTTTAAAACTAAAATGGTTTGAAGAGGGAGTCAATACTATTAAAGAAGAATTTTTAATAACGTAACTATCAAAGCTATGAAAAACATTGTGACATATCGTATATGTTTGCGAGCTACCAACCACCCAAATTTGTTGAAAGATTGATGAGTAAGTATCGGCTCCGCGTTGAAACATTGATGAGTAAGTATTAGCTCCACTGATGGAAATGGCGAGGGTAGGCGGCTGACCCGACCGCTGTCGACCCACGATCGCTGCGCCTGCTGGAAGAGCCCACCGACAGGAAGCTGGAGGTTTTTGCCAGACCTCTGGAGGTGGGAAAAGCTCACCATGTGCGAGTCGGCTCTAAAGATAGCGGCAGTAGAAATATGTCAGACTGCAGCTACTTGTAAATACACACAACAACAAAAGTTTTGCATCAGCCCGGTTCCCAGAATTCCTGAAGACAGACGTTGACTGTGGATATTGTATCACAGACAGAGTCCTTTTGACTGTTCAGAGATGTCACTAAATCCTACCAAAAATGTAAACAACCAAGCACGAGCCGCGCCTATTAGACGGAGGGGGTCTGATAGCCGATCAGTTCCAGTCATTCCACCAGCAAAGAGGTACACGGCTCGTGTCGTCTGTAGTTCAACCACGCTTGGACAGTCAATACTGCAGTTAGATCACGTCCGCATCGTTACTTTTTGCCAGGAAGGGCTCTCAACAAAGGAAGTGTCTAGGTGTCTCTGAGTCAACCAAAAGATGATGTTCGGACATGGAGGAGATATAGAGAGACAGGAACTGTCGATGACATGCCTCGCTCAGGCCGTCCAAGGGCTGCTACTGCAGTGGATGACCGCTACCTATGGATTATGGCACGGAGGAAACCTGACAGCAACGCAAGCATGTTGAATAATGCTTTTCGTGCAGCCACAGAACGTCGTGTTACAACTCAAACTGAACGCAGTAGGCTGCATGATGCACAACTTCACTCCCGACTTCCATGGCGAGGTCCATCTTTGCAGCAACGACACCATGCAAAGCTGTACAGAAGGACCCAACAATAAGCTCAGGATTGGCATCACGTTCTCTTCACCAATGAGTGTTGCATACACTTTCAACCAGACAATTGTAAGAGACGTGTTTGGAGGCAATCCGGTCAGGCCGAACGCCTTAGATACACTGTGCAGCGGGTGCAGCAGGGTGGAGGTTCCCTGCTGTTTTGAGGGTGGCATTATGTGGGGCCGACACACGCCGCTGGTTGTCATGGAAGGCGCCGTAACGACTGTACGATACGTGAAGGTCATCCTCGGCTGGATAGTGCAACCATATCGGCATCATATTGGCGGGGCATTCATGTTCATGGGCGTGCCTCTATCGTGCACATCTTCTGAATGACTTCCCTCAGGATAACGACATCGCTCGACTAGAGTGCCCAGCATGTTCTCCAGACATGAACCCTGTCGAACATGCCTGAGATAGTTTGAAAAGGGCTTTTTAGGGACGACGTGACCCACCAACCACTCTGAGGGATCTATGCCGAATGTGGGACAATCTGGACCATCGGTACATTGTTGAACTTATGGCTAGTATGCCACTACGAATACAGGCAAGCATCAATGCAAGAGGACTTGCTACTGGGTACTGGAGATACCGGTGTGTACAGCAATCTGTACAACCACCCATGAAGGTCTCGCTGTATGGTAGTGCAACACGCAATGCGTGGTTTTCGTGAGAAAAAAAAGAGCGGAAATGATGTTTATGTTGATCTCTATTCCACCTTTCTGTATAGGTTCTGGATCCGAGGTTATGCAAAAGATTTTTGGTGTGTGCATTAAAAGTAAACAATAATTCATAGTTTCTTTATACAGCAAAACCGATAACATCAGAGTGCACAGATTCAGATGTTGAGACGTTAATGTTACGTGTATCACAATAACTATCTACGTTAATTCGCGCCGGCCACTGTGGCCGAGCGGTTCTAGGCGCTTGAGTCCGGAACCGCCCGACTGCTAAGGTTGCAGGTTCGAATCCTGCCTCGGGCATGGTCGTGTGTGATGCCCTTGGGTTAGTTAGGTTTAAGTAGTTGTAAGCCTAGGGGACTGATGACCTCAGATGTAAAGTCCCATAGTGCTTAGAGCCATTTTTTGTTAAATCGCAGCAGCAGTGGTCTACTCTAATAATAATCATTAAAAATCAGAAACAGGTGTATGCTTCATGTGTTCCTGACAAATGTGTTAAATGGTGGTGTAGGACACCTGCTGTCGTCACTAAAAGCCCCACATCTTTATATATATATATATAGTCATTCATTAAATGATTAAATGCTTTATACGTTTTTAATTACGTAAATGTGTCAGCTCGTTGTATTTCCCACACTCACACAAAACATGAATGCAGGTTAACTTTCATTGTACGCTTCCCTATGTGCCCATACGTAATATGTCTAGATTATTTCTAGTTTATTTAAGTATTAAATTTGGCATTTATAATCTCCTATTTATCATCTCGTAAAAGGTAATTGAAGTGTAATATGTTATACTACCATTGAATAGAGCGCATAGAGACGCTTTTATTGAAAAGGCCACGTTTTTTTTGCCATATTTTGACAGCAATTAGTTTATTTTGACAACAATTACTTTATCATTTATCGTAAGCTTGTGTGCACAAATTTCATGTTTTATTTATTTGTGCATAAATTATTAGACATAGGATAATGTATACAGTGCAATCATAAAGTATATGGCCTGAACAGGACGGGGAGAGACAGACTCTTCATTTGCATATGACATATTTGTAAATCATATGTATTTTAAATAGTGGTACATTTTCTAGATTTTATTTTTGTTGTAAATTCTGGCTGCCAGACTGATGGCGAGTAAACGGTAGCTCCGTGTAATTCTCTGCCACTCAAGCTGTGTGGACCAGTCTTACAACTAATTCGGATGCTGAGCAGCTGATAGCATGGTTTCAAGACTTTTGAAGTGACTGATTTTGGACGGCAAGCGGCTGCTCACATAATTTAACATTGGTTGACACTTAACAAGCTTTCGAGGCAAATGGGATAGAATCAGTACACCAGTTGGAACTTTAACATTTCGGAAAGTTTAGGCGATGTGCACTGTCAAATTTAGTTGTTTTCAGCTGCAAAACTGGAATTATTATTGAGTAGACCGTAGGAATCTACTCGTGATTACGCCATTTCTGATATGCTGATAACCCTAGTAAACTTTATTTACTTATGATTGGCGAATATTTTGTTGTCAGTTTAAAGGAATGGGTCTCTGTTCTTTGACAACCACTGTTGTATAATAATCTTCTTCTTCTCCTCATCCTCCTTCTTCCTTTTCTCCTGTATTGCATAGATCACGAAATACTGCGTGTTCTGGCATCAAAACATATCTGAGCATCTTTTCCTTACGTCTATAAGACCATAGTCTTCTTCGGTTATTCTCTTTTGACATTCTATCTATAAACTTTCTCCAGTCATTTTTATAGTTTACAATCTTTTCTTGCAAAAACTTTATTCGTAGTTCTTTCCCTTATTTTTTCAGTTGCAGTTTTATCTGAAAGGGTACATCCTTTTAATGTTCTTAAGACTTTCGGTTTGACTTCCTGTACCTTTTTCCTATCAGGTTTGTCATAGTCCAAGTTTCACACTCATAGAGGAAAGCAGGCACAGCCATTACTGTGTAGAGCCTCATTTGTGTTTCTTTGCCGGTTTAATATAGTGCCACTGTTTGAAATTTTGGTACTAACAGTATATTTTGCTTTGAAAGTTATTGTTTTGTCTGATTTACGGAAATTTTAAAATTGTTGTTCTCGTATAATTCTGTAACATAGTATACTTCTCCTTGCAACTCGACTCAATTTCATTGTAATAATCTGCTCACTAGTAAGTAGCATCGTCCGAAGAGTAAAGTTTGTTGCAACACAAATATCTCCGTTAATTTTATACGTCAGTTTTCTAATGAGTTATTCTACATAAATTGTAAACAACGTAGGAGATAAGCTACAACCCTTACACCTTAGTTTATATGTGTCTTTTTACTGTAGCTCCTGCTTCTGACATGTACACTGATTTTTGTGTCTTTGTATATACATTTTACTGCTTTAATTAGATGATTCGGATATACTCTTTGAATCATATTTTCTGATAATTTTTCCCTACTTACTTGCTCGAATGATTTTTCGGAGTCAGTAACAGCTGTACGTTTCAGGTACATCCACTTCTCTTTTTTACTATCTCCTTAACTGTGTACGTGGCGCCTGTACAGGATCGACCCTCTAAAACCGCTTTGTTCTTCTAGAAATAAAACGTCTATATTGGCTCGTATTCTTTTCTTAATGTACTTGCATATACTTTACACTCTGTATTCAAAAGTTATTCCCTTGTAATTTTCACACGTGCTTCTAGAGTCTAGTTTCAGTGTAGGCGTAACTTGGGCATGCGACTAGGATCTTGGAATACGACATCCATTCCAACATCTATTAATACATTCAGAAATTTTTGACTTAATATTTGGTCCCCATATCGCCATAATTCTGTATTTATTCCATCTTCTCTTGTAACCTTCCTGTTCTTGATTTCTTTTTATGCTGTTTCTATTTCCTCTGAGGTAATAGGATGTACATTTCCATAATGTATATTTCCACACATACTCTTCATTTTCTTCTTTTTTTCCAGGGAGTTATTAGACCAGAAACGTCTATAACGTTGTATCCTTCATTCTTCTTCGATTACAGTTACACGCTAATACTTCAGATAGAGATGAAGGAAAGAGTGGAAAGCACTGGGCTGCACCTTCAAACTAGACTGCTAATCCTTATTATTACATATACATGGACGTCTGCCTTCATAACTATAAGCTACAGTTTTAACCCTAGACTGATGTTCATGAACTCTACTAATGATGACATGGTAAAGGTTTCTTTTTTTGATGGAATAAAGTAGATGGGTGATGTCCATAAGTGTAATGTAATTAGTATGTTTTCATTTTCAACATGATACTAACAAACAGAGAAATACTACAAAAATAAAAAGCAGACTTGACAAATAAGCCATCAAGTAGTAACTCCGAAACTGGCCAAAAAAAAAAGACTTTTTTCTGTCCCTGCTGACACGATACGAATATCACTATATAAGTGACGCTCAAAAGTTAACTGTTACTGGCTATTATCATCGGTCGGTGCAATTTTCGTAACTTTTGGTGTAAGGATAAACGATCAAGTACTTCAGCAGTAGTATGTTCAATACACATTAAATGTCAGTAAGTAATTTAAACAATAGAAATGAGCAGTTCAGGCTGCAGCCGGATTATACATCAACACACAACGATTATATTTATCAAAAAATTCAACTGTCTGTTATCATTCCAGCATACTTTGTAATTAAATACACTCCCGCCATACCTTAGCTCGTGGATGAACAACGTGTTGTAAAAGCAGTACAAATCAGAGTGCTGTTTGTAACACGATGCCTTTGTCTTCCGTCAGATGCGGCGGCCGCAGTGATGCGATGGTGTCCCCGGCGCGCGGCCTCTTGTCCTGGGTTCGCGCCCGGCTGCAGCCCCGTGCCGTGGCCTCCCCACACAGGTGAGCACAAGTGTGTCTAACTAGCTGGCGCAGTTCTGTACAGTATAACACAGTGTGTTCCAGGAGGAATGGTCAATATTCACAGATACGACAGCAATATTGTTCGGAGCAAATAACTTCCTGTGGGAATTTGCCCTATTCCGAATGGCAGGTGTTGAAAGATGTGAAAATTACCGAGTTTAATAAGTCACAGCTGCAAAATACCAACGCCAATTCTTTACAGACGAATGGAGAAACTGGTAGAAGCCGACCTCGGAGAAGATCAGTTTGGATTCGGTAGAAATGTTGGAACACGTGAGGCAATACTGACCTTACGACTTATCTTAGAAGAAAGATTAAGGAAAGGCAAACCTACGTTTCTAGCATTTGTAGACTTAGAGAAAGCTTTTGACAATGTTGACTGGAATACTCTCTTTCAAATTCTGAAGGTAGCAGGGGTAAAATACAGGGAGCGAAAGGCTATTTACAATTTATACAGAAACCAGATGGCAGTTATAAGAGTCGAGAGGTATGAAAGGGAAGCAGTGGTTGGGCAGGGAGTAAGACAGGGTTGTAGCCTCTCCCCGATGTTATTCAATCTGTATATTGAGCAAGCAGTAAAGGAAACAAAAGAAAAGTTCGGAGTAGGTCTTAAAATGCATGGAGAAGAAATAAAAACTTTGAGGTTCGCCGATGACATTGTAATTCTGTCAGAGACAGCAAAGGACTTGGAACAGCAGTTGAACGGAATGGGAAGTGTCTTGAAAGGAGGATATAAGATGAACATCAACAAAAGCAAAACGAGGATAATGGAGTGTAGTCGAATTAAATCGGGTGATGCTGAGGGAATTAGGTTAGGAAATGAGACACTTTAAAGTAGTAAAGGAGTTTTGCTATTTGGGGAGCAAAATAACTGATGATGGTCGAAGTAGAGAGGATATAAAATGGAGACTGGCAATGGCAAGGAAAGCGTTCTGAAAAAGAGAAATTTGTTAATATCGAGTATAGATTTAAGTGTCAGGAAGTCGTTTCTGAAAGTATTTGTATGGAGTGTAGCCATGTATGGAAGTGAAACATGGACGATAACCAGTTTGTACAAGAACAGAATAGAAGGTTTCGAAATGTGGTGCTACAGAAGAATGCTGAAGATTAGATGGGTAGATCACATAACTAATGAGGAGATATTGAATAGAATTGGGGAGAAGAGGAGTTTGTGGCACAACTTGACTAGAAGAAGGGATCGGTTGGTAGGACATGTTCTGCGGCATCAAGGGATCAACAATTTAGTACTGGAGGGCAGCGTGGAGGGTAAAAATCGTAGAGGGAGACTAAGAGATGAATACACTAAGCAGATTCAGAAGGATGTAGACTTAGAGTAGGCTTAGAGTACTGGGAGATGAAGAAGCTCGCACAGGACAGAGTTGCATGGAGAGCTGCATCAAACCAGTCTCGGGACTGAAGACGCCAACAACAATAACCGAATGGCTGGCGCGATATAACACATTAAATGTACATTTTTCGGCTAGTGATGCACACATGTGTGTTACCCACCCAACCTCTTTGTCGTGTTCTTCTAGGCAAACTACACTGAAGAGCCAAAGAAACTGCTACGCTTGTAGATATCGTGTAGGGCCCGCGCGAGCACGCAGAAATGTCGCAACACGACGCGGCATCGACTCCACTAGTGTCTGAAGTAGTGCTGGAGGGAACTGACACCATTAATCCTGCAGGGTTGTTCATAAATCCGTAAGTGTACGAGGGGATGGGGTTCTCTGAAAAGCACGTTGCAAGGCATCCCAGATAAGCCAAATAATGTTCATGTCTGGGGAGTTTGGTGGGCAGCCGAAGTGTTTAAACTCAGAAGAGTGTTACTGGAGCCACTCAGTAGCAATTCTGAACGTGTAGAGCGACGTATTGTCCATCTGCAATTGCCCAAGTCCGTCAGAATCCACAATCGACATGAATGGATGCAAATGATCGGACAGGATGCTTACGTAGGTGTCACCAGACATAGTCACATCTAGACGTATCTGGAGTCCCATATCACTCCAGTCGCACACGCCCCACACGATTACAGAGCCTCCACGAACTTGAACAGTCCCCTGCTGAGATGCAGTGCCCATGGATTCATGAGGTTGTCTCCATCTGCTTGTTGCAATACGAGACTCGTCCGACCAGGCAACATATTTCCAGTCATCTACAGTCCAATGAAGGTGTTGATGGACGCACGCGAGGCGTAAAGCTTTGTGTCACGCATTCATAAAGTGTACACTAGTGGACCTTCGGCTCCAGAAGGCCGTATCAGTGATGTTTCGTTGAATAGTTCGCATGCTCACACTTGTTGATATCCCAGCATTGAAATCTGCAGAAATTTGGAGAAGGGTTGCACTTCTCCTACGATGAACGATTCTCTTCAGTCGTCGTTCGTCCCGTTCTTGCAGGATCTTTTTACAGCCACAGCGATGTTCCACCGGATTCCTGATATGCACGGTACACTCATGAAATGGTCGTACGGTAAAATCTCCACTTCGTTGCTACCTCGGAGATGCTGTGTCCTATCACTCGTGCGCCGACTATAATACCACGTTCAAACTCACATAAATGTTTGTAAGCTGCCATTGTAGCAGCAGTAACCGATCTAAAAATTGCGCCAGACACTTGTTGTCTTATACAGGCTTTCCTTTGCTTGGGATGTCTTTCAGTCATATAGTGCCCCGCTGAATGCGCTGCTGTCTCTGGTGTGTTGTGAGAGAAGTACTGTGAAGGATTGAGAGAGGCGTCGGTTAACTGTGTTTGTAAAAGCGCTGTCTAAAACGCTACATGTCTACACTAATGAAGAATAGGCAGATACGGTGTGTATTTCCGGCTTTTGCGATGGTATGTACCTACTGCGGTCGAAGAATACCGTCATTGCTTTCCGACACGTCGAATTATTAATAATGGAGTGTTTACCAGATTTTGCAAACACACTGCGTAAAATAGGTATTTTTCCTAGTTCCCATTTTTCTTCGGAACACGTTGTTTTATGAGCTGTGCAGGAACAGCAACGCATTGCTGAAATGATGCAGCACAATGCGACATTCTGCTCAGTGGTGAATGTGTGGAATATACGTATTTTTCAAAAGATACTTTGTATACTAACTCTGTTCATGTGTAAACCTGACAATTTGATGCACAAAATAGAAAATAAATAGCAGTGTACAAAATGTGCTCCATCACGGAAACCATTCGGAATAGGGCACATGTCAATTTGAAGTCTTTTGCTTTAAATGATAGTTCCTGTCATATCGATAAACATTGACCGTTGCTGCTGGACCACCATGTGTGTCGTAGCAGCTGACACTAATACGAGAACACGGCTTCGTGAGAGGTCAGTTTGGGGTCCAGAGAAATACAAGGTGACGTGAGGGCATCTCAGAAGAGACCGAAAAAAAAAAAGGCAAACCTGCGTTTCTACATGTCGGGAGCGCTCTTGTGAACGTTGCATGCAATGCAGTCTTTCAAATTCTGAAGGCAGCACGTGGCAAAAAAGGAGTGAAAGGTTATTTACAACATGTCCAGAAAGCAGCTGAGGTTATAAAAATCTAAGAACATCCGGGAAACAGTGATTAAGAAGACAATTAGATTAGTAGTTAAGTTCCCATGTTTTTCAGTCTGCACACTGAGCTAGAAGTAAACGAAAACAAGGGGAACTCTATAAAGGAAGAGGGAGAAGGCATAAATACACACATAAAAAAAAAACTTGTTCATCACCTCGGTTCCGATAGTTTCGGAACCTGTACAGAAAACTGGAATAGAGATCAACATAAACATCATTTCCGCCCTTTTTATTTCTCATGAAAACCACACATTGCATGTTGTACCACCACACAGCAAGACCTTCAGTGGTGGTGGTTCAGATTGCTGTACACACCAGTACCTCCAGTACCCAGTAGCACGTCCTCTTGCTTTGATGCTTGCCTGTATTCGTCGTGGTATACTATCCTGAAGATACTGTTGGTCCAGATTGTCCCTCATTCGGCATAGATCCCTCAGTGTGGTTGGTGGGTCTCGTTGTCGCTAAAGAACCCTTTTCAAACTATCTCAGACATGTTCGATAGGGTTCAGGTCTTGAGAATATGCTGGCCTCTCTAGTAGAGCGATGTTGTTATCCTGAGGAAAGTCATTCACAAGATGTGCACGATAGGGTCACGATTGTCGTCCATGAAGAAGAATGCCTCGCCAATATGCTGCCGATATGGTTGCACTATCGGTCGGAGGATGGCCTTCACGTATCGTACAGTCGTTACAGCGCCTTCCATGATCACCAGCGCCGTACGCTGGCCCCACATAATGCCACCCCAAAACAGCAGGGAACCTCCGCCCTGCTGCACCCGCTGGAAAGTGTGTCCAAGGCGTTCAGCCTGACCGGGTTGCCTCGAAACAGGTCTCTGACGATTCTCTGGTTGAAGGTGTATGCAACACTCATCGGTGAAGAGAAAGTGATGCCAATCAAGAGCGGTCCATTCGGCTTATTGTTGGGCCCATCTGTACCGCACTGCATTGTGTCGTGGTTGCAAAGATGGACCTCGCCATGGACGTCGGGAGTGAAGTTGAGCATCATGCAACCTACTGCGCACAGTTTGAGTCGTAACACGATGTCCTGTGGCTGCATGAAAAGCATTATTCCACATGGTGGCGTTGCTGCCAGGGCTCCTCCGAGCCACAATCCGTAGGCAGCGGTTATCCACTGCAGCAGTAGCCCTTGGGCGAGGCATGTCATCATCAGTTCCTGTCTCTCTGTACCTCCTCCATGTCCGAACAACATCGCTTTGGTTCACTCCGAGACGCCTGGACCCTTCCCTTGTTGAGAGCCCCTCCTGGCACAAAGTAACAATGTGGACGCGATCGAACCGCGGTATTGACGGTCTAGGCATGATTGAACTACAGATAACACGAGCCGTGAACGTCCTTCCTGGTGGAATGAATGGAACCGATAGGCTGTCGGACCCCTTCCGTCTAATAGGCTCATGCATGGTTGTTTAGGTCTTTGGGGGCGTTTAGTGACACCTCTGAACAGTCAAAGGGACTGTGTCTGTTATACAGTATCCACAGTCAGCGTCTATCTTCAGGATTCTGGGAACTGGGGCAATACAAAAGTTTTTTTTTATGTGTCTACTTTTGTTCAATTGAATGAGCCGTGGGTTGTTAGTGAAACTTGTACATTGTGTTAACTAAACGAAATACTTATTCTGCCTTGTTTTCCAAACTGTATTATACTGTACAATCGAGGTTTCGGATCATAAGTTCATTTTCTAGTAGACAAATGATGCGTAAGATGCAAACAAGCAAAGATAAACAGGTCAACGTCTTACTCTATCGATTCTTGTCTGCCCGCATCTCGTGGTCGTGCGGTAGCGTTCTCGCTTCCCACGCCCGGGTTCCCGGGTTCGATTCCCGGCGGGGTCAGGGATTTTCTCTGCCTCGTGATGGCTGGGTGTTGTGTGATGTCCTTAGGTTAGTTAGGTTTAAGTAGTTCTAAGTTCTAGGGGACTGATGACCATAGATGTTAAGTCCCATAGTGCTCAGAGCCATTTGAACCATTTTTTGATTCTTGTCTTAAATTACGTGAATTGTCTGCGATGACAATTTCGACACAGCTAAAATTGTTTTTCCCAGCTTTCATTACAACAGTATTTAAAATAACTATGAATAACATACATTTAATTCGAGTTAAGTGTACAAGAATTAGTGCCCTTATATATTCATGAATGAAGGCACCCAGGTTCTTTTCTCTAATGTGAAGGCTAGGGAACTGTTCAAACAGGGCGAATAACTGAGCTGCTTCTATTCATTCAATAGTAAATGTGGAGATACGCTCAATATTTACTTTTGAGTGATCACACTTAGTTGAATTATACACCCCTCCTAGACAGTGTTACAACCTCTATATAGGAGTAAAAATCCTAAGGACCTTCATTCACAAAAAGTTGATGACACAACTCCTGTGAACATAGCTCTAATCTAGTGTACGTTATTCATAGGCATTGTATATGCTGTCTTAATTATTGCTGCAGAAAATTATTGTACTTGTGTCAAAATTGTCAACACAAATAACTTTTACAATTTAAGTCAAGAATGGATAGATTAAGAAGTTGACATGTTTATCATTGCTTGGTTGTCATTGTGGGGATGAGCTGTGTATTAGAAAATGGGTTTATAACATGAAACCTGTGTCGTAAAAAATAATAAAATTTGGGAAACAAGGCTAAATAAGTGTTTTCTTTCATTAATAAAATAGAAACTTAGTTTGTTGAAGACACTGTGATTCTGTCAGAGTTAGGAAACGGGTTGGAATATCAGGTGAACGGGATGGAGAGCGCCTTTTACTACACGAACATCAATAAATGTAAAAAGGTAGGTAATGGAGTGGGAACCCTGATACTGGATTAGTTATATTAGAAAATAAAACACTGAAAGTTGTGGATAACTTTTGCTATTCGGCCAGCAAAATAACTGACGACGACAGAAGTGAAGATGATGTGAAATACAAAGTGGCAAACAGTTATCGAAAGGTATCGAGCATAAAAATATTTATTAACACTTAGATTATAAATGTGTTAGGAAGTCTATTCTGAGCATATTTTACTGGGATGTAGCCTTATTTCAGAGTGAACACGGGTGATAAAAGGTTGGTAAGAAGACAACAGAGGATTTTGAAACCTGGTGATTCGTAAAAACGCTGGTAATTGAATGTGTACGACGGGTACCTAAAGTGAGGTGCTGAACTGATACAGGGAAAACATAAATTTATGGCACAGCATAAAAGAATGGTTGTTACGACACTTTGAGGTAGTAGTGAATCGTTAGTTTGGTAATGGGAGAAGTTTGGGGCCAGAAATTATAGAGTAAGCAAGTTCAAACACATACAGGTTGTAGTGACTGTGCAGAGATGAACGTAACGTTCCCCGTACCTGGGCAACCTAATCGGCCGCCCAGAACTGCTACGAGATAAAGCGAATTTGCTGTACGCCTCAACGCCAGCGGACCACGGGCTCAGGGGCAACCTGGGTAGCTGGACTTTACCGGCCTGGCAGCCTGGTGCAGAGACAATGAGCGCGTAGCCGGAAACAGGTTGATCCCAGCACTGGGAATGTAGGCGGCAGACGGTCGCTCAGGAGGACAGACAATGCTACAGGAAATAGCAGATTGTCAGGCAACCTTAAAGATGGCTAAATCCAGCTCTCTGAACTTCGACAGCAAATCACAGTTACATATTAATAAAACTGTGAATACATCGGCGATCTCAGATAAATGAGGCATATCTAACGACAATATTTCAATACCTCTACAGAAGTTAATACTCCACAGAGAATAAATATTTACACAATGAACCTCCGAATTAACGGCTTCTAAACGCTTCATGCAATTGCAACAAATGGTGTCTCAGATGATAGCAGTGTACTACAGCTGAAATTCCTGAAAGCTACGTATTGTGTCTACTATATTTACGATTTCATTTACATCCTTTTCACTATGCAACTGTTTGTCGGAACATCGTATTCTCCACATGTACACAGCATCAGTACCTCATATTCTCTCGTATTTCTGTTTTTATCTAATGAATAGTTTCCTGTTTTGGTAGTAACTTTACTTAAATTTTGATTGCAAGTGCTATTAAAATTGGGCTAATTTATGAGTGGTCAGCCGCATGTGTCAGCTGGCACCACAACTGAAACGAGGAGCAAAAGACGCTTCTGTCAAGAAAGTACAAATAATTGTTTAAGTAATATTTAATGAAAATTCGTTGTCACTTAACGACACCCCTCTTGCTCAAGAATACTATCTTATCTAGTTATTAACAATCCTTTTTCTGTATTGTGAATGATCTGACTGTAACCGAATGTTTATGATATTTATTTATTTAAATATTGTTTTAGTTTATTTTGGGAAGTGGTCAGCTTGAATCAAATCATGTCTGTAGAGCTTAAGGACGATGAATGTTAGTTGGGGATGTGCAGAGTCTTGTACCGCAAGAAAGTAAGGGAGAGGATGTTGTTATGGGTGGCCGGTATCCTATTTCTACAACAGTACAGTCCTTTATTTACATGAACTTGAAATATTTACTGAACTTGAATAAAGTCCATTCTTTGTGGTACAAGCTCATCAGTGCTAGTCCTCTTGCAGAGAGATGTCCATATCAGTAATCTTGCTATTACAAATTTCAGTTTCTCACTGCTTGAGGAAAACAAGTCCGTCTATAGTCACGGATCTGGTCGCTAAGTACTGTCGTAGCTTATGACGAACTAAGCCCACACTGCAAGTAACTGACAGACGCCAAACTGGATGACTGAGTGAGATCGTCCGGTCAGCAGCGGCGGTCTAAATACGTGCTGTGGAGAGGACGTTGGTGGCAAGTTACTTGTGGGTGTGTCTCTGGCCTCTCTCATGGTACATGCGCTTGGTCCAGCAACTATTAATCGCTCTTCGCGCTTCATCTTTGCCGACTGGTGTGCTGGCGACGGCTTACGTCAGCACAGGATGGACTTGAACGAATGACAGTTGGACAGTGGCTGAGCATTTCTGGTGTCAAATGGAGACTGGGACTTCTCGGGTGAAGAGTCAAAGGGGGGCATTTCGTGGCGAAGTCTGGAAGGGGACCTGTCTGAGGTAAAGAGCGTGATTCATTCGTATAGGTAATTGATTCTGGGTGGTGAACGGCCGCTACCATGCCTTACCTTCTGAAGGGAATTCATATTTCGAGAGGACTGAATGTGTTCCACAATAGGACGCTAAATTTTGTCACTTGATTTACGGAAGTGAGAAAAGGCAGAATGTGAATTACTATTTTTCGTATCACATGTGTGAATTTGTGAATCTTCATGTTGAACCTTAAACTATTTTGAACTGCTAAACCTTTCGTGTATTGTAATCACGAAATGGACTTAGTTTTCACGAGTTTGGGGATTTTGCTGCCATTATCAAAGAAAAATTCGAGGTAGGTATTAAAATCCATGGAGAAGAAATTGTAATTCTGTCAGGGACAGCAAAGGACTTCGAAGAGCAGTTGAACGGAATGGACAGAGTCTTGAAACAAGAATATAAGATGAACATCAACAAAAGCAAGACGAGGATAATTGAGTGTAGTCGAATTAAGTCGGGTGATGCTGAGGGAATTAGATTAGGAAATGAGACACTTAAAGTAGTAAAGGAGTTTTGTTATTTGGGGAGCAAAATAACTGATGATGGTCAAAGTAGAGAAGATATAAAATGTAGAGTGGCAATGGAAAGGAAAGCGTTTCGGAAGAAGAGAAATTTGTTAACATCGATTATTCATTTAAGTGTCAGGAAGTCGTTTCTGAAAGTATTTGTATGGAGTGTAGCCATGTATGGAAGTGAAACATGGACGATAAATAATTTGGACAAGAAGAGGATAGAAGCTTTCGAAATGTGGTGCTACAGAAGAATGCTGAAGATTAGATGGGTAGATCACATAACTAATGAGGAGGTATTGAATAGAATTGGGGAGAAGAGGAGTTTGTGGCACAACTTGACTAGAAGAAGGGATCGCTTGATAAGACATATTCTGAGGCATCAAGGGATCACCAGTTTAGCATTGGAAGGCAGCGTGGAGGGTAAAAATCGTAAAGGGAGACCAAGAGATGAATGCACTAAACAGATTCAGAAGGATTTAGGTTGCAGTAGGTACTGGGAGATGAAGAAGCTTGCACAGGATGCAGTAGCATGGAGAGTGGCATCAAACCAGTTTCTGGACTGAAGACCACAACAACAACAACAACAACAACGACTCGTATCACTGCCAACTGCATTTGAAATGTGTATTTTCTGTCTGTATTGTAACCTAATATGGTAGAACCACTTCCCGGCTGTTTGAGATGTCCTTTCTTGAATAAACATTATCAAACATAATTCTCTGCAATCTACATCAATTTTAGGTGTTAGGATAGAAACCTTGATATTAATTCATTTATATTTTCGCTTATATTTCTGTGTATGTTAGTAATTCGCAAATGGATATACTAAGGACAGCACACACATCCACGCCCGAGGCACGATTCGAACCTGCGACCGTTAGCAGCAGTGCGGTTCGGAACTGAAGCGTCTAGAACCGCTCGGCCACAGCAGCCAGCTGCGGGATCATAGCTACAGGAATTTGCTGCAGGCCATGAAAGCAGACGTGCGCATCTCGACTCTGTGACTACATCGAGCTGATCCTTTTAATCAGAGCCGTGCGCAGCCCCAGTACCTTAAGTACAAGTAACTGCAGGTAAAGACGCAACTGATTTACTCCTATGGACTGCTGTTCGGGAGAGCAACTACTTTCAGCAGTAACCATTAGGTACCGTCGTATGAAAAGAATGGACAGGACAGTCTAGCGTGGGAAGCGGCATCAATCGAGCATTCGTATTCAAAACCAGAACAGCAACAACAACAGCATCAAGAACACAGCTAATGTCCAAATGTTTGCTTAACAACAACATGACGGTTTCACGATTTATGGTCTCATACTTCCTTCATTTTCGTACTGTGCTAAGCATTTGCTGCTTAATCTGCTCCCAGAGCTGCTACCGATGTGCAGTACTCTTTCAGCCTTAAACGCAGCAACAGAATATGTTTACCAGTACGTAGGGTGCATAAAAAACTTGATGATAATCTCTGAACAGATTATTTTACGTCAAATGGAACAAATTTTATCATATAATGACAGACGCGAACCTTAACTCTGGTTTAACTCTTTGCAGGCGGTCTTCCAGAGACTACCATTTGAAACTGGTTCTTATTTTGAATGTTTGACATGCGTCACGTTCTATACTCGTGATTCGTTAAGTATCCACCAAGAATCAGTTAGCACGACGTCTGGAGGCTGAGAGCTAACATCCCAAAGACGTTCGGGCTCACATGCGGTTCCTCTTCGTCTAAATGTCTTGGCTTAAATTCGTGTAGGGGTTGACCCACACGTGTCGCATTACACGCCCCAAATTAGACACTTGTGGCCCTTTGATTAAATTATCTGGCTGATAGCAAGTTTGCGAAATACAAAGTTAACGTAACATATAATAACAGTAATAATAATATCGGGAACTAAATTAACAACTCATAAATGATGTAGGCCACACAGTTGCGATTTGGTTAGAATAATATTTATTCAGAAAGCAAACTAATAGCGATAGTTGTCCTGTTCAGAATATCTATTACACCCGAGTGCATATCCATTTGACACAGTTCGATCATTCACAATCTCATCGCGAATTACATGTCCAATACTCCATCTCGTTAACTACTCGAAAAGTTGGAGTTCGCACCAGGCGGGCAGCTGCTCACCGCTCGGAGACTAAGTCCCACGATACCACACAGCGCGAAATTTTCTAAGACGTTTCACTTCCTAGCTGCCTAAAGACCGACTGTCCGCTTTCCCATCTGCAACCGAACTGTCCACTTTGGTGTCTCCCGCCGAACTGTTCGCCTTCGCGTCTCCGGCCGCCTATCCCGCGCGCCGAATATCCTCGCTCAGCTGAGTAGGGCAGTTCCCTTTCCTGAGGTCGTCCATCTGATTGGCTACAGCTTTTCTACATTACATTACATTTTAAAATACTTAAATAATCAAAGCTTCACCACTTTCACGTTCTAAATAAAGTAACAATAATATCCATTACATAATAAACGTTAAATTCTTTTACTAAAAACCAATACAATTCCCTTCTTAGCTTTGAATGCCATGGCCGGTAGCCTAGCACCAATGTGCTTTCTGATAAATATATAAAGAACAAAAGAAGCTATTATGCGCCTGCCAGAGTGGCCGAGCGGTTCTAAGCGCTACAGTCTGAAACTGCGTGACCGGTACGGTCGTAGGTTCGAATCCTGTCTCGGGCATGGATGTGTGTGATGTCCATAGGTTAGTTAGGTTTAAGTAGTTCTAAGTTCTAGGGGACTGATGACCTCTGATGTTAAGTCCCATAGTGCTCAGAGCCATTTGATTTTAACTATTATACACTAAACTTTACAACAAATATTCTATTACCTAATGACTCAATAAGGTGTCATGCTGTCATCGATCAATGTGTTTTGTGTGAAGAAAATGGTGATCTGATGCTTAACTGAAAATACTCATAATCTAAATTTACTATATCTTTTAAACAAATAAAGTTACAGAGTTGATATTAACAACATTAGACATTTTAATGGTGCGCTTCTTTATGAAATATCGATCCTTAAGGTCGACCAAAGCGTACGGATTTCATCATTCAGGTCTTTGTTACAAAACTTGTGAATTTCACTTTAACAGCAAATCTTAAACTATTAAAGTTATGATCAATATTCAAGTTTTATTTTGATCACCATGAAAATTTATGGAAGATTATTGTCGCTTGACTCCCTGCACTACTACAGAATTAAATAGTTTTCGTAAATGTTTCCCATTATGGCCGATCTTAGGTCCGCCATATTTAACACTGCTACGTCTCCTCGGTCACAAAGGCCTTCTATTGGGTTTCCCTATGACGTAGGCTCTCGACTACCTCACTCGCACACTACTACTTTTAGGCCTCAATAGACAATAGACGCCTGTGAATTTCGCCATCTCGTGGTGAATCTGCGCCCTTTGTGGCCACGGTCCTCGACGACAGGGTTCGTTTCACAATTCCTGTAGGCTGACTCTTTCGACCATATATTTAAATGAGAGCGCAATGCTCACTCACCATACCACACAGAAACAAAATCAGCAACATGAAGGGAATTTTCTGTCGGTGATTCGAAGAAAATGAGTATAATATCAAATAGGAAATTCCTTCCTAATGTTCTGCAGAATTATATTTATTTGGTGACGACCCGTCTTCCGACTTCTTAGGCCACTGTCAGGATATAACTGGATGTCGCCAATTCAGATAAAATATCACCTTCATGTTTTGCAGGGTAATGACTGTTACATAAAATCCAGCCGCATAAATTCAGCTTCTACTTCGAATATTTCGGCTGAATGCCGTCCAGCCATCTTCAGAGTGAGCCGAGGTGACTAACGCTCCAGCACTTGCTCCGTCCTTTTAAACTCGAGGACCGAACCACTGCGTGTGCGGCCAAAGATACAAAAGGCGCCAGAGACATTGATAGGCGGCAAGGAGGTGTGACATACGCATATGCATATCTATGGCTGCGCAGTCGATCCACACGGTGAAATCGATGTGCAACTGCGAGCTGCACCGTCGATTCGTCTTTGTGATTTAATTCCTGAGCAGACAGCAGATACGTAATGCACTGCAAATGAAATCAACAGTGGGCACAAGGAAAGCGGAAGAAGACACGGGAAGTTTTAAATCCATGGCTTTCCTGCCATACGTGGGAAACCTTTCGTCAAAAATAGGACGGATTGGCCGGCCGGTGTGGCCGAGCGGTTCTAGGCGCTTCAGTCTGGAACCGCACGACCGCTACGGTCGCAGGTTCGAATCCTGCCTCGGGCATGGATGTGTGTGATGTCCTTAGGTTAGTTAGGTTTAAGTAGTTCTAAGTTCTAGGGGACTGATGACCTCAGATGTTAAGTCCCATAGTGCTCAGAGCCATTTGAACCATTTTTTAGGACGGATCCTCAGTAAACACAAAGTGAAAGTGATTTTTTGCCCTCCATCAAAGACTGCAGCACTCCTGGGTTCCGCTAAAGATTATTTGGTGCTTCGGAAGCCTGGGTTTACAACATCCCCCGTGAGTACGGTCTCTCATACATCGGACAGATGACACGTACAGTCCAAGAAAGACGCACAGAGCACCACTGGTACACCCGTCTCTTACAAACTAATAAATCTGCCGTGGTGGACCACTGTATTGATACTCGGCACTCTACGGTGTACCATAATGTCAGAATATTAGCCTCGATTTCATCTTTGTGGGACTCAATAGTGAAAGAAGCAACTGAAATTCAGTGGGTGACGAATTTAATTAATACAGATAGCGGCTTCAGCTTGTACAAATCATGGAATCCGTCAATATCTGTAATTAAATGACAGAGACGTCGCGACCGTGCAGCTCACAGTAATACATTGATTTCATCGTGTGCATCGACTGCGCAGCCATAGATTTAATTTCCATGCATATGTCACACCTCTTTGCCGCCTATCAACATATCTGGCGCCTTGTGTATCTTTGGCCGCACACGCAGTGGTTTGGTACTCGGGTTTCAAAGGACGTAGCAAGTGCTGGAGCGTCAGTCACCTCGGCTCATTCTGCAGATGGCTGGACGGCATTCAGCCAAAATATCAGAAGAAGAAGCTCAATTTATGCGTCTGCTCGCCGGAAATTTTATGGAACAGATAAAATGGCATACACAGATATTATTTATACTAGAGATACGTAAATGACGACGTGTAGAGCGTCTATGAAGGAAAATAATTCCACATTTATGTCACGCAAAAACAGTTAGATTTAAATGAAACGAAACATAAAATTAATATGGAGCTAAATCTAAAATCAGATGAAAATTATGGTTGAATTTGCAATTTAATTTAGTATTTGTAAGCGGAACTTAACAGAGGGAAGAATCGTAACTGAACTTGGGCATTTAATGCTAAGCTGGAATTCTGTGTCATGTTTCTTGATTTCCAGCATTTCCAATAGGGCCACCTTTCTGCTTTTCTTACCATAATGTAAAACTTCACGCTCTAAATGGTATCGGTGGTTTTCTGTTAAAAGATGTTTGCAAAGGCTGAATCTATATTTCCTAACCTCCAGCTTCTCTCATATTTAGATAACTGAATTGCCACAGCTCTGCATGATTGTCCAACATCTACTTTACCACAATCCTTGCATGTGATTTTGTGTACACCACTCTGTGCCAAAAGTCGGAATTTATCTTAATTGTTGCATAAAAATTTCGATATGGTATCGGTATTATACGAGGGTTGGAACTTTAATATTGGCAACTATATATTTACAGCTCGTACAAAATAGATACGTGTTTAAAAGTTTTACTGACCTTCCAAGTAGTCACCAGCATTGTCTATAACCCGTTGCCAGCGATGTGGAAGTCGTAGGATACTCTTAGCACTTCCAGTTGTGTTAACAGGTCGAGCGGAGCGGTCTATTGCCCAACGAATTTGTAGCAGTTCTGAAGCGAATGCCGTGGAGTGTTCCCTTCAGTTCAGAAAGGATATCGAGGATACATGGCTTAGCCACAGCCTGGGGGATGTTTCCAGAATGAGATTTTCACTCTGCAGCGGAGTGTGCGCTGATATGAAACTTCCTCTCCGCAATGTCCTTTCTTCCAGGACTGCTAGTTCTGCAAGGTTCGCAGAAGAGCTTCTGTGGAGTTTGGAAGGTAGGAGACGAGGTACTGGCAGAACTGCAGCTGTACGGACGGGTCGTGAGTCGTGTTTGGGTAGCTCAGATGGTAGATCACTTACCCACGAGAGGCAAAGGTCCCGAGTTGCAGACTCGGTCCGGCACACAAATTTAAATATCTTGCAGAAATCTTGCAAGAGAATGAACCAGAAATATTTGTAATAGACGTAACAGTCAGTAAAATGGAAATACCGTATGATTTACTAAAAATATTGACAGTAAGAAATTCATTTGTAGAAGCAGGGTACTATACCACTACACCGCAGTGGTAAGATCGTTATTATTTATATCTATATCTGCATATTACTCTGAAATTCACATGTAAGCGCCTGGAAGAGGATTAATCAAACCACCTTCAACCTTACTCTGAAATTCACATTTAAGCGCCGGGAACAGGATTCACCAAACCACCTTTAACCTACTACTCTACTGTTCCACTCTCTAACAGCACACAGGAAAAACGAACACCTAAATGGTTCCGTGGGAGCTCTGATTTCCCTTATTTCATTGTCATGATCATTTCTCCCTCTGTAGGTGGGCGGCAACAGAGTATTTTCACACTCTCAAGAGAAAGTTGGTATTTGAAATTTCATAAGAAAGTCCTGCCACAACGAGAACCACATTTGTTTTAGTATTTTATGCATGCGCAGCAACCGTAGTCGTATATAACGATATTATAAGCAACCAATTGCATAAAGGAAATTTAATTTCTTTACCTTTGTTTTAATGATTGCCACCCCAATTCGTGTATCATATCCACGGCACTCTCTTCCCTATTTCGCGATAATACAAAACGAGATGTCCTCCTCTTAACTTCTTCGATGTCCTCCGTCGATCCTCTACGATGTGCATCCCACACCGCACAGCAACACTCCAGAACAGAGCGGACGAGGGTAGTGTACACAGTCTCCTTAGTAGACTTTATATGCACGCCAATACTTACTGATGAACTCTAAGCCTGAGAGAATAGAGTGACTTGAGAATAGATAATTAGAGAAGTAATGAGATGGGAAATAAAAATTCAAACATCCAGGAAATATCAGAAGTCATGGTAAAGCGAAGGTGAATCTTCGGACACCTCTACCAAATGAATCAAAACCAACTTAGGCAATAAATGTGCTTGTATTTCTGGAAAAAAAAATCAATAACGGCATGGTTTTCTTGAGATTCGTGAAGCGTGTAGAATAGTTCAGAAGAAAAGAACTTCCTTAAGTAATCGATTCTCTATAATGTCACGTAGAATTGGTAAATTATTGAACACTATAAGAGATGGAGAAAAAAAAGATATTTATGCTAAATTAAAGTGCCTTTGGTTAAGCAGCTGAGTCGGGAAGAAAATCGAATCTCGCCTGTTGTAGTCGGCTTGCCTTACTAAGTACACTTGTTCAAATACAACGGTCCCTACCAGTTTATTCAAAGCGTCGGCTGGGCATCAGTCTGTAGTATGTACTACCTCTGCTTGCCTTACATTCTAGTCTACAACACTGATATGTAACTCGCGTTACAGGCTCCGTATTATCCGTGCAGCCCATATACAGGGAGGCGACGCGTTCTGGTTGCAAAGATGGGGTAGCCCGCATCTCCCCTTACGTCTTCGCGTGGGGAGGTAACTCCATTTCCTTTCGTCAGCGACGTGCGTCGTGGCGTCTGAGGTCCATGCTGAAGCCTCTCAGTTACACGCACAGAAAGTTGACGCGTCACGATAAGCGCATGTACACTCGCCATTTGCACTCGTTATAGGTTCACCGAAAGGGACACCGCGTTACACGTTGAGTATTCAATAGAAAGCTGCCGCCTATTGCATCAGTTTGCGTCCACTGATGGGAAACTGCAGACAGTACGGGCAATGTAACGGATGGTGACAAACAGAAGGCCGAAATTGTAAACCTAGCTTTCAAAAACTCGTTTACGGTAGAGGACTGCAGCACCATTCCCTCTTTTATTTATCGAACAAACGCAAAGATGTCTGACATACTGTTTAGTGTATGTGGGATTGTAAAACAGTTAATATCCTGAGACGCCAGATAGGCATCTGGCCCGGACGGTATCCCTGTAATATTATACGTTGACTATGCTACAAACATAGCACCATTCATATCAATCATCTATCAGAAATCATTGGAACAGCGGAAAATTCCACGAGACTGGAATAAGACCCAGGTCATAGCAATCTATAAAAAGGTGAGGAAATCGGATGCACATAATTACCGGGCAATTTCACTGATATCGATTTGTTGCAGAATTGAGGAACGTATTTTGTGTTCAGAGATAATGACCTTTCTAGACTTTGAGAAGCTCATCTGCAGAAATCAGACGGTTTTAGGAAACAGCGGTCATGCGAGACACAGCTGGCCCTCTTTGTGCATGATATACAACATGCTCTAGATACCGGCTCTCAGGTTGATGCCATATTTCTCGACTTTCGAAAGGCGTTAGACTCAGTTCCGCACTGTCGAAATGATCTCAAATGGAATGATCAGATTACATAAGTAACGGGCAAGGCGAACTCTAGATTGCGGTTTATTGGTGGAATCCTGAAGCGAAGCAATCCTTCAACAAAGGAAATTGTTTACAATACATTAGTTCCTCCAGTCTTAGAGAACTGTTCGTCTGTATGGGACCCTTACCAGTTGGGTCTGATTCAAGAGATTGAGAAGGTCCAAAGAAGAGCGGCAAGATTTGTGACTGGCACATTTAGCCATCTCGAGAGCGTTACAGATCTCGTAGAAAGTATGAAGTGGGACACACTTGCAGATAGACGGCGCGCTAAACGGAAGGGGCAGCTCACTAAATTCCGAAATCCGATCATCGCCGAGGATGTAGAACATATATTATTACCAGCAACTTTCAAATCGCGCAATGATCGCCATTCAAAGATAAGGGAAATTAGAGCTCGTACTGAGGCGTTCAGACAGTCGTCTTTCCCTCGCGCGATCCGCGAGTAGAACAAGAGAGGAGGAAATATGACTTTGGCGCGAATTGCGACCTCCGCCACACACCGCTTGGTGGCTAGCGGAGTATATATTTACGTAGAAGTCGTTAGATACAAAGATTTGGAAGGTTACCATCAACTTGTTCCAGTTTCATGGCTCCTACGATATATAGGGAAACACCAACTAGCCATAAACTAAACTACTCCCGCACGGGCCATGAAGGCCCAGTGGTACCGTCTGGCCGCCGTGTCATCCTCAACTTACAGGAGTCTCTGGATGTGGTCTGCACACCGCTCTCCCAGCCGTATGTCTACCGGAGCCGCTACTTCTCAGTCAAGTAGCTCCTCAGTTTGCCTCACAAGGGCTGAGTGCACCCCACTTGCCAACAGCGCTCGGCAGACCGGATGGTCACCCATCCAAGTGCTAGCCCAGTGCGACCGGTGTTACCGCTGCGGCAAAGCCGTTAAACTAGTCACAAACCAGTTCGAAAAAATTGAATTTTTAGCGCTGTAACAAGGTTCGGACTACAGTTTTAGTCTTCATATTGTTACGGCTATGTTTCTCACATAGAACTGATAGAAACAAATTACGGGAGTTTCGCATACAATACACAGAATCACAGCTTGTACTAGTAAACGTATTTGGCTACGTTTTTGTTTAGCGTTCCAGTAATTCGTTCAACCAAATATGGATATAAAATGTCAAGCGTTGATGTTGTGTACGTCGGCATTTGCTTTAGTATTAAAGCAGATACCTTTACGTCTACATCGAGATTCCCAAGCCACCGTGTAGTCTGTAGTCGAAGGGCTTCTAGTACCAGTAACTTCGCCTTCTTCTATCGCTCCATCTGCGAACAGTCCGCAAGGAAAAACGACTGTCAGTGAACTTTGAGGACAGCTCTAATGTATCTGATTTTTCCACGGTATCATTTCCTGGGAGTGTAGTATAGCGCCTTACTCTTTAAGCGGGTTCCGATCTCAGAAATGTAGCTGTACACCTCTCCGTGATGCAAAAAGCCACTAGAATCTGTTGAGCATCTCCGTAACGCTCGCGCACTGACTGAGCGATCCCATGGCAAAAAGAGTTGCTCATATAAATCTTCTCTCACTCCTCTCTTAAGTGAAGAGTGGAAATCGAAAACATTCTAAGTTCCATTTTTCCACAAAGCGTGCTACAGTGCAGTTGTGTACTAGGTGCTCTGTTGCATGTGCATAGATTGATCCAGGTGCCAAACCACGGAAAACGTCCTTCAAACCTGTGTTTGTAGAACGTCCATAGTCTCTGCGCCAAGTTGTGCTTCCCACAGGAGTTCAAAAATTTAGAAAATAGGGGAAGTGTGTTTTGTTGATCCCAGATCTACTAGTTAAAAACCTAAAGCTGCATTCCTTTACTTGAATTATCGTAGACAAAACGTAGTGCCTCAGTGTTAATGGAACTTGGAAGGAAAACTATATTCGTGGTGCTTTTCGAAAACTAACATTTTGAGACGTGGCTGTAAACGCAATACAATTTGATTCCTTCAGAGAAGAAAACAGCAACCAGCCACTGTTAATAATGTTATGTATTTGCACAAGTAGCGCCTTTACCGGTTTCAAATCGACACGTTCATCTTCAGGCGATTGTTCATGTTTATATTACATTTGTTGTTGTTTACAATATTTTAAAGGAAAGTCGACAACTAATGTAAAGAACAATAAATTTAATATAAACTTAAACAATCGTCTGATGACGAACCTGTCGGTTCGAAATCAGTAACTGTGCTATTTGTTCGAATACATATAATTATCGATGATGGCTGGTTTCTATTTCGTTATTCGCAAGAATCAACTTCTTGGCGCTGGAACCAATACATTTCCTGGTGTAGCACTTAAAACGTTCTTAGTAAAGTATTTACTTTGTTATTTTTCTCATTATTTTTAGGGTACCGTCCCTCAGTTGGTAAAAACGGAACCGTTTTAGGATCTATGTGTTTTCCGTCTTCACGCCCGGTTGGTAAAAGTCTTTTTGTAACGAACGGATAAATGTATGACGTTGAAATGTATGCCACATACGGAGGTCTATGGTGACTTGGTGATGTAAAACATTCAAGCTTCTATGTGAATTCACTCAAAAGATACGACCACTTACGTCACACAGGGCAGCGTAGTTCTCATTGGCTTTTTTTTTTTTTTTTGTAATCATCAGTCTTCCGACTGGTTTGACGCGGCCCGCCACGAATCCCTTTCCTGTGCCAACCTCTTAAGCTCAGAGCAGCACTTGCAACCTACGTCCTCAATTATTTGCTGGATGTATTCCAATCTCTGTCTTCCTCTACAGTTTTCCCCCTCTACAGCTTCCTCTAGTACCTTGGAAGTCATTCCCTGATGTCTTTACAAATTTCCCGTCTCCCTGTCAGTGTTTGCCACATGTTCCTTACCTCCCCGATTTTGCACAGATCCTCCTCATTCGTTACCCCGTCAGTCCGCCAAATTTCCATCATTCACCTGTAGCACCATATCTGAAACGCTTCGATTTTTTTCTGTTCCGGTTTTCCCACAGTCCATGTTTCACTACCATACAATGCTGTGCTCCAAACGTACATTCTCAGAAATTTCTTCCTCATAGTAAGGCCAATGCTTGATACTGGTAGATTTCTCTTGGCATGGAATGCCCTTTTTGACAGTACTAGTCTGTAGAGAGCAAATTGAAGGCCTATATGAGGCGTAAGATTTTTATTACGTGACAGAACGAGAAACAGGAGTCGATTTAGAACATATAGGGGGTCTAGTATAAGGATCGGAATTTAAGAGAACTTTGGAGGATTTAAAAGGTCAAATATGGCAGAAGGGACAGAAAACATTTCATCAGAATTTATAAAATCATTGGGGGGAAGTGGCAACAAAACGACTATTCACAATTCCGAAGGTAGCAAGAGCTGACAAGTGCGATAATCATCGCAGAATCAGCTTCACGGCTCATATATTCAAGTTGATGACGGGAATAATACACAGAAGAATGAAAACGAAAATTGAGGATGATTTGATGACGATTAGTTTGTCTTTAGCATAAACTTTAAGGCACCATTGTGGCAATTCTGACGTTGTGGCTCAACGGAAGCAAGACTAAAAATAAGTTAAGACACGTTCATAGGATTTGTCGACCTGGAAAAAGCGTCCAGCAATGTAAAATGGTACAAGATGTTCGAAATTCTGAGAAAAATAAGGGTAAGCTGTAGGGAGAGACGGGTAACAGACAATATATACAAGAGTTGACGACCAAAACGAAGAGGTCGCATTAAAAAGGGCATAAGACGGGACATAGTCTTTCACCCCTACTGTTCATTCTGCACATCGCAGAAGTAATGGTGGAAATAAAAGAAGGTTCAAAGTGGAATTAAAATTCAAGGTGAAAGGACATCAATGTTACGACTCGCTGATGACATTGCTATCTTGAGTGAAAGTCAAAAATAATTACGTGATGTGCTGAATGGAACGAATAGTCTAACGAATACCAGAATATGGATTGAGAGTAAATCGAAGAAAGACGAAAGTAATTAGAAATAGCAGAAATGACATCAGTGAGACACTTAGTATCAGGATTGATGATCATGAAGTTGTTGTTGCTGTTGTTGTGGTCTTCAGTCCTGAGACTGGTTTGATGCAGCTCTCCATGCTATTCTATCCTGTACAAGCTTCTTCATCTCCCAGTACCTACTGCAACCTGCATCCTTTTGAATCTGCTTGGTCTATTCATCTCTTGGTCTCCCTCTACGATTTTTACTCATCATGAAGTAGATGAAGTAAACAGTTTTGTTACCTAGGCAGCAAAGTAACCAATGACGGACGGAGAAAGTTATCTAAAACAAAAGTCAGTTCAACATACCGAAAGAAGACTTCTTGTTTACAAGATACGAAGCAGCACCTCTAACCCATACTTTATTGAGTCAAAACTGAGAAGGAACTACAAATTTTCGTGAATAATCATTCTTGAGTATTACACGTTAATCTGAGGCCTGTACTAAGTAGCATTAACAGAAAAGACAGAGACTTTGCAAAGAAGAGTGTTGCGTCACGGAGCCGTTTAGTAAAGGCGAGGGCGTCACGAAGATACTCAACGAACGAAAGTGGCGAAAGCTACGGGAGAGGAGTTGTAGGTGACGGAGAGGATTATTGTTGAGGTTTCGAGAGTGTATGTTCAAGAAGTGTCGGGGGAACACATTTCTTCCTGCCTCATACGTCTCGCGAAGTGGTCGCAACGGGAAAAGTCAGCGAAATTCGAGGCGACCCGGTCTGGCCAAATATTATTCTTCCCAGGCACCATTCACGACAGGGACACGGAAAGAGGGTTGTGATGTTTGTACCCAAAGTAACCTCCGCCACACACCGTAAGGTGGCTTGCCGGATGTAGATAGTAGGTATTACTCCCTTTGTTCACGAAGAAATAATGTATAAGAGAGAAGACAAGCCGAAAACCATTAGTTAAACTTCATTCAAAAGTTTATCATAATATATGGACAGCGATAGTAAAATGTGTTGTTTGATTATTGTTGGTTCGTGGTCGTGCACCGCGTTTTGTTGTGTTCATACGGCTCTAGTTATTCTGTACAACATATTGAGCGGCGTAATGTACTCTGAAACCTTGCTATCGTCTATCAAAGCACACAGTTTATTCTACCCAGCTTGACAGGACTTGGCTAAAAAGCTCTGAAGACGTCGACAAGAGACTTGCACGAAACACCAAGCAGGGGTGTGCCCTGGTGACAGGATACACTTAGAGCATTCAACTGTCACTTTTCGTCAGAACTACACTACAAACGTAACAAAACCTGAAGCCTTCCTGTTACCATGATAAAACGCGCCGGAATTTTTTCGAGAGAGAAATTGTATAAACAGGAGCCAACATACACACACACACACACACACACACACACACACACACACACACACACACTATTTAACAGGAGGCTGAGTTCGGTGATGTTTCACAGTAAACTCGTTCCCCATTCTCTGGAATGGACAAAGGATATTCTACACCGAAGTCGACATTATACGAGCGTAATTACTCGCAAACGATTCCAGCAGAAGGGGACTAATTAGAGGGCTCGAATGAGCACCCCCTCTCCGTCGATACGTGTGTAAAGCGGCAATTTTTTAGCATGGTTATTTCCGTGTGTAATGTATTCCACACTAATTCGAGCGCCAGGATCTTTTTTCCCTCTCTGCAAAGGCTGAAGCAGCCGCCAAGCGATTTCGGCACATTAATGAGTTATTAACGACTTTCATTTAATTTCAGGGCCAGTAGAGAGCGCGCCCAAGAGCTCCCGACAATAATGAATTTCAATGTGTTTCCCGGCGTAGCAGCTCCCCAACCTGTCGGCGGTAATACAGCTTTCAGGCTTCTCTAAGCTTAGCCATTATAAACAGAAAATTTTTGGAAATCAAATCGGTTATAGGAATTACTACGCTACCCGGGTTTCAGGACACTAGTCTCATATTCAGGTGCTAGTTAATTGGGTACAGCAGAAACGTACGTAGAAAGGTGGTAGAAGTATTAACAAATTCATCCCATAATATGAAAGAGCCTGTATTGTTTCCTGTCACGGAAAAATTGAGGTCGACCGGTAAAATTGTAAATGAACAGGGCTTTATAAGGGATCAGGCGGCTGCATGTCGAGTACACCCACCGTGACTTATACTGAAGCACAGGGAGGCGTTCCAGTTGTGAGTTAACAGGTGAGTTGTGGCGCCCTGAAAATATTCTAAGTTCGCAGTTTGCGTGGCCGCACGGCCAACCAATCACGCGGTGCCGAACGTTAGCCGGAGCCAGAGGGTTAGCCCCAGCACGTGGTCCAGGCCGACCGCGTGGCTGGGAATTCCATGTTGACGCTGTGACGAGGACTGTGCTTTGTGTCGATGGAGATGATTTGTATGCCGGGAGTGCCATAGATGGCGGACTTTGTGAAACCCTAATAGCAGACATTTGGCAGCTCATATCGAAATTAATAATAACCAGAGGAACCATGATGCCTTAAAAAGAAACATGTCCAGTACCATTATTTGCTTGACGATTGTGATGGTGCAATCAGATGTTCAATATCTTGAATGAGATTTTCACTCTGCAGTGGAGTGTGCGCTGATATGAAACTTCCTGGCAGATTAAAACTGTGTGCCGGGCCAAGACTCGAACTTGGGACCTTTGCCTTTAGCGAGCAAGTGCTGTACCAACTGAGCTACCCAAGCACGACTCACACGCCCCGTCCTCACAGGTAGGAGACGAGGTACTGGCAGAAGTAAAGCTGTTAGGACGGGGCGTGAGTCGTGCTTGGGTAGCTCAGTTGGATAACCGGCACGGTAGCTCAGCGTGTTCGGTCAGAGAGCTGGTTGGCCTCTGTAACAAAAAAACTGAGTGGAAGGATCAACAAAACGAACTTGACTGGATGTCATGTGACGTCCGCAACGACCAAACACATCGATCAACAACGAACAAAACGCAAAAAACAAAAAGCTGGTAGAGCACTTGCCCGCGAAAGGCAAAGGTGCCGAGTTCGAGTCTCGGCCCGGGACACAGTTTTAATCTACCAGGAAGTTTCATATTCAATATCTTCATTCGTTTAAAGTTTACTATCTGACTGTAAATTATACAAGTAATACCCAGCAATGAACTTCCAAAATCCAAACGGTTCAACCGATTTTCCGATTTTCTCGATCGATGATTCTTTAGAAAGCTTTTAGTCTAAACCTAAACTGGTATGAATTACAAGCATGTAACTTGAATTTTACATGAGTTTTGGAGGTCAAAGTGGGTGATTACTATTGATCGAGTCAGGCCATAAGTACTCCACAGTTGCACGAAAAAACGGTAGCAGCATCCTTATAAATATACTTATTCGTCTATGCCTTTGTTTATATCCAATATATACTGATTAGATGGGTAGATCACATAACTAATGAGGAAGTACTGAATAGGATTGGGGAGAAGAGGAGTTTGTGGCACAACTTGACAAGAAGAAGGGATCGGTTGGTAGGACATGTTCTGAGGCATCAAGGGATCACCAATTTAGTATTGGAGGGCAGCGTGAAGGGTAAAAATCGTAGAGGGAGACCAAGAGATGAATACACTAAAGAGATTCAGAAGGATGTAGGCTGCAGTACGTATTGGGAGATGAAGAAGGTTGCACAGGATAGAGTAGCATGGAGAGCTGCATCAAACCAGTCTCAGGACTGAAGACCACAACAACAACAACAACAATATACTGTTCGTGAAGAAATTGGTCAAATATTTACTATGTTTTAGAAACCACAGACACATTAGGCCACTGGCCTGCTTTTGTTTCTATTCCTTTGATATACACTCCTGGAAATGGAAAAAAGAACACATTGACACCGGTGTGTCAGACTCACCATACTTGCTCCAGACATTGCGAGAGGGCTGTACAAGCAATGATCACACGCACGGCACAGCGGACACACCAGGAACCGCGGTGTTGGCCGTCGAATGGCGCTAGCTGCGCAGCATTTGTGCACCACCGCCGTCAGTGTCAGCCAGTTTGCCGTGGCATACGGAGCTCCATCGCAGTCTTTAACACTGGTAGCATGCCGCGACAGCGTGGACGTGAACCGTATGTGCAGTTGACGGACTTTGAGCGAGGGCGTATAGTGGGCATGCGGGAGGCCGGGTGGACGTACCGCCGAATTGCTCAACACGTGGGGTGTGAGGTCTCCACAGTACATCGATGTTGTCGCCAGTGGTCGGCGGAAGGTGCACGTGCCCGTCGACCTGGGACCGGACCGCAGCGACGCACGGATGCACGCCAAGACCGTAGGATCCTACGCAGTGCCGTAGGGGACCGCACCGCCACTTCCCAGCAAATTAGGGACACTGTTGCTCCTGGGGTATCGGCGAGGACCATTCGCAACCGTCTCCATGAAGCTGGGCTACGGTCCCGCACACCGTTAGGCCGTCTTCCGCTCACGCCCCAACATCGTGCAGCCCGCCTCCAGTGGTGTCGCGACAGGCGTGAATGGAGGGACGAATGGAGACGTGTCGTCTTCAGCGATGAGAGTCGCTTCTGCCTTGGTGCCAATGATGGTCGTATGCGTGTTTGGCGCCGTGCAGGTGAGCGTCACAATCAGGACTGCATACGACCGAGGCACACAGGGCCAACACCCGGCATCATGGTGTGGGGAGCGATCTCCTACACTGGCCGTACACCACTGGTGATCGTCGAGGGGACACTGAATAGTGCACGGTACATCCAAACCGTCATCGAACCCATCGTTCTACCATTCCTAGACCGGCAAGGTAACTTGCTGTTCCAACAGGACAATGCACGTCCGCATGTATCCCGTGCCACCCAACGTGCTCTAGAAGGTGTAAGTCAACTACCCTGGCCAGCAAGATCTCCGGATCTGTCCCCCATTGAGCATGTTTGGGACTGGATGAAGCGTCGTCTCACGCGGTCTGCACGTCCAGCGCGAACGCTGGTCCAACTGAGGCGCCAGGTGGAAATGGCATGGCAAGCCGTTCCACAGGACTACATCCAGCATCTCTACGATCGTCTCCATGGGAGAATAGCAGCCTGCATTGCTGCGAAAGGTGGATATACACTGTACTAGTGCCGACATTGTGCATGCTCTGTTGCCTGTGTCTGTGTGCCTGTGGTTCTGTCAGTGTGATCATGTGATGTATCTGACCCCAGGAATGTGTCAATAACGTTTCCCCTTCCTGGGACAATGAATTCACGGTGTTCTTATTTCAATTTCCAGGAGTGTAGCCCGCATCTCGTGGTCGTGCGGTAGCGTTCTCGCTTCCCACGCCCGGGTTCCCGGGTTCGATTCCCGGCGGGGTCAGGGATTTTCTCTGCCTCGTGATGGCTGGGTGTTGTGTGCTGTCCTTAGGTTAGTTAGGTTTAAGTAGTTCTAAGTTCTAGGGGACTTATGACCACAGCAGTTGAGTCCCATAGTGCTCAGAGCCATTTGAACCAGGAGTGTATGTTTATTTGATTTGTTTATGTATTTAATAATGTGTGTGAGAGCGTGTTTATGGTCCAGCCGTAGTAAAATTTATTTAATTTCAAGTTATTTAAATGTAAATACAGCATTTTGTATGTGTTTCTATGTGTTTGTGAGTGTGCATTGTCTTGGAGACATGGCGGGAAATCTCTAGACAACCACAACATTCGTTACTGCGGTAGACGACTACCGAAGAATGGAGAGAGTGTATGGAAGTGGGGGAGGAGCATCGTTTCCACAAAGGATGCAGGTAGTACTGAACAGGACGGCGCGATGGACGGTCGCACAGGACACGGGGAGTGCTGGATGGCAAGGCGTGACGTACGGTCGCAGGAAAGACTTGCAGAGTGGAGCAGTTATGCGATTGTGCCGACTTGTGCACATGTGAGATTTCCGTGGCTTCTGCAGCGAAGACGTAGTGTGCGTTTAGAAGTGTCTACCTCGCCAGCTATATTGTTGTTCATAACTAATAACGTGAAGTAGGAATCTATTGTTTGCCTGTTATTCAACTTATATTTTATTTAACTGCTGAGCCATCGACACCAATAAGTGTTTTGCAGTAATAACCGGCATTCTTAAAGGTACTTCTGCTATCGTACTCATCATTTAATGTCGTTAAAATAGCACCTGCAGATTTTATTTAATTGCAATTTTTCATGTATAAATTTCTATGCAACATTCAAAATTCGCAAATGCCGAGTGATAGGAACCTCCGACCATTCGATTCATGTTTATATTCATATCGTATACTGTATACTCAGCCGTATTTGGCCTGTAATGCGGCAACTACGTATCCCAGCCCCTAGACAACGGAACCAGCCAAAACGTCTAATATTTCAGCTCTGAGTCTGAGGGTACATAACTGAGGGGCACCTCACTTTTTATTTGGAAGCCAACACATTACACACACAACATGGAGATTAGTGCTGCGCGTTGTCAAAATTTGGCTGCCTGATTGCTTATATGATCCTGTTTACCTCGAGTTTTACCTGTCGACCCCATATTTTTGTGCCTCACCCGCACAGGCTCTAATATTATTGGATAAATATCATAAATTTTCTAGTGACTTCTGCAGTTTTGTCGTACACATTTAAGTAGCGCATGAATACGAAATTAGTGTCCCGAAATCTGGGCAGAGTTCAGGCCTTGATCTAAATAAAGGAACTGTGAAATTACATCGGATTTTATTCACCACTAACGATCGAAGTAACTGTTTTGGATTTTGCATTAACAAGGAAACATTCCCAACCCGACCTTGTATTTTAAAGAGAAAAAAAGCACACGTGCAAGTTAACGGCCCCAGAATCGATCCCGTGCAATTATTACGGCAGTTATGCTGTCAGTACGCTGTTATGACCTGCTGGAAGTACGGTTTTTAAACACGCACGCACATCACTTGTTCGTCATTAGTTCCGCCCCACTGCGCCTGCTAAATTTTCGAGCGGTAAGTGTTGTACAGTGAAGTGGTAAGAGGTTTCTGTTTCTAATGATTGTGAACCAACAAACAATAGTGCGCGATCTCCAGGAGCGGCACGGAATGACTGCCAAATTCCAGTGATTCAACGTCAAAGAAAGAGAGCTCCTGAATGTCCTGACTGGAAAGCATCCTTACAATCCGTGGTGTTCACACCGTATCCGCACTTTGGTAATGTCCAGGGAACCGCCATGCATCGTGGTGACTTCAGTGGAATTATTGCCTGTGAATAAAAGTGTCATTTCTGTACGTATCTACTCGACCGTCATTTATTCAGGTTGGTTCATCTGCTGCTACCGATGTCGTTCTATGGAACTCGACATAACAGAACTATGTTGCTGCCATTTCGCTCTAGAGATGTGAAACACATTGTCAAATTATCCCAGAATAACTGGTAAAGTATACCAAGCCATCTTAAAACTACTGTACAAATTTTCTTCGCGAAACTACTTCAGCACATTAAAGCGGTGAATCCTATATTAACCATTTCAGTGGATTATATACCAGAAAGTTATTACTTTCACGCCTCCATTTTAATATCTCCTGATAATTTCGCTGTTGCCGATGGAAAACAGACTGTACAAGGCAACGTTTCTGAACCATTTAAAATGGTTCAAATGCTTCTGAGCACTATGGGACTTAACATCTGTGGTCATCAGTCCCCTATAACTTAGAACTACTTACACCTAACTAACCTAAGGACATCACACAACACCCAGTCATGACGAGGCAGAGAAAATCCCTGACCCCTCCGGGAATCGAACCCGGGAGCGGGAAGCGAGAACGCTACCGCACGACCAAGAGCTGCGGACTGAACCATTTACAAAAGATTAAATACTATGAACGGAATAAACTCACAGACCCATCCAAATCCTGTATCACTACACCGCTAATTACACACAGGAAGATTGGAGACACTTGGATAAATATGGCCGAAGTAAGGTGTATCTTGGTGCAAAAATATCGCGTAACTCATCACCAACCCCTACCTCCCCTTTTTACAGTATGATTCCGTTTGATAACAGTAGCCAAAGCTCTGGAAGGGAACTTCACGGATTACGTGGCTGTCACCTGTCAGCCGGCCGGTGTGGCCGAGGGGTTCTAGGCGCTACAGTCTGGAACCGCGTGATCGCTCTGGTCGCAGGTTCGAATCCTGCCTTGGGCATGGATGTGTGTGATGTCCTTAGGTTAGTTAGGTTTAAGTAGTTCTAAGTTCTAGGGGACTGATGACCTCAGCAGTTGCTCAGAGCCATTTGAACCATTTGTCGTCTGTCTGGATACCGGTCCTCATACAGATGTAGTGCGGGTTGCCTAAAACAACGTAGGTAAGGGCAGCTGAATACTCTGTTATTTTGTGATATTATTTGTACCTTTAAATTTAATTGCAGAAATCACAGACTACTTTACGAAGGGAGACGTGCTAGACACAGACCATAATGGAGAACTAACGTTCGCTAGGTATTTACTAGGAGATGACGATGACGATAATGAGGCTAACCTCATCGAACAGCGTCATTGGTACAACGAGACAGGGATGTGAAAACGGGGAACTGAGAGATCAAGAAGCCAACAGCCTTGCCGCAGTGCTAATAACGGATGCTGTCAGATCACCCAAGTTAAGCGCTGTCGGGCTTGGCTAGCACTTGAATGGATCACTGTCGTGATCTGCCGAGACCTCTAGGCAAGCGGGGTGCACTCAGCCATTGTGAGACCAGTTGAGGAGCTACTTGAACGAGAAGTAGCGGCAACGGTCACGAAAAATGACAACGGCCAGGAGAGCGGTGTGCTGACCACATGCTCCTCCATGTACACATCCGGTGACGCCTCAGGGCTGAGGATGACACGGCGGCCGGTCGGAACCGTTGGACCTGTTCGGACGGTGTTTGTTTCTTTGTTTGCTTTTGAAAGTTCATGAAGCCTTCTTTGAAGATATGTCGTCGGATACCACATTGTCCATGTCAGTAACACAGTAGTATATGAAACGAGTTGCCACCTTTTGGGAAAGTGAAAAGAAGTGGCATCTGTCTTTCACAACCATCAAGAGGAACTTTGAGTTATTGAAACAACAAATAAATCAGTACATCTGCGGAAGAGACATTGAAACTCAGTGTATGCATCAACAAAACCTTTTCAAGGTCCACACAGTCTATGTACATAAATTTGATAACGCATTCAGGAAAAAGATGACGACCCACGATATTGATAAATGGCAAAGGGGCGTGTGGATCTCTTCGTCAAGCCACATCATACTGGTGGTCGAAGGTTTCTATGGCAGGCTCGAATCCTGAAAGTGATCCTTTCCGAAGTGTGCTTTTTCTGGACTGATTTCTTAGGCGGCGTGAGGGATTGGTAGTACGTTCCCCAAACTCGCACATTGACTTTCATTACGACGAGTCTACTGTCTAGGTACATCTACGTTCACATTCCGAAACGTTTTTTCTTGTTCCAGTATCGTTAGCACGCCTTTCCTCCTTCATTTGTGGATGACGCGTGGGAAGAGCGAATGGCCGCAAGTCTCCGCATGACCTCTAATTTTATGGTGATGCTCATTTCTCGAGGCGTATGAGGGAGAAAGTTCCAATTTCTTAGAACGTAGACTTCCTGAATTTTAATAATAATGCTCCGTAAAGCTGTCGTGCTTAGCAAATGTTTCCAGAACGAAATGTGCTTCTCTTCATTAGATGTTTTGTATTGGTGGTGAAAGAGAAATACGATAGAAGAAGAGTCTGGCAACGTATCACTCTTCCCACACGCTCTCAGAAGCTAACGGACAGTCGTTCTTAACACACACAGTTTCAGAATGAAAGGAGACGATTTGGGAGGGGGGACATTATAGGATACTTCTACCAGACCTGTCCTCTGTTCAAATGATTCAAAGGGCTCTAAGCACTATGGGACTTAACATCTGAGGTCATCAATCCTCTAGACTTAGAACTACTTAAAACTAACTAACCTAAGGACATCACACACATCCATGCCCGAGGTAGGATTCGAATCTGCGACCGTAGCAGCACCGTGGTTGCGGACTGAAGCGCCTAGAGCCGCTCGGCTACAGGTGCCGGCCTGTCCTCTGTAAAAAACCATAAGGTGCTTCGCGTAGTGTCGATGTTGATATACACTATCTGATCAAATGTATCCGGATACCCCTATGTAATGTGTAGATCACCATCAAATATCCAAGAGATGAGCCTGCCTGCAAAAAGGAGGCGAGCAGTACTGTGCTGTTAGTAGAGAAACGGAATCAGCAGATTGGGTCGGTCAGAGCAGCTCAGTGACTTCGAACGTGGACTAGTCATTGGATGTCACCTGCGTAACAAATCCATCAGCGACATTTCAACTAATCTGGAGTTGCACAAGTCGTCTTATGACTGTGAAGTGGAAATACAAAGTAAGAGTCACAGCTAAATCATGTCTTCATCTGCTAACGGACAAGAGCTTTTGAGCATTTCTGAGGGATGCTGTAAAAAAAATTGTGGTGGTCGCTGTAATGTAGATTTTATTAAAAACTGTTCCATCAATAATTTATTACAGTCAGTAATACTGTGTCACTTAATTTTTTATGTATACTATCTAAATAGGGTGGCTAATTTTTCACAATCAGTATTGGTATTACTTTTATAGAAAGACTTAACGGGCAATATTATAGATTTGGGGTGGGGCAAAAATATGCAAACACCGCCAGAAATGGATGGATGAACATAAATGCAAATAATAGCCAAGCCTGCTGGTTGCGCTGCTGTGTTTGACCACAAACGGCACCGGTAAAATGTGCTCGACACGTTGCAAGTCTCAGTCGTGGTCAGAATACTGTTCTGTGTAGTTTTGAGTGCGTTATTTCGGAGATAAAAAAATTCGAACGTGGCCAAGTCGCTAGTGTTAGTATGGTGGGTACTTCTGCAACCAAGGGAGCCCAAGTCCTTGGTGTTATAAGAGGCACCGTATCGAAGATTTATACCGCATACAGGCAATGCGGAAAACATCCTTAACAATTAAAATACCCAGTAGTAAAACTACTTTATTAAAAAAGAGACAGGTATAACGTAGACAATTTTAGACCTATTTCTACTCCATCAGTGTTTGCTAAAGTTATTGAAAAAGCTGTGTTTGTAAGGATAATTGATCATTTTATATCACATAATTCGCTATCAGATGTACACTTCGGCTTTAGAAGTAGTTGAACAACTGAAAGTGCTCTATTCTTTTTTCTCTGTGAGGTGCTGGATGGGTTAAACAAAAGGTTTCGAACGCTAGGCATCTTTTTTTATTTAACTAAGGCGTTTGATTGTGTTCATCACAAAATATTGCTCCAGAAGTTGGAATAGGGGAGTAGCTCACAACTGGTTCACCTCTTACTTTAAAAACAGACAGCAAAAGGTCATTATTCACAGAGTGAGATCTGAGTGGGGTATGGTCAAATGGGGGGAGGTGCCCCAGGGATCAGTGTTGGAGCCACCCCTGTTCCTTATTTATGTAAATGATATGCCCTCTCATATTACGGGTAACTCTAAAATATTTGTTTGCTGATGACACTACCTTGGTAGTAAAGGATGTTGTGTGCAACAGTGGCTCGGTTTCAAATAGTGCAGTTCATGACCCAAGTTCATGGCTTGTAGAAAATAAAATAACACTAAATCACAGTAAGACTCAGTTTTTACCGTTTCTACCACGCAATTCAAGAAAACCGACTTTTAAATTTCCCAGAATTGGCATATGATTAGTGAAACTGAACAGTTCAAATTTCTAGGTGTTCAGATAGATAGTACACTGTCATGGAAAGCACATGTTCAGGTTCTTGTTCAAAGACTTAATGCTGCCATTTTTACTATTCGAAAGGTATCTGAAGTAAGTGATCGTTCGACGCGAAAATTAGTCTACTATG
Source organism: Schistocerca serialis cubense (assembly GCF_023864345.2). Lineage (NCBI taxonomy): Eukaryota > Metazoa > Arthropoda > Insecta > Orthoptera > Acrididae > Schistocerca > Schistocerca serialis. The sequence continues at coordinate 1,275,520,440 of NC_064638.1, read as the reverse complement.
CTTATTTTCATTCGTTTCTGTCGTATGGTATTATATTTTGCGGTAACTCTTCCCATTCTAAAATTATATTTTTGGCTCCTAAACGGGCGGTTCGGGCAATAAGTGGTGTAAGTTCGCGAATTTCTTGTCGACCCCTGTTAACCAGTCTGGGTAATTTGACATTGCCCTCTCTCTCTCTCTCTCTTAGAGAAAATCTTCAACAGTTAGACTAGGATGAGGTGTACAAGGAACCCGATGCTAATTTAAAATATAACTTATTTCATGATACACTTGTAAGAGAATTTGAAAACTGTTTCCGCAAGAAAGTAGTTAATTCGAATTATAAGAAACCATGCAAAAAACCTTGACGTAGTAAAGGAATAAAAATATATTGTAACCACAAAAGGGAACTGTATATAACAACAAGAAAGAGTAATGACCCAGAAATAGCCCAATATTATAAAAACTACTGTGCTACATTAAGAAAAGTTATTAAAAAGTCCAGATGCATGTGCTTCATGTCTCAGATTAATACCCCTGATAACAAAATCAAAACAATTTGGAATATTATTACAAGGGAGACATGGCAACCAAGAGAACAGGATGACAGCATCACCATCAAAGTGAATGGAAACTTGATAAACAACAAGCTGGAAGTCAAAAACATTATGAATAATCATTTTTTAAATGTTGTAGAGAAAATAGGATCTAAATGTTCATTAGAAGAAGCATGGCAGTTAATGGAAGAGGCCTTACGCACACCATTTGATACAACTGAAATTCCACCCACCTCTCCTGAAATTAGGAAGATAATAAACTCTCTCAAGAATAAAAGCTCACGTGGAATTGATGGCATTTCCAGCAGGATAATAAAATCTTGTTCCCAAGAAATAAGTGGGATTCTTAGCCACATGTGTAATAGCTCTCTGAAGCTGGGTATTTTCCCAGATAGACTGAAGTATGCCATTGTTAAACCACTGCATAAAAAGTGTGATACGTGTGATGTCAACAACTACCGCCCAATCTCTCTTCTGACTGCCTTATCCAAAATTCTTGAAAAAGTAATGTATTGTAGAGCAGCTTCACACCTTTCTAAAAATAAAGTCTTAACAAAATGTCAGTTCGGTTTCCAGAAGGGTTTTTCAACGGAAAATGCTATATATACTTTCACTAATGAAATATTAAATGCTCTGATTAACCGGAAGTCACCCGTTGGGATTTTTGTGATCTATCAAAGGCTTTTGATTGTGTAAATCATGGAATACTTCTAGATAAGCTCAAGTACTGTGGTATGAATGGGACAGTGCTCAAAAGGATTAAATCATACCTAACTGGAAGAGTGCAGAAAGTTGAAGTAAGCAGTTCAGATAATATGCAAAAAACTGTTGATTTCTCAAACTGGGGAACAATCAAGAATGGGGTGCCAAAAGGTTCGGTCTTGAGTCCTTTGCTGTTCTTAATACATATTAATGACTTGTCATTCTATATTCAAGAAGATGCAAAGCTGGTACTTCTTGCCGATGATAAAAGTATAGCTATCACACCCAACAGACAAGAATTAACTTCTGAAATTGTAAGCGATGTTTTTCAGAAAATCATTAAGTGGTTCTTTGCAAATGGGCTCTCATTAAACTTTGACAAAACACAATATATACAGTTCCACACAGTAAATGGAATGACACCATTAATAAATATAAACTTCGATCAGAAATCGGTAGCTAAGGTAGAATATTCAAAATTTCTAGGTGTATGCTTTGATGAGGGGTTGAACTGGAAAAAACACACTGAGGATTTGCTGAAACGTTTGAGTTCAGCTACTTATGCTATTAGGGTAATTGCAAATTTTGGCGATATACATCTGAGTAAGTTAGCTTACCATGCCTATTTTCATTCTCTGGTTTCGTATGGCATCATATTCTGGGGTAACTCATCATTGAGTAAAAGAGTGTTCATTGCACAAAAGAGTGTGATCAGAATAATTGCTGAAGCTCATCCAAGATCATCCTGCATACACTTACTTAAAGAGCTAGAGATCTTCACTGTAGCCTCACAATATATATATATATATATATATATATATATATATATATATATATATATATATATATTCACTTATGAAATTTGTTATTAACAATCCGAAAGAATTCAAAAGTAATAGCAGTATACATGGCTAAAACACTAGGAGAAAGGATGATCTTCACTACTCAAGGTTAAATCTAACTTTGGCTTAGAAGGGGGTAAATTACGCTGCCACAAAAGTCTTTGGTCACTTACCTAATAGCATCAAAAGTCTGACATAGTCATATAGCATTTAAAGGGAAATTAAAAGAATTTCTTAGTGGCAACTCCTTCTAGTCATTAGATGAATTTTTGGATATAGTAAGTGGGCAATTTCCCCAACCCCCACAAAAAATAAAAATAAAAAAATACTGTCATATAATATTTTGTGTATTTTAATATCTTGTATAGAAACTTTTTATTAACCTGACACGTTCCACATCATTACGAAGTGTCGTATTCATGATCTATGGAACAAGTACTAATCTAATCTAATCTAATTTCACTTCACTGGCCCCTGCTGTATTTAGATTGAGCCGTGGCAGTGAAGCCGTAAACCATGGACTTCGAAGCAGTGGAAGAATGTCATTTGCTCGGATGAGTCTTTTCTCACATTGTTTCAACTAACGGCCAAGTTTACGTCCCAAAAGTGAAACATGGCGGGCCCCGTAAATTATCTGGGCAGACATATCGTAGTACTCCATAGGCCGCACGGTTGCTCTTCAAGTTCGCAGACTGCCAAGGACTGTGAGATCCTTCTGGCTACTAGCCCCATCACATATTTCAATGTTTGTTCCCCAGTGATAATGTTCTGTTCGAGTGTGACAAGACCCCTGTTCACAGAACTCAAGTCGTCCAGGTCTGGTCTGAGAGTATGAGGTTGAATTGTCGCATCTCCCCTGACAAGATTTCAGTATTATTGACCTTTGTAGTCTATTTTGGAGGCTACGTACTCTCTCTTCACCCTCACAGCCGTTACCTCAACTTGTCGCTAGTTAGCAGAAAGAAAATTATAACATTCCCTCGAAAACTATACAGGACCGCGGCCAGCTCGTGCCTGGGAAAATGTTGTCTTCTCTGGAATGTCATGAGTCATAGATTGTCAGTTATTTAACATGGACTGTAGACTGTTTGGAGTGTCAATGAATGAGTTCATAGCTTTAGCTTTTCGGTTGGCACGGGAAAGTATACTGAAGCGCCCGTTTAATGAGGAATTAAAAATGACAGGCGAAGACCAGATGACTCAGTTTCTTTCGAGGAATCAGGACTTAATTAATCGAAAGCCGGATTCTAGCTCTGGTACTCGAGCAACAGGCTTCAGCTGTCCAAACGTTTCCAAGTTTTTCGAGCTTTCTGCAGATCGCATTTATAACTGTGACGAGTCTGGGATATTTGCCAGCCGAAAGGGGCATTCGAAGATAATTGCTCTCTTACGAAAGCGTCAAGTAGGCACGCCACCGGAGAGGGGAAAAACCGTAACAGTTTCAGTACGCGTTTCACTTTCCGGTGCCTTCTGTGCTTACCTTCCCCAGTAAAAGGATCCAGAAGGAGTGTTTGGACGGAATGTAGTGAATCAAACTGAATTAACACCGAGAATTTTTAAAAATGGTTCAAGAAATTCGTAATGTTTTCCAGCTCAATCAAACAATACTTTGTGCTAATTTCAGTGGCTTGGCGAGAGAATATCATGTGGTTATATTATGTTTTCCGCCCCATTCTCCTCATAGGCTGCAGCCTCTTGATGTGTACCTAATGATCCCTCGAAAGTGGCCCAGAAAACATCCTGACAAACTTATCACTCTGTGTCAAGTAGCATCTCTTTTTTGGCTCAACGTTTCTGAATGTTGGTGCCAGGAAATCTACAATCAAAGGGTTTTAGGATGCAGGAATTTAACCTGTTGGCGCAGGTGTTTTTAGTGATGCAGACTTCTTACTATAAGCACCAACTGATCGACCGATGGGAGACAAGATGTCACGTCCACCAGCTTCGTCTGACACTGTCGTAGAACTAGCAATGACTCTTGATTCTGATAATTAGCCGAAACAGAGTGCACGAGAAGACAGAAATAGGCCTGCTGAAGAAACAGCTTCCCCTTCAAGTTTCACAGAATTTTCCCATATTTTTCCACAGCACGTTGTTGCCATTCCAAAGGTTGATGCGAAAGAGAGCTACAAAAAAAGGAAAAAAAGAAAGGTCGTGCTGTAACCCTGACTTCTTCTCAATACAAGAAATAACTTCAGGCAGCTGTCGAAAGTTTTAACAAGAAAACAAAAGTAGGAAAAGGATGAAAAGAGCGAAAAAGAGACAGAAATTCATTCCTGCGAAAAGCGAAAGGAACATGAAAAATTCAAGAAAGAGTAAAACAAAAGTCGAAAGTAGAGCAGACAGCATTGACATTGAGTGTCTTTACTGCAGCTATTTATATTCAAGATCGAATGAAGGTTGGGTGGTTTGTGTTTCTAGTCATACATAGAACTGACCGTGAAATTGAATTTATCTGTGAATGTTGTGCCCAATGAAACAATTTTAAATGTCACTAACATTCTTGTGAACTGATACGCTTATTGTGTTGTAGATTATTAGGAAATTATTCAGTTGTGAGAAGAAACGCTTTCAAAGGTCAAACGTTTTCTGACAAGGGAACCTCCCCATCGCACCCCCCTCATATTTAGTTATAAGTTGGCAGAGTGGATAGGCCTTGAAAAACTGAACACAGATGAATCGAGAAAACAGGAAGAAGTTGTGTGCAACTATGAAAAAAATTAGCAAAATATACGAACTGAGTAGTCCACGTGCAACATATGCAACTTCAAGGGTAATGTGCGGTCAGGAGCGCCGTGGTCCTGTGGTTAGCGTGAGCAGCTGTGCGGTGAGAGGTCCTTGGTTCAAGTCTTCCCTCGACTGAAAATTTTAATTTTTTGTTTTCAGACAATTATTATCTGTCCGTCCGATGCGATCACTTTTTTGGGAGTGATAATCACATCCACAAGAAAACCTAAATCGTGCAAGGTAGAACAATCTTTTACTCATTCGCCAAGTGTACAAGTTAGGTGGGTCGACAACATATTACTGTCATGTGAGGCACATGCCGTCAACAGTATCGTATAGAATATATCAGACGTGTTTTCCTGTGGAGGAATCGGTTGACCTATGACCTTGCGATGAAATGTTTTCAGTTTCGCACGGTTTTGCGGTGCGGTCGCAAAACACAGACACTAAACTTATTACAGTGAACAGAGACGTCAGTGAACGAACGGACAGATCATAACTTTGCGAAAATAAAGAAAATAAGTTTTTCATTATGGGGAGGACTTGAATCATTGACCTCTTCTTCCGCAGCTGCTCACGCTAACCACAGGACCACGGCGCTCCTGACTGCTAAGCACCCTTGAAGTTGCATATGTTGCACGTGGACTACTCAGTTCGTATATTTTGCAAATTTTTTTTCATAGTTCCACACAACTTCTTCCTGTTTTCTCGATTCATCTGTGTTCAGTTTTTGAAGGCCTATCCACTGTTCTAACTTACAGCTAAATCTGAGGGGGGTGCGATGGGGAGGTTCCCTTGTGAGCACCACGACTGTAATAACACGCATCAGTACAGCGCCCGTTAGGAATTAAGGCAAACTCTGACCACAACAGGTCAGGCGTTACTTGCTTTATTATTATTGATTTTGCTCAGCCAGCTAGAGCATCTTGAGATACTCGTCGCCCTCATGATACCACGACACAAATTCCGAATCACGCTCAGGACTGTTTGAAGCTTCCAGGTCTTGCCACCAGGAGGATTAATATCGCAGGATGCTCTAGTTTGCAGAGCTAAACTGATATTGAAGAGCCAAGTAACGTGCAACGTCTTCTGGTTCGTCTTCGCGTTAATAACATTACTGTGGAGCTTCATCTTCAGATTCAACACATCTCTGCACCAAAATCTGATTTATCCACCCTGGAACTGTTTTGGGGGAAAACGCACTATCAACAGTCAGACGTAAAAATTGTAGCATGACGCCCATACATTCACTCTGTTAGTTGTACATACTGTGACATCTGACTTGACAGTGGGTTTCTCGCGAAGATGTAACTTAAGAACTATCCAAAATTATTGGCACGATGGTGAACATTTACCAACGCTTTCAGTAATCATGCGAAACACTCGTTCCCACATCTACTGTCAGCAGTAATTCATGCAATTATTAAAACCCTTAAAAGACCAATGCGAAATCAATTTCAGAATTTTCTCGTATAGGCTGCTGGAACCGCACCCGGGTCACCGCCAATTAATTAAAATATCAATAACAAACGATTTTTGACAGCAAACGGTCAGCTCTGGTGGCCATTACGTGTGCCACGTTAACCACAAAAAACAAAAATAGCGTGCGGTTAAACGCTCGTCATTATCGCATTCGACAGCAACAGCTTACGCTAATGGGCACTGAAAGCGAAACACACAGCGTTCTGAAACCGTACAGCTACAAGGCCCGCTACTCCAGTAGCCCTGTCTACCGTCAGAGATTCTCTCGGCATCCGAGGCGAGCTGCAGCTTCGTGTTTGTGCAACGTTTAGTAGCGTTTTCTAAGCCCTAATGAGACAGTGTGTACTAGAATGGTAATGGGACAACTTTTTGGTAGCATATTGCTTGAAAGCAACTACTCGCATTAAACATAGTTACACTGCGTCATATAAATTTACGCATTGTTTGCTACTTTCCAGTACACCACTGGCCATTAAAATTGCTACACCAAGAAGAAATGCAGAGCATAAACGGGTATTCATTGGACACATATATTATACTAGAACTGATATGTGATTACATTTTCAAGCAGTTTGGGTGCATAGATCCTGAGAAATCAGTACCCAGAACAACCACCTCTGTCCGTAATAACGGCCTTCATACGCCTGAACATTGGGTCAAACAGAGCTTGGATGGCGTGTACAGGTACAGCTGTCCGTGCAGCTTCAACGCGATACCACAAGTCATCAAGAGTAGTGACTGGCGTATTGTGACGAGCCAGTTGCTCAGCCACCATTGACCAGACGTTTTCATTTGGTGAGAGATCTGTAGAATGTACTAGTCAGGGCAGCAGTCAAACATTTTCTGTATCCAGAAACGCCCGTACAGGACCTGCAACATGCGGTCGTGCATTATCATGCTGAAATGTAGGGTTTCGCAGGGATCGAATGAAGGGTAGAGCCAGGCCGGAAATGCTTATCCTCCTATTTCCATCTATTGTACTATAAATTTTTTCCTTATTTTGTCACCTGAAGATAAGACATTTCTGTCTCTTTATATATTGTAATTGTTTTACTGTTTGTATATAAATATTTATGCATTTATGTCGAGGTATAATTGGTTTGTTTTGTAAATATTATTTGTATTTTTACGCTGGGTCTTGCCTAGGGAAAACTATGCAATCGAAAGATTACATCGATAGGTCATGTGGAGAACCAAAGTGTTTAGGATCTTTGGTAGTGTTAGCTCTGTCGCGTGGAGCGCGGGCAGAGGGGAGTCTGGCTGGAGTAGTGCAGTGAAGCAGGTGTGTTGTGTGAAGCTCCCGCGAGTTGCCGGGCTTTCGGGGTTTGGCAGCATGTAATTGCGCTCGACTTGCTATGTTAGTTTCTGACACGGTGTCGCGGACGGGAAGCATTAGCTGGCACTCATCAAGAGGCCGTTTCGCCTGGTGATCGTGTCGAGAAGAAGGCGCGCCAACATCCAGCTTCTGCAACAGCGACGGCCGACAATGAGTGACTGTCGCCACCTCCTCGATCGACGGCTTCAAACCTTCAATCAACCAACAAGGAAGACTGAAAGCACGTAAAGTTTCAGAACTGTATGGCAGACCTCAGCTTTTCAAACTGTTCCATTTTCGTAACTATAATTACAGCAGCTTAGCATGAACATTTGTTTCTCATTGTCCCAATTGCATTACCAAGCAGGGCCCCTTCCTTTTCCGGAATGAACCCGAGTGTCGTTGAAATTCACTGCTTTTATTTCAAAGTTCAGTTAAAGTATTCATAGCTGGCTACAATATTTAGATTACACAAGCACAAATTATGAGTGCGAGTTTTGTTACCATATTTTAGCTTACCTGTGACTACAGCTCAGCTTGGTACATACTAAATTTTACTATTGTTAATTGTTCAGAATCATTACATTCAAGTTCAAAGTTAAATTTCTTATTTCTAAATTGCGTAGATTCAAGTAGCTTTTGAAGTGATTGTTGAGGTAGCCCAAGACTAACCTTATTGTATTGAATTTCGTAGTGCTTCAGAAACAAAGCTCACTATTAATTTCAGTCACTAAATTAGCTTTCCATTTTCCGGTTTTATTAATTCTTTTGCTAAATTAAGTCAGAGTGTAGAGAAATTTATTACTTCTGACAAACTTTCAGTTTTCACACTACACGTGTCAACCTTCAGTTGCCACGCTTCTAGTGCTAGTGATATGTGTAATAACCTTTTTTTTCAGTTACTATAGTAATTGTCCACAGGACTGGCGACCGTAATTTCCCCCAAATCTCAAATATCTAATTACAGCTAGTTAATTGTTAACGTAACGGCCGCACATTTACTTCCTTTATTAATTTTACCCTTTTCTCAAAATTAATTTCCACCAATTACATTTCCATTTTTCCTTTCATTTAGATGTAACCCTTTCCTCCCTCTTTACCGACAGATTAACTTCGGTGACGATTGCTTTTCCCAAATTTCCATTAGGTACACGCGGTTTAATTTTTCACTGTCATTAAGGTCGATAAGTGAGGGGGAGGTTACAGTAACACATCTGAAATGTAACGTCCACTGTTCAAAGTGCCGTCAGTGCGAACAAGAGGTGACCGAGACGTGTAACCAATGGCACCCCGTACCATCACGCCGGGTGATACGCCAGTATGGCGATGACGAATACACGCCTCCAATGTGCGTTCACCGCGATGTCGCCAAACACGGATGCGACCATCATGATCCTGTACACAGAACCTGGATTCATCCGAAAAAATGACGTTTTGCCATTCGTGCACCCAGATTCGTCGTCGAGTACACCATCGCAGGGGCTCCTGTCTGTGATGCAGCGTTAAGGGTAACCGCAGCCATGGTCTCCGAGCTGATAGCCCATGCAAACGTCGTCGAACTGTTCGTGCAGATGGTTATTGTGTTGCAAAGGTCCCCATCTGTTGACTCAGGGATCGAGACGCGGCTGGATGATACGTTACAGCCATGCGGATAAGATGCCTGTCATCTCGACTGCTAGTGATACGAGGTCATTGGGATCCAGCACGGCGTTTCGTATTACCTTCCTGAACCCACCGATTCCATATTCTGCTAACAGTCATTGGATCTTGACCAACGCGAGCAGCAATACGATAAACCGCAATCGCGATAGGCTACAATCCGACCTTTATCGAAGTCGGAAACGCGATGGTACGCATTTCTCCTCCTTACACGAGGCATCACAACAACGTTTCACCAGGCAACGCCGGTCAACTGTTGTTTGTGTACGAGAAATCTGTTGGAAACTTTCCTCAAGTGTTCGACTGCTGCCCTAGCCAGCAGATTCTCCAGATCACTCACGAACAGAAAACGTCTGGTCAACGGTGGCCGAGCAACTGGCTCGTCACAATACGCCATTCACTACTCTTGATGAGCTGTGGTATCGTGTTGAAGCTGCATGGGCAGCTGTACCTGTACACGCCATCCAAGCTCTGTTTGACTCAATGCCCAGGCGCACCAAGGCCGTATTGCGACCAGAGGTGGTTGTTCTGGGTACTGATTTATGAGGATCATTGCACCCAAATTGCATAAAAATGCATTCACATGTCAGTTCTGGTATAATATGTTTGTCCAATGAATACCCGTTTACCATCTGCATTTCTTCTTGGTGTAGCAATTTTAATGGCCAGTAGTGTATCTTGGATGAACGCATTCAACGAAACAGCGCTTACCAGTGTACGTCGTACGTGCAAAGGACCATCACTTTCGAGCTGGCAGAATCTGCTTTCTTCGAAGAAGACAACTGTGCAGATTCCAAGTGAAGCTCTGACGCCATCAGTCAAGCCATGCACGTCGATGTGGTGGTGTGAGCGGAAGACGGGCTAGAGCTGTGTGTGCCTGTAATCCCCACTGCTAACAACCGGTTCGCAACAGTTCGTGCAGAAACACCTGGGCTTACAAGCCCTCGTAATGGCGCTGTGGTAGCTGTATGACCTACCACCGCTACTCTTAAAATACGACGACCCTGACGGGTGTCTGTGCTGTTTGGACGTCCATTACCTCATCTACAGGTGTGAGAACGTTCACGTGACCACTGACACGAGCATGGTTGCACAGCTGACGCAGGACGTATAGCGTGTGTAACAGTTCTCCAGAAGGAGCATCCCGCCACTCGGAAGGTCGCAATTTGACCCCTTTCGAATGGTCCGGTTGACTGTAGGAAGTGCGTCTCCGTGGCCTGATTGCCTTCTTGCATCACAGCTCTGCACCACACTGAGCCTTCAGCCTGTGAGCTGTCCTCATTAAAGGGCAGACACAGTTGGTGTTCTGTTAGCTATGCAACGGAGCTATCTGTTGGTGGACGAGGTTGAAATCAAAATCGACGTCATTTTTATACTCCGGCAGTGTATGCCAGTTCATTAGCACTTGACATGTCAAAGACGTTTACTGATACCAGTCTCATAATTATCGAATTATATGACAGTGGTAATCAGCCTGTAGGGGAAAGCTGGATAAAGTTGCCACCCTAAGAAAAACATTTTGTTTGATTTACCTTATTTGACATACACTCCTGGAAATTGAAATAAGAACACCGTGAATTCATTGTCCCAGGAAGGGGAAACTTTATTGACACATTCCTGGGGTCAGATACATCACATGATCACACTGACAGAACCACAGGCACATAGACACAGGCAACAGAGCATGCACAATGTCGGCACTAGTACAGTGTATATCCACCTTTCGCATCAATGCAGGCTGCCATTCTCCCATGGAGACGATCGTAGAGATGCTGGATGTAGTCCTGTGGAACGGCTTGCCATGCCATTTCCACCTGGCGCCTCAGTTGGACCAGCGTTCGTGCTGGACGTGCAGGCCGCGTGAGACGACGTTTCATCCAGTCCCAAACATGCTCAATGGGGGACAGATCCGGAGATCTTGCTGGCCAGGGTAGTTGACTTACACCTTCTAGAGCACGTTGGGTGGCACGGTATACATGCGGACGTGCATTGTCCCGTTGGAACAGCAAGTTCCCTTGCCGGTCTAGGAATGGTAGAACGATGGGTTCGATGACGGTTTGGATGTACCGTGCACTATTCAGTGTCCCCTCGACGATCACCAGTGGTGTACGGCCAGTGTAGGAGATCGCTCCCCACACCATGATGCCGGGTGTTGGCCCTGTGTGCCTCGGTCGTATGCAGTCCTGATTGTGGCGCTCACCTGCACGGCGCCAAACACGCATACGACCATCATTGGCACCAAGGCAGAAGCGACTCTCATCGCTGAAGACGACACGTCTCCATTCGTCCCTCCATTCACGCCTGTCGCGACACCATTGGAGGCGGGCTGCACGATGTTGGGGCGTGAGCGGAAGGCGGCCTAACGGTGTGCGGGACCATAGCCCAGCTTCATGGATACGGTTGCGAATGGTCCTCGCCGATACCCCAGGAGCAACAGTGTCCCTAATTGGCTGGGAAGTGGCGGTGCGGTCCCCTACGGCACTGCGTAGGATCCTACGGTCTTGGCGTGCATCCGTGCGTCGCTGCGGTCCGGTCCCAGATCGACGGGCACGTGCACCTTCCGCCGACCACTGGCGACAACATCGATGTACTGTGGAGACCTCACGCCCCACGTGTTGAGCAATTCGGCGGTACGTCCATCCGGCCTCCCGCATGCCCACTATACGCCCTCGCTCAAAGTCCGTCAACTGCACATACGGTTCACGTCCACGCTGTCGCGGCATGCTACCAGTGTTAAAGACTGCGATGGACCTCCGTATGCCACGGCAAACTGGCTGACACTGACGGCGGCGGTGCACAAATGCTGCGCAGCTAGCGCCATTCGACGGCCAACACTGCGGTTCCTGGTGTGTCCGCTGTGCCGTGGGTGTGATCATTGCTTGTACAGCCCTCTCGCAGTGTCCGAAGCAAGTATGGTGGGTCTGACACACCGGTGTCAATGTGTTCTTTTTTCCATTTCCAGGAGTGTATAAGCGTGTAGAACGTATCTCATTAAGCTATGTACATTCTATAACCTTAAAAAAGTTGTATTATTACTCAATACCTTGTTCTCTAGTAGAGAAGTGGGCTTAAATGAATGTCTGCAAAATGGCCACTTTGCCCAGTAGGTAGGGCAAAGTGGCGACAGGTGGATAAAAGGTAAAAAAGACTCAAAGAACAAGTTTAGGACACTCTGAATAGAAAGGAATTGCGAAATGAAGAACGTAACCTACACATTTTCAGAATGAAAATTATCAAATTTGAGAAAAAATGTTCAAACGTATCAACAATTTACCAAATTATACAAAACGTTAATAGTTTTACTTTCCAAGTTGCAGTGCATCATTTGTTACGAGATCAAAGTCAATGTAGGGTCATAAGCCACTTATCTCTACAATATTCACACCCGAACACGTCATCTTCATCACATCCGGCACATTCTTCATGAGCCCACAGCTTGCAATCAGAGAATCTAACCCAATCTTCAATGTCTTCAGATGTAGAGAAAGCCTCATTACAATAAAACATTCAGTGTCCTTATCTTCCTTACTGTATCCTTTTTCACTGCATTCTACAAAAAGCTGCTTTTTGCACTTTACTCCTAGCTTTCCGATTTGCACCTTCGCTTTGTTATGAGGCCTTTTTATTTCAACAGCTGGTTTAAAAGTGTTATTCATTTCTTCTTTTTCTACAGGGTTCTACTTTTCTTGATCAGCTTTTTCTTCTTCGCCTTATCTTCTAACAGCTCGGTTTTGTAAGGGCTAGAGGTTATTATCGTTGCCTGATCCTTCTTTGCCCTTTTTTTCTTTGTTGTTGCTGCTGGCCTAATTTTAATTTTGGTAAATTTAGGCCTATAATATCTTTTGGGCTTACTGCAAAAGATGTTGACTGTGTTACCTTCTCATTTGCGTCAGCCATGAAGTGCCCTCATTACTGTTATTGCCATTCACTTCTCCTTCCTGCACAGCTTCATTTTCATTAGTAGGACTATAAACTGCTTCTTCGCTATTTGCTACTACATCATCAAATTCATCTACTTCAATTTGCATAAGCCTATTAACTGCGTCTTTAACACCTTCAGTTCCTTTGTTTGTCTCATTTACTGGGTCCCTTCTATTATCATTTAAGTTTTCTCCACAGATAATGCCTATGTCCGATATGCACACCTCTACAACAGCAAAATCTGCATTTGAAAATATAGACGGGTCCAAAGGGACAATCCCGCATTTACGAAATCCATTTATCGCTGTAGACGGTACTGCTTCCAGCAAAAATGCCTCTCCAAGAAGCTTACCGATTTGAAATAGTGTTATTACCCTTCCTGGGTTGTTTTGGAGAAACTTTTCACAAGCTCTGGCATAGAATGTTTTGAAAGATGGCATGAATGATAATCTAGAGGCTGTAGTTTGTGGCTACAGTGTGGTGGCAAACACACTACGGTTGTATGATTTTTCTCTGGCTTTTTCTATGAAGTCTATATTTCTTGTGTGGGTGGCGTGTCCATCCAGAATAAGTAGGACTGGATCATCAGCCGTAGGTTTTGTGTAATTCAAGAAATGATCAGACCATTTAACGAAAATATCCATGTGCATCCATCCACTGCGATGGCAGGAAAATTCGCTTTGTGGAGAAGCACCATCTTGAAGATCAACTTTCATTCTTTGTCTGGGAAATATCACAAAGGGTGGAATATAAATGGTTCAAATGGCTCTGAGCACTATGCGACTCAACTGCTGAGGTCATCAGTCGCCTAGAACTTAGAACTAATTAAACCTAACTAACTTAAGGTCATCACACACATCCATGCCCGAGGCAGGATTCGAACTTGCGACCGTAGCGCAAAGGGTGGAATAAATGTTCCCCCAGCAAACATGCATATGGCTACTGTTGAAAGCCCCCCTGCCGGTTCGGGGGTAAGAATAGGCCCGCGGTATTCCTGCCTGTCATAAGAGGCGACGAAAAGGAGTCTCAAACGTTTCGCCCTTAAAAAAATGGTTCAAATGGCTCTGAGCACTATGGGACTCAACTGCTGAGGTCATTAGTCCCCTAGAACTTAGAACTAGTTAAACCTAACTAACCTAAGGACATCACACACATCCATGCCCGAGGAAGGGTTCGAACCTGCGACCGTAGCGGTCTTGCGGTTCCAGACTGCAGCGCCTTTAACCGCACGGCCACTTCGGCCGGCCTTTCGGCCTTAATGTGATGGTCCCCTATGGGGTTTGACCACTCCATTTCAAAATTTTCCGTTAGTGCGTACCATTTGGGGAAGGAGGCATTACTTGGTGCATCTTAAATCCATCTTGCCCCAAGATCTGGCACACACTATATTGTCGGCGAGTTGGACTTACATCGAGCTTCCGTGGCCACATCCACTGCAGCGTGTTCTGGGTAGCATACATTCCCTCCATTGTGCACTTCCATCTTTGCCCTCGTGATGTAATGGATATTTCGACACCTGACATCCAGCACGGTAGCCAGTCCGTTGTGGTGGGGTCGTCATGTACGCTCTTGGTGGTAGCCCCCTGAATACACAGGTATCGCACTGCTGATGCCTGAGCTGCTACCTCCCCACGTATGCCGAGGAGTAGATGCCTATCCCTCTGGGGCATCGGGACTCTCAGCAAAGGCCATCCTGCCAGGTGGTCTTTGCTGCGGCTGGGTGGCGCCCGTGGGGAGAGCCCCTGGTCGGAGTGGGTGGCATCAGGGCGGATGACCCGCAGTTAAGCGTGGTACATCATCTCTCGCTGGTGGGCCTCCACCAGCAGTCTCTAAGCGATCGAGGTCTAACCTCAATGGAAAGAAATTTGATCAGAGATCGTTTCCCTCTCTGGCCACTCCATGGGAGGAACGTCTGGCTAAAGAAGGCAGTGGAGATTATTCACCTCGGTACCTCGTGTGTACGCAAGTTGATGGGGAATCATTTGTCGACGAAGCCCCAGTTTTTTGCGGAGAATTTAGAGGGCAAATTCAGGGAGGTGGAGGGCTTTTCCAAAATGCGCTCTGGGTCTGTTCTCATCAAAACAGCATCCTCTGCCCAGTCACGGAGGTTGCTCACTTGTGACAAGTTGGGGGATGTTTCCATCACCATCACTCCCCATAAGAGTTTAAACATGGTCCGGGGTATTATATTCCACAGGGATCTTCTTCTGCAGTCCGACGACGAACTACGCGCCAGTCTAGAACGACGAGGTGTTCACTTCGTCCGGCGCGTCCATCGGGGTCCAAGGGATAATTAGGTAGCCACTGGTGCCTTCACCTTGGCCTTCAAAGGTGATGTTTTACTTGAAAAGGTCAAGGTGATGGTTTACCGCTGTGATGTGAAGCCATATATCCCTCCTCTGATGCGGTGTTTTATATGCTGGAAGTTCAGGCCTATGTCATCCCGTTGTACTTCCAGCGTCACGTGTCGGGATTGTGGACGTCCTTCGCATCCCAATACTTCATGTGCAACAGTGGTTCTCCCATCGTCATGTATCGTTGGCTCTAAGATCTGTCAGAATCTACTGGCCCCCTTGGTTGTGGGGGGCACTTCACTCCCTGTTGCTCCTGCTCCATCTCCTTCAGGAGCAACACCACCCCAACCATCAGGGACATCAGTTCCCCCTTCACAGTTGGAGAAGAGTAAGACTTCTTCGGCTACTCTCGCCAGGAAGGGGTCCCTTGGGGACCTCCCTTCGCAAGTTCCGACCAGCGGAAAAGCGTACACCCACAAGTGGCTGAAACAACCACCAGTCCCTGGTCGTAGGGCCTCACGGTCGTCGTCCGTCCCTGTGACTGACCCAGTGAAGCCCTCCAAGCCTGAACCACCGAAGGCACAGCGAGAGAAGAAGAAGAAAGTTCCCAAGGCTAACGGCATTGCGGTGGCACCGCTTCCTACAAGCTCTGCGTCTGAGGACAACGTGGAGATTCTGGCGTCCACTGAGGACCTCGATCTCGCCGGTCCCTCAGACACCATGGATAGTACTAGCACAGGTACTCAATTGGAGGTAGCAGGTGACCCAGCGGCGTAATCTGCCTTCCCAGTCCCTTCACGCCTTTCTCAGCCATGGATAATATCATCCTCCAACGGAACTGCAGCGGTTTCTTCCACCATCTAGCTGAGCTCCGACAACTTATCAGGCTTCACCCTTTCTTCTGCATTGCTCTTCAGGAAACTAGGTTTCCCGCAATGCGAACCCCCGCCCTCCGTGGCTATTGGGGTTATTATAAGAACCAGGCAGCTTATGAAAGGGTGTCTGGTGGCGTCTGCATCTATGTCCTTAACTCTCTTCACAGCGAGTCTGTCCCTCTACAAACAGCCTCCCTTCCCATGTTTCCACAAGCAGGAAAGATGACGCCCAACAGTGGCGTAAGTGCCCACAAGCAGCTGGACGTAGGGCTTCGCGATCCTGTTCTGTCCCGGACACTGCATCAGTGAAGCCCTCCCAGCCAGTGAAACTCAAGGAGCAGCGAGAGAAGTCCAAGAGGAAGACCTCTAAGGCCAAGGAACTTGCGGTGGCACCCATCCACCGCAGGACCTAGATCTCACCCGTCCCTCGGACAAAATGGATAGCACTTGCACAGGTGCTCAATTGGGTGGAACTGCAGTGGTTCCTTCCATCTTGCTGAGCTCTGACAACTTCCCAGCTTTCACCCTTTCCTCTGAATTGCTCTTCAAGAAACTTGGTTTCCAGCAATGCCAACCCCAGCCCTCCATGGCTATTAGGGTTATTATAGGAACCGGCAGCTTATGAAAGGGTATCTGGTGGCGTCTGCAGGCTTCACTCACTTCACAGCGAGTCTGTTCCCCTACAAACAACTTTAGAGGCTGTCGCTGTTCGGATGTGGTCGCCACAGGCTGTTACCGTCTGCAGTCTTTACCTTCCACCAGATGGTGATGTCACGCAGCATGTCCTGGCTGCGCTGATAGCCCAATTGCCGCCACCCTTCTTGTTACTGGGCGACTTCAACGCCCATAACCCTCTGTGGGGTGGGTCAGTGGCAACAGATCGAGGCGCCACCGTTGAGCACTTATTGGCGCAGCTCGATCTTTCAATTTTGCCAGCCGGAGTGGCCGTGCAGTTCTAGGCGCTGCAGTCTGGAACCGAGCGACCGCTACGGTCACAGGTTCGAATCCTGCCTCGGGCATGGATGTGTGTGATGTCCTTAGGTTAGTTAGGTTTAATTAGTTCTATGTTCTAGGCGACTGATGACCTCAGAAGTTAAGTCGCATAGTGCTCAGAGCCATTAGGAACCATTTGAATCTTTCAATTTTAAATGATGATGCCTTCACACATTTCAGTGTGGCGCATGGCACATACTCCGCCATTGACTTTTCGATCTGCAGCCCTAGCCTCTTACCGTCTGTCCAATGGAATGTGCATGACGACCTGTGTGGTAGTGACCACTTTCCGATCTTTCTGTCACTGCCACGGCGACACTCTTCTGGCTGCCCCAGCAGATGGGCTATGAATAAGGCTGACTGGGACTTGTTCTCCTCCACTGCCGCTATTGAGCCCCTCTCTAATAACGACATTGATGCGGTGGTTCACTCAGTCACCACCAGCATCATTACTGCCGCAGACTCTGCCATTCCCCGTTCTTCTGGGTCCCCTTGGTGGATGACTGTGCCTTGGTGGTCGCCTGAGATCGCTGAAGCAATTAAAGATCGCCGGCGGGCGCTCCAGCGTCACAAGCGACATCCCTCCATAGAACACCTCATCGCCTTCAAACGGCTGCATGTGCGGGCCCGCCGCCTTATCCGCCAACGCAAGCAGGAGTGGTGGGAGCGGTATGTGTCCACCATTGGCCTCCATGTCTCTCCATCGCAGGTCTGGGCCAAGATTCGCTGCCTCTATGGCTATCAAACTCCTGTCAGCGTCCCAGCGTTCTCACTGAATGGAGCAGTTTTTACAGACTCCGACGTCATTGCAAACCGCTTGGAAGAGCATTTCGCTCTGAGTTCCGCTTCTGCGAATTACCCCTTGGCCTTCCGCTCCGTTAAAGAGCGGACGGAACGTCGGAGCCAGAATCGTACAATGTTCCATTCAGTGAGTGGGAATTTCACAGTGCCCTCGCCGCTTTCCCTGATACCGCTCCTGGGCCTGATCGCATCCACTGTCAGATGCTGAAACGCCTTTCAGTGGACTGCCAGCGACGGCTCTTCGACCTTTACAACCGTCTCTGGATCGAGGGTGAGTTTCCGTCGCAATGGCGGGAAAGTATTGTGATCCCCATTTTGAAACCTGGCCAGAAACCTTTGGAGTTGGACAGCTACCGTCGTATTAGCCTCACCAACGTTCTTTGCAAGTATCTCGAACGGATGGTGAGCCGGCGTTTGAATTGGGTACTGGAGTCTCGGGGCCTTCTGGCTCCATCTCAGGGTGGGTTCCGTAAAGGCCGCTCCGTCGCCAACAATCTGGTGAGCCTGGAGTCGGCCATCCGTACTGCCTTTACCCGCCATCAGCACCTGGTCGCTGTCTTTTTCGACATGCGGAAGGCGTACGATACGACATGGCGGCATCACATCCTTTCTACGCTTCATGGATAGGGTCTTCAGGGCCCTCTGCCGATCTTTATCCGAAATTTTCTGTCGTATCGTACCTTCCGCGTGCAAGTCGCGGCCTCCCATAGTTCCTCCCGAGTTCAGGAGAACGATGTGCCACAGGGATCTGTTTTAAGTGTCTGCCTGTTTTTAATAGCCATTAAAGGGCTCGCTGCGCCGGTGGGAACGTCTGTCTGAACGTCCCTGTATGCAGACGACTTCTGCCTTTACTACAGCTCTACTGGCATTGCAGCTGCTGAACGTCAGCTACAGGGCGCTATCCGTAAGGCGCAGTCTTGGGCTGTAGCTCATGGATTCCAGTTTTCGGCAGCTAAGACCTGCGTTACGCATTTCTCCCGGCGACGCACTGTCCACGAGGAGCCGCGGCTTTATCTTGACGGCGAACTTCTTGCAGTGGTGGAGTCACATAGGTTTTGGGGGATGGTTTTTGGTGCTCGGTTAACTTGGCTGCCTCATATTCGGCAGCTTAAACAGATGTGTTGGCGGCATCTAAATGCTCTGCGGTGCTTGAGCCACACCCGCTGGGGCGCCGACTGATCTACCCTGTTACGGTTCTGCCAGGCGTTAATCCAGTCCCGTCCGGATTATGGGAGCCTGGCTTATGGCTCAGCATCCCCATCAGCGTTGCGGGTGCTGGACCCAATCCTCCACAGCGGGATACGCCTTGCCACTGGTGCTTTCCGGACCAGCCCCGTGGACAGCATACTTGTGGAGGCAGGTGTCCCTCCACTGCGGTTACGACGCCAACAATTACTGGCTGCTTATGCTGCCCATGTTTTTAGCTTGCCCGGGCATCCAAATTATCGTCTCCTGTTCCCGCAGTCAGTCATCCATCTCCCAGAACGTCGGCCCCAGTTGGGTTGTCCGATCGCCGTCCGCGTCAAAGAGCTTCTCTCCGGGCTTGGGGTTTTCCCTGTTCCACCTCCTTTCCGGGCCCCTCTGCGTACAGCCCCGTGGGGGGTGCCTCGCCCTTACATTCGGCTCAAATTGGCACAGGGTCCAAAGGACTCAGTCCCTCCAGAGGCCTTCCGCCGCCGCTTTTATTCAATCCTAGCCACGTATCAGGGCTCTGGCGTTGTCTGCACTGACGGTTCGATGGTTGCTGGTCGGGTCGGTTATGCGCTAACTCTAGTAACTCTAGGGGACCATTCCGAACAACGATCCTTGCTGGCTGGCTGCAGCGTTTTCACTGCTAAGCTGGTCGCCATCTTTCGTGCCCTAGAGTATATCTGCTCCTGCTCAGGTGAGTCCTTCGTTATCTGTAGCGACTCCCTGAGCAGTTTACGAGCTATGGACCAGTGTTTCCCTCGCTCTCGTCTGGTGATGGCTGTCCAGGAGTCCCTGCATACTCTTGCGGCCGATTTGTGGTCTTTATGTGGACCCCAGGCCATGTTGGGATACCCGGCAATGAAAATGTTGATCGACTGGGGAAAGAGGCCACCAGTAAACCATCTCTAGACGCTGGCCTCCCGGAGACTGATTTGCGAGCAGTCTTACGCCGCAAAGTTTTCGCGCTATGGGACGATGACTGGCGCGGTCTGACCACTCCTAACAAACTCCGTGCCGTCAAGGAGACGACGACTGTGTGGCGCTCCTCCTTGCGAGTCTCTCGCAAGGAGTCTGTTTTCCTCCGCCGGCTGCGCATTGGGCACACTCGGCTGACGCACGGCCACCTATTGCGACGTGAGGATCCACCTTTATGTCGCTGCGGCTCCGTTTTATCTGTAGTCCACATTTTGTTGGGCTGTCCACTTTTATCTGTGCTCAGGCAGACGTTTGCGCTGCCTGACACGCTCCCTGCCCTTTTAACATGACCCTGCCATGGTGGAATTAGTTTTGCGTTTTATTCGGGCAGGGGCTTTTGATTATTTCATCTGAGTGTATGCGTTTTAGTGTTCATTCTGGCTTTTGGCCTCCGATTTTAAACTGAGTTTTTAATGTGTTCTCGATGGTTGGCTTTTCCTTTTTTTTTGTCTATGGTCGGCCAACCACCGTCACACTGTGTGGGATTTTAATTTGTTTTGTCTTATCTCTGTCGGAGTATTTCCTGTCCTGTGTCGTCTGCCGTCTTTCCTGTTGTTCGTTTTTTATTCTCTTTGGGTGGTTTTAGTTTTTGGACAAAGGGACCGATGACCGTAGCAGTCTGGTCCCTTTAATCCCACAAACCAACCAACCAACTGTTGAAAGCAAACCATTTTCTGCTGACGTAATAGCACCAACTTGGTGTCTGCCGTTCGTCAACATTGTAGATTCTATGAGTAGGGTAAAAGCGTTTTTCTTGCACTTCCTGGAGAACGTTGAAAAATCTTTGCACATTAGCTTTATTAAAACCATGAGCCCTGGCCATTGCAGTAGATTCTGGTTTCCTAAGGCTTATGTTTGGATGTCTTTTCCGAAACTGTGCCACCCAATCCTTGCCTGCCACCTTTTTTCTTTGTTAAATGGGTGTGGTAGCTTATTCCGCTCAGCTAGTTGAAACGCCAATTGCCGTAATACCTTCGTTCCATGTCAAAAATATGGCTAACAAGTTCTTCGTCTTGCGTTTCGTTTAAAACACACCTAAAGTTTCCAAGAATCTTCTTATTTTCTATAGCATCGCGGCTTTTCTTCTGGAATCTTCGCTTAAGTGTGTTTCTTGGAACATTGAACTGCTTGGCTGCTGTTGCAAAGGGCATCTTTTTTTTTCTTACAGCTTCCAGTGCCTGTTGCATAGCCTCGGAATCCCACGATTTTTGCAGTGATTTTCTCAAATAATATGACGGCGTCCTAGCAGATTCCTGTAATAATAGAATGTACGTTTCAAATATTAATGCTTTAGCATACCTATGTATTTTCAGACAGACATACTGAGAGTATGTTCGGGCAAAGTGGCCACTGGCCGCTTTTCCCTGCCAGACGACTGGCCACTTCGCCCGACTGGACGAAATTACGCTGATTGTTGTCTGAAAACGACAATACGTAACTACCAAATACATAAATATATTGTTCCCAAGGTTAAAATATAACGTTTTACCAGCATTATAGCAATTAAATGTCGCAGTACATACATTGCAAATAAATGCAATTGAATTGCTCATTTACTTTCCATCAGACGCATAGAAAACACCTAATATGTCGGTGCAGACGACTGCGCCCGCCTATCTCCACGAGACTCGCTGGCAATACCAAAGAAGTCTCTTTGAATAGTTTTAAGAGTCCTCCACTAGGCTGCAGCACTCTCGAAGGGCATAAAAGCAAGTGGCTACTTTACCTGCCCTGGCCACTATAGCCACCCGTACCCTACAATTGGATATTGTCCGTCATTGGCAATGATCTTTACATTCAAAGGTAATGATTAAGTTATTAAGCTAGTGAGATAGTTTCTTGTTCTATCATTTACATGACAAATCATAATGATGTGAATGCGAGTCATTTTATATACAAAACACAAACTATTTTTCGAAGATGGCCAGATGGTGATCATTTACAAGTGACTTTTTTTAACAAAAAAGAAGACATACAGAGGTGTGTTGGTAATTCCTTCCCACTACCTTTTACACATAACAATCACGGAAATCCGTCTACTGATTAAAAGGAGCGAAATTTTTCCAGTTTGTTTGCAGATTTCTGCCTGTTAGATATTTTGTGTCACTGGGTAAGTGATCTAAAATTGTGGTCTCAGCACTGTGCACCTCTCTTTGTACTAAAAACAAGCTTAATGTGGCGTAATGGACGTCACTTTTTCTTCTGGTGTTTCAGTCCTTTTGAACTGCAGTGCATTATTTACAACAAACTTCATAAGGGAAAAACAGATTGTGAGTGAGCGCCATGCATTCCCCTTACAGCTCGTTTTTGACCAATGAAGTCTTTCTTTCTTAAACATAAGATACCCGAGAGCATTTTCCACATGACATTATTGAGTGAAAATATAAAAAATATGTCAAGTTACTGGATTGTGTCTCCGCAAGATTTGCAATGACTCTAAACACAAATGTGGCAGACCTAAGCTGCCAAAAATACGCTGTTTACACGTTACATTCTCGTCAATGTGTACACCTAAGAATAGGCATTTTCCAGTTTATCGTTTCCTCATCATGTGCTACACTTTTCGTTGGTGTATTACCTCTAGATGTGAGGAGCTGAATGTGTTATATCTTTTTAAACTAAGAATGAGACGATTCACAGAAAACAAGTCAGTGATGCTTTTAAGAATACCGTATACCATTTCGTCTTCTCCGTTAGGTAAACGTGGATTGATTTCAATATTAGTGTCATTCGCAGAAAAAAAGACTGATTCTGTCTATGAGACAGAAGATCGTTTACATGTAGGGGGAACCATAGCGGACCGAAGATTGTGCCTCGGAGAACCCCATACATGACTTCTCCCGTCAGAATAACCCCACCGGCTACACTGGCTAAATTACTAAGTACAACTTTCTCAACTCTTTTGGTTCGGTATGACATTATCCATTGATTGGTTATACCATCAGTCCCAAAAAGCCTCAATTTTTCTAGGAGAATATTGTGATTCAGTCATATGCCTTAGGTCCCAGAATATATCAACTGGTATCATGGATTATACTATTTCATATCTAAATTCTGTTGGTTGCGTTAACGGAATATCTAAAGAAAGGAATTTGTTTCGACGCTAAAGATTTTCTAGAACATTGGTGAATTTGTGGACTATATTTTTGTTTGTTTATTTTTCTTGAGGTCGGTATGTTCGTAAAAAACCACGTCAGGATGTTTTCGGTATATATGAGGAAGCGGATGAGCACCACATCTACGCTGTCTCATCAAATGTATTCGGAGAGACCTGTGTAAGTGACCATTGGATGGCGCAAGAGCCAAACCCGCCAGTTTATAAGGAATGAGAGGTTGTTGTGTTGTCAGTAGAGAAGCGGGGACAGCCGAAGTCACTGACTTCGAATGTGCACTAGCCACTGCACGCTGCACGAGTATCAAATCCATCAGGACGATTCCAACACTTCTAAGGCTGCTCAAGGCGACTGCTTCTGATGTGACTGTGAAGTGGAGACGCGAAGGGACAATAGCGGCTATATCATAATCAGCCAGATCTCTTGTACTGAAGGACAGAGACGTCGAGCACTGCAGTGGATGGTTGCGCAGAAACGCATGAGATCGGTGAAAGAAATCACTTGTGAGTTCCAAAGTTCTATGAGCAGTTCTGCTAGCACCATGGCTGTGCATAGGGAGTTACAAAGAATGGGGTACAACGACCGAGCATCTCCTCCTAAGTCACACATTTCTGAAATCAGTGCTAAGCGACGCTCGAAGTGCTGTAAGAGTCACTGGACGCTGAATAACTGGAAACGAATGATTTGGAATGGTGAATCATGCTGCACACTGTGACAATCCGATGGAAGGGCTTGGGTTTGGTCAATACCTGGGGAACGTTACCTCCCATTATGTGTAGTGATAGTATTAAAGCACTCTACGGTGTAGAGTTGTTCTTCGTGGTTGGTGTGCGGGTCCCTCGTTGCGCTTAAGAAAACTCTAAATTCGGAAGAGTTTGCAGAAGAATAAATTTCTTGTATTTCCGTCAGTGACCACAGAACTGTTGCTTCTTCGACTACCTATTTCGTTCAGCAATGACATGTCGAAACATATTCAAAGAATTGGGCATACTAACCACAGCTTCTCAGTATATTTATTCGTTAATGAAATTTGCTGTAAATCATACATCCATCTCTTTTGCCAGCTAACTGCTTAGTACAGAGTATCAATACTAGGAATAAGAACAATATACATAAAGATTTAAAATCACTTACTCTTGCCCAGAAATGAGTCCAGTATTCAGCAAAGCATATATTCAATAAGTTACCAGCAACCATTAAGAGTTTAGTTTCCTACAAGGCACAATTTAAACATAATTTAAAAGAATTTTTAGTAGACAGCTCCTTCTGTTCCATCCGTGAATTTCTCAGCAAGTGCAGTAGACTATTTTAATGAAAATTTATTATACTTTAATTTTTTACCGTACTTGGTAATATCTAACAGCCAAGTAACCATCCACTGTGTGAGTGATGGTTGTATGAAAAGCAGATGTAGGTCTTAAGTCTGTATATAGTGGAACTTTAATTTTAAATCTTGTACATAATTTGACTGTTCTTAATTGAGGATCATTCAAATGAATAACGTACTTTAATTTTTGACAATACTTGGTTGTAATAGCCAAGTAACTAACTACTGTGCGAATGATGGATTTAATGAAAGCAGATGTAAGTATTAATCCTGTAAATATTAGAAGTTTAATTTTAATTCATGTACATAATTTTACTGTTTATTGACTGAGGATCATTAAAATTAATGAAACTCAAGTTTTTTTAATTACATTTTTGTAATGCGTTTATCTGACGTGTTCCACACCCAGGAGGATCCCCCCTTTTGTGGTCTATGGAATGAATAATTAATCTAATCTAATCTTCAGATTTTTTACATGTCCTAATATAATGAAGCTACAGTAGCTCATTCTACTCCTCTTGGATCGTGTTTTAATCCGCGACTATGACGCAGCTGGTGAGACATTTTACAGTTCTATGTACTGCGCACCGTAGAAGGTCAGTTGAGAGACGATGGTAGCGTCAGCATGACAATCCACCCTATCATAAAGCACCATCAGTGAGATAATACTTTCAGTGACGTGGTATCGCCGCTGCCAATTTTGGATTTCTGTCTCTCTTGACAGTCTAGACGGAGCGGTAATACATATTTGTACAAGAATAGGTCGAATCTGTGCCTCCATTCCGAGGAGCTGTCTGTGTAGATTTCGTCCAAAAGTGTCCCATAACGGTAGCCGTTAGGTCGTTAACAAACGTCTGCACGATGCCACTTAGTTCTTGGCAGAGGAAGAAATTTTCATCAACATTATTTGGCTGACAAGCGGTGTTTGTCTTCCTCATACTCTTTCTTTTCCTATTGTTCCCACTATCAAGTTTTCGTCTTTCAAGGCTGTGATAGATTCATGTTCACTGTTGATGAAAATACAGTGTTACATCGTCCACTACTGTGTACTCTCTTTGGCTACGAACGAGACAAAATCTCAAAGAACCAGCTTCTAAGGTGATAAATCGCCGTTTACCGATGTCTAATAAAATTGCTACTTCCGTTATATCCATTCATAATAACAACAATGAAGCATTGCTGGCAATCTGTAGCATCTAAGATGTCGTGAAGATTTTCTGTCAGCTGTAGCTCGTCTATTCAATGTCTTCTCTCTGGTTTCTACAGCGTCCACTCTGTTGATTCATGATGTTGAAGATTATAATACAAGATCGTAACGCCCTCTTTGGTAGAAATATTTATCTAGAATGCACCCTCATATGAAAATGAAACGCAGTTAATAGACAGATAAGAAGTTCATAGAAGAGTTTGTTTACTGTCGCTACAAGATAAATCTAAAACTTAGATATGTAGATCGGGTAACTAATGAAGAGGTAATGACAGAACACGCCAGAAAAATCTTTGTGGTACAAGTTGAGTAAAAGACAGTGACAACAACAAGAACAATAACAACAAGCATCACTTTAATCAAGTTGTTTAACGTTTCCACCAGCAAGGGTGGATATGTCTCGTTGATATACAAAAAAATTTCATCTGCAGCCTTTTGTAGGCAAGAGGGTGAGAGAGCTACGATTGATCTCGGAACGATGAATTTTGATCCGGGAACGATGGCAGAATAATTCAACAACATGAGCTCGTTGTGATCACAGCCAATAACAGACTTCCAGTTCATGTGGACAAGGAATCGAGCGGGAGGGCGGGGAAGTAACGGGAGGGGGGGGGGGGGGGGGGGCGGGGACGGAATGAGGGTTGTGCATCTGTCAGTAAACATTCCGTACAATAATAGACTTGGTTCTTTATTTTGATCTCCTTCGCCGATAGAACGTCTCTGTTGGCTTTAGTGTAAATTTCCTTCCTCTTAGAAGAGCAAGAGACAAACCTATGCGTTGTTCCTGTTGAAATGAGAATATGTTTCATTATTGAAGTTGATATATCCATCAGGTGGGGACGTTAAGATTGAGAGAAAGCTTGTTTCCAATGGAGACGAGCAGGATGTGTGTTCACAACAGTTTTGACAGCCTCTCGTTCCCTCTAGGCTAGATCCACGATATGTCCACTATGGTTCATTTAATTGCTAAATTTACAATTGCTGGTGGTGATGCATCCATAGTACTAGTCGAAACAAGTGGAACTATGCATGTCCATATGAATTAAACATAAAGCTGACCAGCAAAAGCAGACGTCGGTGTCGTTTATTTAGTACAGTACTCTACACCCCCCTCCCCCAATGAGTTAGATTAAATACTGGCGAGCGTTTGGACCAGGCACTAAAACACTGTGCTAAGCCATCATCATTCAGTATGATGCGTGGGGTTCGCTGTACCTCGGTATCTTAAACGTGAAATTTGGTTTTGGTATCCTCAACAGCCGCACGGGACTGGTCAACGAATATCTGAATGGAAGGCTCTGACCCGCTTAGCAAATTCACAAAGGACCAAAATGTTCTTGGGTTCTCGACCAGATTTTTTGCTAAGGTATAACAGTGGCAGTAGCTGTATACTTCGCATGTAGCTCTTTTCAGGCTCACGAATCGCTACTAAACTTTGCCTGTCGTCATTTGCGCGTCCTCTTTTGAACTGAGAGTGCAACAGCCTTTCCTTCCTCATTTCGTTGTTGAACCGTCATGGGTCTTTTCCATCCTTGATTCACTTGCTAAACACATAGTTCTCCAGATCGCGTGTTATAATCTGCTTCAACTTTGAGGCTTCCTGGCGGATTAAAACTGTGTGCCGGAGTGAGACTCGAAATCAGGACCTTTGCCTTTTGCCTGTTGACTGAGCTATCCAAGCACGACTCACGACCCTTCCTCGCAGCTGTTCTTAAGCCAGTACCTCGTCTCCTGCCATCCAAACTTCAGAGAAGCTCTCCTGCGAAACTTGCTGGACCAGCACTACTGCAAGAAAGGATACTGCAGAGACACGGCTTAGCCCAAGCTTGGCTGAAGTGAAGCTGTGGGGGTCGGTGCTTTGCTAGCTCATTCGACAGAACACTTCCCTGCAAAGGCAAAGGTCCCGAGTTGGAGTCTCGGTGCGGCACACACTTTTAATCTGCCAGGAAGAGTCATATCAGTGCACACTCCGCTGCAGAGTGAAAATTTCATACCATTTAAATTTTGTCCTTAATTCCTCTACGTCTATCTTGCTGGAACTAAATGACGTCAATTCACAGTGTAAATGAGATGCTAGGAACTATTTAACTGCTCTTTCAAGCAGAAAGATTCTTCCAGCCTTCTTACCTTTCGTAACCATGGTTGCTATAATGACATCAGGACCATTACTCCGCGTCTCCATATTGACCTGTCGATAAGGTCACGAATGTTTAATGTCCCACGAGGAGGGTTCATTACCGAAAGGCACAGTTTCTGTTCAGAGATGTTCTGACAATGATCTTTCATTGTCACACAGTGACTTTCCTTACTGGAAATAAGTCCAGTATACGTACAACAACATTTTTAAACAGTTGTGCCCTGATCGAAGTTATGGGGGGAGCTGGATCTACGTTTTTCATGCGCGCGCGTGTGTGTGTGTGTGTGTGTGTGTGTGTGAGAGAGAGAGAGAGAGTGTGTGTGTGTGTGTGTGTGTGTGTGTGTGTGTGTGTGTGTGTGTGTGTGTGTGTGTTTGGGTCTTCTACGGAAGTGACGTAGCCACAACGCCATGTTGGCTTATCTGAGCTCTCCCTGTGTCTACAAAGTGACAGCATCGTAGGAGTTGCGCACAATCAGTACGTGTAGAGGGCACGCAGCGCGCTTGTACGGACCTAGCAGAAGCAGTCAGGCGGCCGACAAGTGTCACCAGACAAGTGAGTGAGACGGGGTGTACAGAGTAGAACGGCGGGCGTCGGCCGTTCTGCCGCTTCGCATCGCCTCGTTAGACGTGCTTGTACCGCACTGAAAAGGAGGCCGTGGCGTCCCCTGCCCCCCCCCCCCCCCCCCGTCACCAACCTCCAACCACCAACCACTAACCACAAAGCGCTAACAACCGCCACCAGCCGTAGCAACAGTGGCAGCCGCAGAGTCGGTGGCTAACGACCGGCCATTCATCTGCAAGCCACGCCGGCGACAGGAGCCGCAGTAGCTTGACAGGATATAGCGGGGGCCGTTGTGGCCGGGGGAAATAACCCGCCGGGCTGCACGTCAAGGGAACTGCAGTCCTGAGTGCCTGCTGGGAAAGTTGGGGGCGTCGAGGTAGAGGTGGCAGGTGCTGTGTGACCGAACAGTACCGGTATACATCTGCTTCTGTGTGATTGGTATGCAAATGATCAAATGCGGAAGGCAAAGCATGCTTCTAAACAGGAGGCGTGTGGGAAGTCAGCAAAAATGGTTCAAATGGCTCTGAGCACTATGGGACTTAACATCTGAGGTCATCAGTCCCCTAGAACTTAGAACTACTTAAATCTAACTAACCTAAGGAAAACACACACATCCATGCCTGAGGCAGGATTCGAACCTGCGACCGTAGCAGGAAATCAGCATTCGTGGTAAAATGGAGCTGTCAGGCGTCGTTACTTAGCTCAGCGAAAGTGCAAACTGTGTGCTCTCTTTAGGGGAATGACGACGTGAGGTCCGTCACAGCCTTAACGGGCCTTCATACACTCAATATTCTGTCTGTGAGAAACTTTCACAGATTTATAGTTTTAAATAATGACAGTATTTAGAATAAATGTAGTCGTTGGGGTAAGGGTAGTTGAGGGAATGGAGGGAAAACATTTTGAAAAATGAACCAACCGACGTGAAATAGTAAGCACATCCTTGTTTATACATTTCCATGCACATAATTTTGAAAAAAAGTATTTACGGAGCATTCTAATATCTCGAAGAATGTAAACTTTTCGTGCATTTTTTGTTTTTCACTTTCTTTAAGGGATACAAAGATAGTAGATTTAGTTATGCTTGAGAAGGTTAGTTGTTTGATTCGGGGGAGAGGGCCAAATAGTGACGTTGTCGGTCCTATCGGGTTAGGGAAGGATGTGGAAGGAAATGGGCCATTCCCTTTCAAAGGAACCATCCGGGCATTTGCCTGAAGCGATTGAGGGAAATCACGGAAAACCTAAATCAGGATGGCCGGATGCGAGTTTGAACCGTCGTCCTCACCCACTTCGCTTGGTTCTTGGAAAGGTTACATGCAGTTGTCCACGGATAAGGCAGGATTTGATATACGTATATAACACAGCTATTTGAAGATATTGTTCCTATGACTACTTTTGACCACAAATGGAATTTTGTCTTGTTTTCAGTTGAAAAGGCATGGTTGGATCAGACAGTGCTAAGTTTACCGGGGTACTACAACAGTGTCAATCAGCTGAACATTGTAAATTCATTGAGTTTTGCTAGAATCATACGTGCTCCGTTGACTAAGCCCTGCTCAGCGTCCAGAATTCTAACCAAAATGACAGAAGTGTTTTTCTTTTCTATAAGTTTATGTGGTGGTAATCCTGACGGATCTAATGAGTATAAGATTTCCACAGGATGTTTGTTGTCCAGAAGGTATATTCGTTTAGAAAAGCCAACTTGTACTACGAACAGAGACAAAGGCCTACCGCAATGCACCCGGTTATTACCCATCATAATGCTGTAAGAAAATTATCGAGACATTAAGTACTTTAAAACGAATAAAACGGTGTTTGCAGTAAGATAATGGGAAGAGGTAGCCTCTTATTCGTGACTGCTTTCGTAACATATGGGTATGAAGCCGGGCAGCCATACTGCCCTTTTGCCTATGATAGTTAAAAAGTCTCTTTTACCTTAAAATGTTCCACAAATAGCAAGTTTAAGCGCAAAATCGGTATGCAATGTCAGAATCCGGTTAGGAAAATTTTCTAAGGATGCCTCGTTCATCCATGCACGCTTGGTACATTTTGAGAAAAAGGAATGTTGAGTTTGGAAATAAACGGTACGATATATTGCACGAAAGTGCGAGGACAAGAACGACATTTTATTGTTGTGTAATGCTTATATGCCCGAGATGAATCAGTTACAAGGTTCGTAGCGAACACGACGGCGCCCAATGGTGTAGTGCTCGAATGTAGTGCGAGCGCAGTCGCTACGACATGAAAACTAAACTCAGTCGGAAGTAGTGATGGTAGAAAAAGTGTATTGGAAGGCGTTCGATCGTGCTGAGAGAACCTGAAGTAGAACCAGATGACTCTCGGAATTTTTAGAGATGGACAAAGAATCTTTCAACGAACTGGTGAGCTTCGTTACACCTTATGCACACAGAATATATACTGTTCATATACTCATTGGATTTCGCTTCCCACATTGTTGCAAGTTATCTATAAACCTGGAAGGGGAAAGATACATTATTTTAGAGCTTCAAATGGCTCTGAGCACTATGGGACAACTTCTGAGGTCATCAGTCCCCTTGAACTTACAATTACTTAAACCTAACTAACCTAAGGACGTCACACACATCCATGCCTGAGGCAGGATTCGAACCTGCGACCGTAGCGGCCGCGCGGTTCCAGATTGAAGCGCGTAGAACCGCTCGGCCACTCCGGCCTGCCATTATTTTAGAGGATAGGTAGATAGTACTGTTATATATTTCTACAATAAATAATTCACGTTTCAGAAACGAACAAATGAGCAGTTGGAGTTTCACTTCCCTGCACTTAAACACTTCTGCAGATTACTTCTAGAGCTAAATACTGAATCAGTATTAAATGTGTAAGCAAACTCCTCTCCCGAATGCACTTCAGCTGATGGTTCCTTTCATATGTCTTTCCCGATGCTTTCATATTCAACCGGCGTCGCTGTGTCACTTGTCTGCATGTCAGCAAATCGAGATGTCTCGGCAGGAACTGTCGTGTACTGCACACTCTCATCCTTATAGGACACAAAATATTGCAGAGTGTATTGACCGACCGTCAATATTTTTAAAGCTCTGCAGTAGGTCAATGCATTTCGCAAACCGTCAATACGGCTCTCAGACGCTCAATATTATTGAGCAGTACTCAATACTGCACAATAAGTACTGAGCACGTATTGAGGACCCCGTTAAGAAGAATGTATGTCCTTACGGCGCAGTACGCAAAGTAGGGAGTAGTTCACTTTAAACAGATCACAACCAGCATTACAGTTGGGTTGGGAACAACAAAATCTAGATTAGGCATATCAGCATCAATCCAATACGTCAGTGCAAGAAGCCTAGCTACAGTTAGAACTTATGGATCTACAGTCTGTCAGGCAGTTGCGTGGTAAGTTTTATAATTAAATAAGTATCGTAGATTCGCATAAAAATTTTCCATGACATGAATTTTCAAAACTTTACAATATTTCAGCTACGATTATGTCCATCTTTGGACCTACACACGTGTGTGAGCAATTTTTCTTCCATAATGAACACAATGAAATCTACTCATAGAATCTGACACACTTCCATGCAATAGCTTATCTTCGACTTAGCAGTTCTCAGGAAGAGGTACCAGAATGGTTCAAATGGCTCTGAGCACTATGCGACTTAACTTCTGAGGTCATCAGTCGCCTAGAACTTAGAACTAATTAAACCTAACTAACCTAAGGACGTCACACACATCCATGCCCGAGGCAGGATTCGAACCTGATACCGTAGCGGTCGCTCGGCTCCAGACTGTAGTGCCCAGAACCGCACGGCCACTCCGGCCGGCGAGGTACCAGACACTGATGCTTTAGTGAGGAGGAAAATAAGTAATATTCGTTGACATACAGTGCGTGAATAAAACAGAAACGAAATTGGATTTTATGTCAATTTCAACTTCGCATAAAAGCGACGTTCGTCATAAGGCTTCATCAACCGCGGAAGGCATTAATTATCCACCGTGAGACAATACATCTCTACAGAATTTATGTTAGCGACCGTAGAATAGATTCGTTAAGGGTAGTGTCTCATGTGTGTTTCGTTTTCTTAGTTTCCCTGCTCTTCTCTCACCAATACAGTCCGATCCAAAAACGGTGAGGGCTCGCGCATGTCGAGACGGTACTAGGACGGTACTGTTGCCTGTTCCAAGCGACAGTCGCGATACGCACGTGCACGAGCTTTGCTCTCCATTTTCATAAAGACCAAAGATCGTGCACGTGCGTATCGGGAAATTGTATGCGGGAAATTGTGCATCTCACTTGCTTGTGTAGTATTTGCCGCTTACAACCACCATCAGCCATGACAACTCGCAACAGATGGAATAAAAATTTAGTTGATAACTCGCTACGATCACGTTTAATACTCGCATTGGCTACGACATGCACAGCATAGCCCTGGTAACACTACTGCACGCTCATTGGCTGTCGGACAATGCGTGACGTGGGTGCGAAGAACAAGCCTAAACTCAACCGCCATCTTCGCGACTCCAAGTATAATCGCTTTGAGCCAACCGGTTGCTCATTTCTGTGGCGTGAGACAACTCTTATGAGCAGATCGTCACGAACACGCCAGCTTTTAAATATACCACACACAATAAATCGTAGTGTGGACTAAGCATATTTTGGTATATGTTAAAAACTTGTATGTTTCAGTCTCAGTCAAACACACAATACTGATTACCTTACGAACACTATACTCATCTTGCTAAAAAACTAAACATCATACATCCCGATATCAGATTCACCATGGAGACCGAGGCAGAGGGAAGACTTCCATTCCTGGACATCATGGTCGCAAAAAGAGCGGTTGGCACCCTGAGCCATACAGTAGTCGCACGAAAGCGCACACTGGCCTGTACTTGTACGCAGACAGCTGCGAACGCCCAGCGCAGAGGACTGTGTTGCTAAAAACGCTGGGACACAGGGCGCGCACAATTTCAGGTCCACATTGTCTCCATCGGGAACTGGAACACTTTAGAATGGGGTTCCAGAAAAACGGTTGCTCTGAATAGCAAACTGGGCACGCTGTGTGGCCCCACAACTACAGAACAACCTGTGGAAACGGACGCAACCACGGAGAACGAGGCAACTGTAGCCTCTATATCATTCACCACAGCGCTTTCCAGAAAAATTGGCCTATACCGAACAGGCATAGAGTAAGAACTGTCTTCTTTAAACCCAATAAAATGCAGGCATCATTGACAGAGCGTTGAAGGTGATGTCGATTTACAAGATGCCGGGATGTACTACATCCCATGCCACTGTAGCAAGACATATATTGGACAAATGGATCTCACCATCGAAGATCGCTGCCGAGAACACCTGGAGCACATTCGACTGATGTTTCCCAACAAGTCGGCAGTCGAAGAATTCCCGTTGTCCCAAACCCACGCTGTGGAAGAGCAACGTACCACGATTTAAGAACACAGTCGACATACTGGACCAGCGTCGCTGCAGAGGCTGTCGAAATGCACTCCGGAGAAAATGTAACACCGAGCGGAACTGTGACAACAGTCTCAGCGATTATTGTGAATCAGCACTGAGTCTAATTAAGAGGATAATCAGTAAAACGTACACGCTGAAGCAATAATTTCAAAAGAAGAATCAGGCGTCAAGAAGGGAAGCTTGTGTAGTGATTATTTACAATAGGACAAATTATTGGAAAAGGTCAGGAATTCATTTTCGGAACGCATTTAGCATTTATTGAGTATTATTTAAGGTACTACGACCCTTTTGTGGAAACTTTTAGAAATAAATGGTTTCCTAAACACATTAGTAACACTATAACGATTTTATATGTCACTACGAAAATAGTTCTAGGTTCAGACTCGAAAATGTCAGATGAAATTTCGATAAACCAAGGTGTCCTAACAGGGTGTAATCCATAACCCACTTCATTTGATTAATACAATAAAGCACCAAAGAAACTCGTATAGGCATGCGTTTTCAGATACAGAGATATGTAAACAGGCAGAATACGGTGCTGAAGACGGCAACACCTATATAAGAAAAGAAGTGTCTGGCGCAGTTGTTAGATCGGTTGCTGTTGCAACAATCGCAGGTTATCAAGATTTAAGTGAGTCTGAACGTGCTGTTATAGTCGGCGCACGAGCGATGGTACATAGCATCTCCAAGATAGATATGAAGTGGGGATTTTCTCACACAACCATTTCACGAGTGTACCGTGAATATCAGGAATTCGGTAAAACATCAAATCCCCGACATCGCTGCGGTCGAAAAAAGATACTACAAGGACGGGACCAATGACGACTCAGGAGAATCGTTCAACGTGGTGGAAGTGCAACCCTTCCGAAAACTGCTGCATATGTCAATGCTGGCCCATCAACAAGTGTCAGCGTGCGATCCATTCAACGAAACATCATCGATATGGGCTTTCGGAGCCGAAGGCCCACTCGTGTACCCTTGATGCTGCACGACACAAAACTTTACGCCTCGCCTGGGCCCGTCAACATTGACATTGGACTGTTGATGACTGGAAACATTTTGCCAGGTCGGACAATTATCTACATCTACATCTACATTGATACTCCGCAAGCCACCCAACGGTGTGTGGCGGAGGGCACTTTACGTGCCACTGTCATTACCTCCCTTTCCTGTTCCAGTCGCGTATGGTTCGCGGGAAGAACGACTGTCTGAAAGCCTCCGTGCGCGCTCTAATCTCTCTAATTTTACATTCGTGATCTCCTCGGGAGGTATAAGTAGGGGGAAGCAATATATTCGATACCTCATCCAGAAACGCACCCTCTCGAAACCTGGCGAGCAAGCTACACCGCGATGCAGAGCGCCTCTCTTGCAGAGTCTGCCACTTGAGTTTATTAAACATCTCCGTAACGCTATCACGGTTACCAAATAACCCTGTGACGAAACGCGCCGCTCTTCTTTGGATCTTCTCTATCTCCTCCGTCAGACCGATCTGGTACGGATCCCACACTGATGAGCAATACTCAAGTATAGGTCGAACGAGTGTTTTGTAAGCCACCTCCTTTGTTGATGGACTACATTTTCTAAGCACTCTCCCAATGAATCTCAACCTGGTACCCGCCTTACCAACAATTAATTTTATATGATCATTCCACTTCAAATCGTTCCGCATGCATACTCCCAGATATTTTACAGAAGTAACTGCTGCCGCCGTTGGATAAGCAGCTGAGCAGCAAGTCGTATACTCCTAGCTCACTCATTTGTTACATAGTTTAATTCTTAATTTCTTTGCGTGTTTTTGGTACTTGCATTGTTTAATTCATAAATTTCGGGCGTATTATAGTATTTGAGAGTGTAGCATCGCGTTTTAGTACCTGAATAGTGTAATTTCGCTTAGTCTCCTTCCGCCGCCGAGCAGTGTCAGCAGTGCGCAAGTAGCAGCATTACTGCATTTACTAGGCAATCTTGTATTTTAATAACCGTTTAAATTTTGTCGATTTGTTTGCGCTCTCTGTAGATTAGTTCAGACGTTCTTTGCAAAACAGTTTTTAGCATGGATAGGGACTGCAACTGCTGTGTTCGGATGCAGGCTGAGTTGGCATCCCTTCGCTCCCAGCTTCAGGCAGTGTTGGCTTCGGTCACACAGCTTGAGGCTGTTGCCAATGGGCATCACTGTGGGGGTCCGGATGGGGGTTTGTCAGGGACGGCCAGCTCGTCCCACGCATCCCCTGATCGGACTAAGACTGTGGTTGCCCGGGATACTGCCCGCATTGAGGCTGATCCCTCACCTGTGGTAGAGTGGGAGGTCGTTTCAAGGTGTGGCAGGGGGCGAAAGACATTCCGGAGGGCTGAACGGAAAGCCTCTCCAGTTTGTCTGACGAACCGGTTTCAGGCTCTGTCTCAGGCTGATACTGATCTTCGGCCTGACATGGCTGCTTGTCCTGTTCCAGAGGTTGCCCCTCAGTCTGAAAGATCCGGGCAGTCGCAGAGGGTGGGCTTACTGGTAGTTGGGAGCTCCAACGTCAGGCGCGTAATGGGGCCCCTTAGGGAAATGGCAGCAAGAGAGGGGAAGAAAACCAATGTGCACTCCGTGTGCATACCGGGGGGAGTCATTCCAGATGTGGAAAGGGTCCTTCCGGATGCCATGAAGGGTACAGGGTGCACCCATCTGCAGGTGGTCGCTCATGTCGGCACCAATGATGTGTGTCGCTATGGATCGGAGGAAATCCTCTCTGGCTTCCGGCGGCTATCTGATTTGGTGAAGACTGCCAGTCTCGCTAGCGGGATGAAAGCAGAGCTCACCATCTACAGCATCGTCGACAGGACTGACTGCGGACCTTTGGTACAGAGCCGAGTGGAGGGTCTGAATCAGAGGCTGAGACGGTTCTGCGACCGTGTGGGCTGCAGATTCCTCGACTTGCGCCATAGGGTGGTGGGGTTTCGGGTTCCGCTGGATAGGTCAGGAGTCCACTACACGCAACATGCGGCTACACGGGTAGCAGGGGTTGTGTGGCGTGGGCTGGGCGGTTTTTTAGGTTAGATGGCCTTGGGCAAGTACAGAAAGGGCAACAGCCTCAACGGGTGCGGGGCAAAGTCAGGACATGCGGGGACCAAGCAGCAATCGGTATTGTAATTGTCAACTGTCGAAGCTGCGTTGGTAAAGTACCGGAACTTCAAGCGCTGATAGAAAGCACCGAAGCTGAAATCGTTATAGGTACAGAAAGCTGCCGAAATTTTTACAAAGGTACAGACGGTGTTTAGAAAGGATAGATTGCATGCAACCGGTGGTGGAGTGTTCGTCGCAGTTAGTAGTAGTTTATCCTGTAGTGAAGTAGAAGTGGATAGTTCCTGTGAATTATTATGGGTGGAGGTTACACCAAACAACCGAACTAGGTTAATAATTGGCTCCTTTTACCGACCTCCCGACTCAGCAGCATTAGTGGCAGAACAACTGAGAGAAAATTTGGAATACATTTCACATAAATTTTCTCAGCATGTTATAGTCTTAGGTGGAGATTTCAATTTACCAGATATAGACTGGGACACTCAGATGTTTAGGACGGGTGGTAGGGACAGAGCATCGAGTGACATTATACTGAGTGCACTATCCGAAAATTAGCTCGAGCAATTAAACAGTGAACCGACTCGTGGAGATAACATCTTGGACCAACTGATAACAAACAGACCCGAATTTTTCGACTCTGTATGTACAGAACAGGGAATCAGTGATCATAAGGCCGTTGCAGCATCCCTGAATGTGGAAGTTAATAGGAATATAAAAAAAGGGAGGAAGGTTTATCTGTTTAGCAAGAGTAATAGAAGGCAGATTTCAGACTACCTAACAGATCAAAACGAAAATTTCTCTTCCGACACTGACAATGTTGAGTGTTTATGGAAAAAGTTCAAGGCAATCGTAAAATGCGTTTTAGACAGGTACGTGCCGAGTAAAACTGTGAGGGACGGGAAAAACCCACCGTGGTACAACAACAAAGTTAGGAAACTACTGCGAAAGCAAAGAGAGCTCCACTCCAAGTTTAAACGCAGCCAAAACCTCTCAGACAAACAGAAGCTAAACGATGTCAAAGTTAGCGTAAGGAGGGCTATGCGTGAAGCGTTCATTGAATTCGAAAGTGAAATTCTATGTACCGACTTGACAGAAAATCCTAGGAAGTTCTGGTCTTACGTTAAATCAGTAAGTGGCTCGAAACAGCATATCCAGACACTACGGGATGATGATGGCATTGAAACAGAGGATGACACGCGTAAAGCTGAAATACTAAACACCTTTTTCCAAAGCTGTTTCACAGAGGAAGACCGCACTGCAGTTCCTTCTCTAAATCCTCGCACAAACGAAAAAATGGCTGACATCGAAATAAGTGTCCAAGGAATAGAAAAGCAACTGGAATTACTCAATAGAGGAAAGTCCACTGGACCTGACGGGATACCAGTTCGATTCTACACAGAGTACGCGAAAGAACTTGCCCCCCTTCTAACAGCCGTGTACCGCAAGTCTCTAGAGGAACGGAGGATTCCAAATGATTGGAAAAGAGCACAGATAGTCCCAGTCTTCAAGAAGGGTCGTCGAGCAGATGCGCAAAACTATAGACCTATATCTCTTACGTCGATCTCTTGTAGAATTTTAGAACATGTTTTTTGCTCGCGTATCATGTCATTTCTGGAAACCCAGAATCTACTATGTAGGAATCAACATGGATTCCGGAAACAGCGATCG
Source organism: Schistocerca serialis cubense (assembly GCF_023864345.2). Lineage (NCBI taxonomy): Eukaryota > Metazoa > Arthropoda > Insecta > Orthoptera > Acrididae > Schistocerca > Schistocerca serialis. The sequence continues at coordinate 1,275,481,585 of NC_064638.1, read as the reverse complement.
TGGGAGACCCAACTCGCCTTATTTGTTCATGAGACCCAGAAAATATTAGATACAGGCTCCCAGGTAGATGCTATTTTTCTTGACTTCCGGAAGGCGTCCGATACAGTTCCGCACTGTCGCCTGATAAACAAAGTAAGAGCCTACGGAATATCAGACCAGCTGTGTGGCTGGATTGAAGAGTTTTTAGCAAACAGAACACAGCATGTTGTTATCAATGGAGAGACGTCTACAGACGTTAAAGTAACCTATGGCGTGCCACAGGGGAGTGTTATGGGACCATTGCTTTTCACAATATATATAAATGACTTAGTAGATAGTGTCGGAAGTTCCATGCGGCTTTTCGCGGATGATGCTGTAGTATACAGAGAAGTTGCAGCATTAGAAAATTGTAGCGAAATGCAGGAAGATCTGCAGCGGATAGACACTTGGTGCAGGGAGTGGCAACTGACCCTTAACATAGACAAATGTAATGTATTGCGAATACATAGAAAGAAGGATCCTTTATTGTATGATTATATGATAGCGGAACAAACACTGGTAGCGGATCGACGTGTACGGGTATGGAGACGACCTCATGAATCCATGGATCCTGTGTATAAGTAGGGGATTCTTCAAGATAGTGGAGGGTCTGTAAATGTGTGGGGCATGTGCAGTTGGAGTGATATGGGACCTCTGGCACGTCTAGATACGACTCTGACAGGGGACACGTACGTAAGCATCCCGTCTGATCACCTGCATCCATTCATGACCATTGTGCATTCCGACGGACTTGGGCCATTCCAGCAGGACAATGCGACACCCCATACGTCCAGAATTGCTACAGAGTGGCTTCCGGAACACTCTTCTGAGTGTAAACACATCCGCTGACCACCAAACTCACCAGGCATTAACATTATCTGGGATGCCTTGCAACGCGCTGTTCAGAATATATCTCCACCCGCTCGTATCCTTACGGGTTTATGGACAGCCTTGCCGGCTTCATGGTGTCAGTTCCCTCCAGCACTACGTCAGACATTAATCGAGTCCATGCCACGTCGTGTTTTCACTTCTGCGTGCTCGTGGAGGCCCTACCCCAATATTAGGCCGATATATCAGTTTCCTTGGCTCTTTAGTTTATATTAACGAAGTTATGAAGTGGGAAGGGCAAATACCGTTACGAATTAAAATAGGGTCTAACATAGCTTTGTTGTGGCCGAGCGGCTCTAGGCGCTTCAGTCTGGAACCGCGCTGCTGTTACGGTCGCAGGTTCGAATCCTACCTCGAGCATGGATGTGTGTGACGTCCTTAGGCTAGTTAGGTTTAAGTAGTTCTAAGTCTAGGGGAGTGATGGCCTCAGATGTTAAGTCCCATAGTGTTCAGAGCCATCTGAACCATCTAACATAGCATTAAAAACTCTACTATATGTTGATGAACACATAATTAAACAGAAAACAGAACAAAATTTACAAAGAGCAATATATTACAATTTAACTACATCGCAAATAAGAAAAAGCTAATGACTTTCTGTGGGAATAATCCAGTCAGATCGAGTATAGTAATTAATCAGAAAATTTTCGAAATGAGTGTCCCACTTCAATTACGTAGAATCTTGACATAGCCGTGGAGGCACATGCCAAAATGAATAGGCTCCCCAGCAGATGGAAACCATGAGCTTTATTAACAATGCCATTACTAAAAATCTGAGTTCTTTGGTGATGAAGAAGGATAGCTGATCACTTTCAAATAATATTCACTTCTTGTTCACAACCAGGCACATCTGATCGGATGTATCAAATTCCTAAGCGTTTAATTAGAATAATAATTAGACCATAAAAATGGCAAAAGTCAAAATCTCACGTGGTAGAAAGTTTCAGAATCTAACTGCACTAGTTTTCCACTATTCCGTGTTAGGGATGCCCGATCGTGGAGGAGAGTTCTACAAGGCGATAAAGGGAAGGCTGGCAGCTTCCAATTACTACTCTCCCCAAGATTCAGGTCGAAATTTCATCATCGAAGACAATTCAGACTTCAAAGTGTATGGTGATGGGATGCAGGGAAGCACTTTATTAACACACTTTTCTAGTGAACTTATCAGGGCAGGGATGTTAACGTTAGATACCTCCAACCAGTAGAATGAAGTCACACTGCTATTGTGCGAAGGAACAATGCATCTTATACTTGTGGGAGGGGAGAGGAACAGTCCTGCTTAGATTCTACATCTACATCCATACTCCGCAAGCCACCTGACGGTGTGTGGCGGAGAGTACCTTGAGTATCTCTATCGGTTCTCCCTTCTATTCCAGTCTCGTATTGTTCGTGCAAAGAACGATTGTCGGTATACCTCCGTGTGGGCTCTAATCTCTCTGATTTTATCCTCATGGTCTCTTCGCGAGATGTACGTAGGAGGGAGCAATATACTGCTTGACTCCTCGGTGAAGGTATGTTCTCGAAACTTCAACAAAAGCCCGTATCGAGCTACTGAGCGTCTCTCCTGCAGAGTCTTCCACTGGAGTTTATCTATCATCTCCGTAACGCTTTCGCGATTACTAAATGATCCTGTAACGAAGCGCGCTGCTCTCCGTTGGATCTTCTCTATCTCTTCTATCAACCCTATCTGGTACGGATCCCACACTGCTGAGCAGTATTCAAGCAGTGGGCGAACAAGCGTACTGTAACCTACTTCCTTTGTTTTCGGATTGCATTTCCTTAGGATACTTCCAATGAATCTCAGTCTGGCATCTGCTTTACCGACGATCAACTTTATATGATCATTCCATTTTAAATCACTCCTAACGCGTACTCCCAGATAATTTATGGAATTAACTGTTTCCGTTTGCTGACCTGCTATATTGTAGCTAAATGATAAGGGATCTTTCTTTCTATGTATTCGCAGAACATTACACTTGTCTACATTTAGATTCAATTGCCATTCCCTGCACCGTGCGTCAATTCGCTGCAGATCCTCCTGCATTTCAGTACAATTTTCCAATGTTACAACCTTTCTATACACCACAGCATCATCTGCAAAAAGCCTCAGTGAACTTCCGATGTCATCCACAAGATCATTTATGTATATTGTGAATAGCAACGGTCCTATGACACTCCCCTGCGGCACACCTGAAATCACTCTTACTTCGGAAGACTTCTCTCCATTGAGAATGACATGCTGCGTTCTGTTATCTAGGAACTCATCAATCCAATCACACAACTGGTCTGACAGTCCATATGCTCTTACTTTGTTCGTTAAACGATTGTGGGGAACTGTATCGAACGCCTTGCGGAAGTCAAGAAACACGGCATCTACCTGTGAACCGGTGTCTATGGCCCTCTGAGTCTCGTGGACGAATAGCGCGAGCTGGGTTTCACACGACCGTCTTTTTCGAAACCCATGCTGATTCCTACAGAGTAGATTTCTAGTCTCCAGAAAAGTCATTATACTCGAACATAATACGTGTTCCAAAATTCTACAACTGATTGACGTTAGAGATATAGGTCTGTAGTTCTCGACATCTGTTCGACGTCCCTTCTTGAAAACGGGGATGGTCTGTGCCCTTTTCCCATCCTTTGGAACGGTACTCTCTTCTAGAGACCTACGGTACACCGCTGCAAGAAGGGGGCAAGTTTTGTATGTAATATACGGAATCTCACGGGATATCAATCTTGTGGTGCAGTTCCGTCATTCGTTTATGTAGTGCTTCCATGATAGTGTACAGACGGAGTTCCGCATATACGACGATGATGAAAAGGTACCGACTGGCCCCCAGACGACCCACAGATCTTTCGTAGGTATGTGTGGAGCGAGCACGGGTCACCGAGCTATTGTAGTCTTTCTGCTTCTTTGGGCTGTTTTACCTTCCTCTTCCTTCTCCCTGCCTGTCGTTATTCCTTTCCCTTTGCCCCTTCCTTTCCCTCTCTTGGTATTCTTATCTATGTAGGCCCGGCTAGCTTCCTGACTTCGTTTCGTCCTGCAATTTTGGTTTGTTTGCTTTTCCTCCTCCTTTCCGGCTTTTCTTTTTTGGTCTCCTTCAGGGATTTGACCTTTATCTCCACATCTGAAATTGTAATGTGAGCCAGATGGGGAGGGAGAGGAAGGGGAAAAAGGGAGAGGCAGAGGAGGAGGAGGGGGAGAGGAACACACGCCAAAGACACTAGGGAGGGAGCTGGTAACCTCCCCCTTACTAATCGGCCTATCCTGCTTGCGATATAAAATATGAACGTGGATCGCGAGTATACCTAATGGAATTTTTCTAATTGGATAAGCCTATCTTTCCCGAAGAAGTAATACCGATAAGTAGGGGGAATGTGTACAACCGATCTTTCTGATAGAAAAGGCTACTAACAATAAAAAAGTAATTAAACCGAACAGGGCTACAATTTGGAAAAATGAAAAATATTTTGTGGATTCACTCACGAACAATACTGGACAGAAAAGGGGTACCACTGATCATGAATCCAAAAGTTACACTAATGAGCGAAAAGGAAATAATTACAGTCGCCAGCTCACTAGGGCGATTTACATCCAAAATCCTGTACAAGATGATGGGAAAGATAAACAAGTGTTATTAAACACTGACGTGGAACTGATGGCTGTCACGATTTTTGACACTAATTTCAAGTGAGTATGTAATGATGAAGAAAACTGAGAAGCCACTTTTACGTTAAGTTTGTCATTAAATTTTGAAAAAGGAAATCGAGTAATGATTAGGAAATATCCACTTAAACTATATGTTAGTATTGAACTTCGTTAAGTGAACAATGTCTTTCAGAGACATCAACATAACGTCATCAAAGAAGTTTTGAGGAAGGCAAGCACTTTTTACTTGCAGTTACTTAATTTTAAAATTGGATTTCATATTATTGTCTGAACAACTGAGCCTTTTTTACTGACTTGGACAGAATTAAATACTAGAATACATACCGAACCAAACAGCCATGTGCTCCAAGCTACATGTAAAATAAATAAAATTTCCGCAATCTTAATTTGTGCATTTTCTTTAGATTTGGATTTTTTCCAGTGATAAATTCTCAAACTTCGGTTAGCATATAAGATAAAAGGGAACAAGGACCCTGCTTGGTAACAATGTCTGGGTGCAATAAGGACCCAATCACCCTGAATTTAACTGATTATTATTTAAATAAAGTTCATTAATCAAATCACATTCAGTTGTGCTGCTGGGTTAACCGTTAATACTAACTACCAATGAACATTCCTACTTCAGTGCTGTGCATACGACGAAACTCGGAGCCGACGACGAAACCGAGTTACTGGAACTGCTGCTGTTGTTGAAGACGGTAGCATCTTGTGGAGCCACGGCTAATTACAGGAACGGGCAATCGTAATTAATACAGCCTCCTGCTACTAGTCATCTGGCCGGCACGCGTACATGATGCCGCCGGAATGGCACACTCTACTGCGAGAGCGTTAACACCACACTTCCGCACACTACAAGCGCTGGAACCCGTCTCTCGCTCTCTCCGCGCGTTCTGCGCAACAACTCCCTACCCAAAGATTTTACAACGCACAAGCACGCTACTATCGTTGCTAGTCGATGCAAATAACAATTCCTTTGGCTTTTTCCCAGAGCTTATAAAAAATTGTTCAATTTTGTGTGAAATCTTGTGGGACTTAACTGCTAAGGGCATCGGTCCCTAAGCTTACACACTACTTAACCTAAATTATCCTAAGGACAAACACACACACTCCCATGCCCGAGGGAGGACTCGAACCTCCGCCGGGACCAGCTGCACAGTCCATGACCACAGCGCCTTAGACCGCTCGGCTAATCCCGCGCGGCTCCAGAGCTTATAAGTTTCACAGTAAAATACAGATAAATACAGTGAAATGTCAACAGAATTTTACCTAAATTACACATACAGTGAAGCAATGTCCTTACTTATTAAAAGAAAGCATTTAAATTACAAATACACTCCTGGAAATGGAAAAAAGAACACATTGACACCGGTATGTCAGACCCACCATACTTGCTCCGGACACTGCGAGAGGGCTGTACAAGCAATGATCACACGCACGGCACAGCGGACACACCAGGAACCGCGGTGTTGGCCGTCGAATGGCGCTAGCTGCGCAGCATTTGTGCACCGCCGCCGTCAGTGTCAGCCAGTTTGCCGTGGCATACGGAGCTCCATCGCAATCTTTAACACTGGTAGCATGCCGCGACAGCGTGGACGTGAACCGTATGTGCAGTTGACGGACTTTGAACGAGGGCGTATAGTGGGCATGCGGGAGGCCGGGTGGACGTACCGCCGAATTGCTCAACACGTGGGGCGTGAGGTCTCCACAGTACATCGATGTTGTCGCCAATGGTCGGCGGAAGGTGCACGTGCCCGTCGACCTGGGACCGGACCGCAGCGACGCACGGATGCACGACAAGACCGTAGGATCCTACGCAGTGCCGTAGGGGACCGCACCGCCACTTCCCAGCAAATTAGGGACACTGTTGCTCCTGGGGTATCGGCGAGGACCATTCGCAACCGTCTCCATGAAGCTGGGCTACGGTCCCGCACACCGTTAGGCCGTCATCCGCTCAAGCCCCAACATCGTGCAGCCCGCCTCCAGTGGTGTCGCGACAGGCGTGAATGGAGGGACGAATGGAGACGTGTCGTCTTCAGCGATGAGAGTCGCTTCTGCCTTGGTGCCAATGATGGTCGTATGCGTGTTTGGCGCCGTGCAGGTGAGCGCCACAATCAGGACTGCATACGACCGAGGCACACAGGGCCAACACCCGGCATCATGGTGTGGGGAGCGATGTCCTACACTGGCCGTACACCACTGGTGATCGTCGAAGGGACACTGAATAGTGCACGGTACATCCAAACCGTCATCGAACCCATCGTTCTACCATTCCTAGACCGGCAAGGGAACTTGCTGTTCCAACAGGACAATGCACGTCCGCATGTATCCCGTGCCACCCAACGTGCTCTAGAAGGTGTAAGTCAACTACCCTGGCCAGCAAGATCTCCGGATCTGTCCCCCATTGAGCATGTTTGGGACTGGATGAAGCGTCGTCTCACGCGGTCTGCACGTCCAGCACGAACGCTGGTCCAACTAAGGCGCCAGGTGGAAATGGCATGGCAAGCCGTTCCACAGGACTACATCCAGCATCTCTACGATCGTCTCCATGGGAGAATAGCAGCCTGCATTGCCGCGAAAGGTGGATATACACTGTACTAGTGCCGACATTGTGCATGCTCTGTTGCCTGTGTCTATGTGCCTGTGGTTCTGTCAGCGTGATCATGTGATGTATCTGACCCCAGGAATGTGTCAATAAAGTTTCCCCTTCCTGGGTCAATGAATTCACGGTGTTCTTATTTCAATTTCCAGGAGTGTATTTACATACAATTAAAACACACCGAGCGAGGTGGCGCAGTGGTTAGACACTGGACTCGCAATCGGGAGGACGACGGTTCAATCCCGCGTCCGGCCATCCTGATTTAGGTTTTCCGTGATTTCCCTAAATCGCTCCAGGCAAATGCCAGGATGGTTCCTTTCAAAGGGCACGGCCGACTTCCTTCCCCGTCCTTCCTTAATCCGGTGAGACCGATGACCTCGCTGTCTGGTCTCCTTCCCCAAAAACCAACTAACCAACCAACAATTAAAACAATATGTATCGGTATCAGGTGCCATGCTTCCTGCATTTTCGGTGTTACTAGCTCCCTGGTATTGTTGGCGTTTGATCCTCTCCCCCTCCTCTACCTCTCCCTTTCCCTTTTCCCCCCTTCCCCTCCCTCCCCGCCAAAGCCATTTCGCCTCATTGCCAGATCACCAACTTGGTAGCCAGTCCATGTGGTGGGACTGTTATGTACCCATCTTGCGGAGTTCCCTGACACCACAGTGATCACACGGCTGGTACCCGGGCTGTGAGCGCCTCGTGAAGGCCTAGTTGTGGCATTGGAACTACCAGCAAAGACTGTCGAGCCAGGTGGCCGCTGCTGTGGCTCGGTGGCGGCCATGAGGCGTCCCCTGATAAAAGTGGGTGTTACCAGGGCAGACGTGTGACACACGAAACGTGCTGAAGTGTCTGGCCGCTGTCACTTCCTACGAATAGTTTTGTCTCAGCTCATGTTTCTGCCTTCTCAGTATTTCTCCCCCCTTGGCTACTCCCTGGGAGGAGGACTAAGCCCACTGGCCTGGAGAAAAACCCTTTCCACGGTTCTTGGTCTGTACCAGAACTGACAGGGAGACTTTTGCACCTCCAAATCTTTTTTTTTTCTTTTCTTGGAACACACTGAAGACGAGTCCGGTGAAGTTGAGTCGTTAAGCTGGATGAGATAGGGCTTCCTCCTTACAAAGACAACTTCTGCTAGCCAGTCAGACTCCCTCCATGCCTGCGACCACTTAGGAGATATCCCCTGAATATCACTCCTCACTACTCTTTCAATGTGAAACAGGGTGTAATTTTCCAAAGGAACCTTCTCCTACAGTCTGATGATTAACTTAGAGCTAACCAGGCACGATGTGGCGTTCATTCCGTCTGGCATGTCGAGAGGTCCAAAGGACAATCGTGTAGACACTGGCGCTTTCATCCTGGCCTTTGTGGGGATAATCTGCTCAAGAGTGTCAAGCTAATGGTACACAGATGGGCCGCCAAACCACTCATTCCACCTCCCATGCGTTGCTTCCATTGCCTGAATTTCGGCCTCAGGTCCTCGCAATGCGATGTTACTCCCATCTTTGGCGTCTGTGGCTACTTTCTTCATGCGAGGAGTCCTTGCACCCCACCACCTAACTGGGTAAACTGGTCTGATCTACATTCTCCCCGCCTCCCCACCGGAGAATCCACTGTATACAGAGGAGAAGAGAATTCAGGAAATAAAGACCTTTGAGTATATCAGCTGCTTTGAGGCCTAGAAGAAGTTTCACCCTGTGAATCTCTCATGTATCTTTGCCTCAGTTACATTTTCCTCTCCTCCCCATCCTCCTTACCCCCCCCCCCATCCTGTCCCCTTCCCCTTCCTCCCAGAGGCGGTTCCTATCTCTTCCCTTCAAGGCACCATTCCTTTCCCTCTTACTTCTCCTAGGCCAGGGAAGGTTTTTGAGTTGATAGTTGATGGTTTGTGAGACAACATCAAGTTATAGATAATCTGCCTAAGCCAGTTATGTTGGCCACTGATGCATCATCTATATGGATCGTGAAACCCCTTCAGTATCAACTAAGCACTTTAGATGGCACTTTGAGCGCCATAACTGGTAGCTACACAATAGATAAGATCATAAGAATGGCTGTATGCGTTTACAAGAGAGGAAATGGTCTTCTCTAGCTCCTACTAGAGAAGGGGCTCTGAATACCCTCCCTGGCTTTCTCAAGGTATGAAGCCTGCAACATCAGGTTGTTGGACGAGGAACTCACATTTCGAAGGCCTCAAAGGCGCCCACTCTCTGCCCGATAGAGACATCATTGCCCTTAGTGATAACGCCCCCACTCCGTCTGAGAGAGAGGAAGAAGCAACACACGTCCAAGGACGAAGCTTCCCCAGCATCTCGGGTGGTTTTGCCACCTCCTCCTCGTTCTGAATCAGATCCAGTTTTTATGGATGTCACCCCATCCTCGACGGTGACGACCACTGACCTGTTGACATTAATGCCCTCGGCTTCTTTATATCTAATCTGGACAATGGCCACACAATACTCCAGTGGATTCCAACAGATGTTGCAGTCACCTGCCGGAAATACAATAGCTTGTTTTCTCTTATTCTGGGTTCTGCCTTCCTCTTCGAGGAACGCAGATCCCTGATGACCACCCTCCCAGGTTTCGTGAATATCGGGTGTTGTTCTGGTTGCAGGTGATCAGACAGGATGCTTACATACGTGTCACCTGTTAGATTTTTATCTAGACGTATCAGGGTTCCCATATCACTCCGACTGCATACACCCCACACCATAACAGAGCCTCCAACAGCTTGAACAGTTACCTGCTGGCATGCAGGGACCAGGGATTCATGAGGCTTTCCCGTACACATCCATCCGATCTATAAAATTTGAAACATCCGACAAGGCAAAATATTTCCAGTCATCAACAGTCCAATGCCAGTGTTGATGAGCCCAGGCGAGGCGTAAAGCTTTGTGTCGTGCAGCATCAAGGGTACACGAGTGGGCCTTCGGCTCCGATTTCCCATCTCGTTAATGTTTCGTTGAATGTCGCACGCTGACACTTGTTGACTGCCCTGCATCGAAATCTGCAGAAATTTGCGAAAGGGTTGCACTACTGTCACTCTGAACGGTTCTCTTCAATGGTCGTTGGCCCGTTCTTGCAGGATCTTCGCCGCGCGGGATTAGCCGAGCGGTCTGGGGCGTTGCAGTCACGGACTGTGCGGCTGGTCCCGGTGGAGGTTCGAGTCCTCCCTCGGGCATGGATGTGTGTGTTTGTCCTTAGGATGATTTCGGTTAAGTAGTGTGTAAGCTTAGGGACTGATGACCTTAGCAGTTAAGTCCCATAAGATTTCACACACATTTGGAGGATCTTTTTCCGGCCACAGCGAGGTCGGAGATTTTCATGTTTCACCGGATTCCTGATATTCGCGGTACACTCGTGAAATCTCCACTTCATCGCTACCTCGGAGATGCTGTGTTCCATTGCTCGTGCAGTCTGTAACGCCACGTTCAAACTCACTTAAATCTTAATAACCTGCTATTGTAGCAGCAGTATCCGACCTAACAGCTGCGCCAGACACTTGTTGTCTTACAAAGGCTTTGCGAACGCAGCGATTTATTCTGCCTGTTTACATATCTCTGTATTTGAATACGCGTGAGTATAACAGTTTCTTCGCCGCTTCAGTGTTGTATTTCAATCTGCGCCACCTACGTGTAGAGTCTTCCTTCTGGCTTTAACATATTTACTGAATGTATTTTAGTATTTAAGGATGCCTTTGTAATTTTATGTGAAGCTATTACATTTCATTCTATTTTTTAAATGTCCTGCAAATGGCAATAATAAGAGGACGCTAGTTACTACTGACGTCACCTTCCGAGATTATCTGGAAGTTTTATGGTAGCGGCCTTCCAACCATTTTGACGATCTAACCCGTTTATTGGCATGGTTTTGGCATGCTATCCCTCGGGAGGACATCCAGTAGCCCTGTCAATCAACGCCAAGAGTAAGGTCCACATGTTGTGTAGGTATCGAATTCTATGTCTCTAAGTCTGAATATTCATATCTTCAGTATCATTGTCGTCCAATTGTTTTGATTGAGATTATTGTTGGTCTGTACATGTACATCATATCTACCGATTTCCATCGCACTGTGGTGCATCGTTTTGTCTGCCTTATAATGTACACTATATGATCAAAAGTAGCCGGACACCTGACTGAAAATGACCTACAAGTACTTGGCGCCCTCCATCGGTAATGCTGGAATTCGATATGGTGTTGGCCCACCCTTAGCCTTGATGACACTCTCCCATGCATAAGTTCAATCAGGTGCTGGAAGGTTTCTTGGGGAATGACAACTCACTCTTCACGGAGTACTGCACTGAGGAGAGGTTTCTATGTCAGTCGGTGAGGCCTGGAACAAAGTCGGCGTTACAAAGCATCCCAAATGTGTTCTGTAGGATTCAGGTCAGGACTCTGTGCAGGCCAGTCCACTACAGGGATGTTATTGTCGCGTAACCAATCCGCCACACACCGTGCATAATGAGTAGGTGCTCCGTCGCGTTGGAAGATGCAATCGCCATTACCGAATTGCTCTGCAACGGTGGGAAGCAAGAAGGTGGTTAAAACATCACTGTAGGCCTGTGCTGTGATAGTCCCACGCAAAACAACGAGGGGTGCAAGCCCCCTCCATGAAAACACCATAACACCACCGCCTCCGAATTTTACTGTTGGCACTACACATGCTGGCAGATGACGTTCACCGGGCATTCGCCATACCCACACCCTGACAGATTGCGTCCCGTGATTAGTCACTCCACACAACGTTTTTCCACTGTTCAGTTTTGGCTCACAGAATATCTGAGATTTCATTGAACATTCATGCAGATACCCCTTCCTGGCTCACAACCTTGTTACTTCTCTTGCCACATGTACTGGATTTAGTTGTAATCAACTTAAGTAATTTTACACTTGAATAATCACATTTTAGACTTCTATGAAGCTTAATGTTTGATTTGTCTACCATAGACACTTCTAGCTTGTAAGATATATTAAAATTATTTCTACTTTAGTAATCTATTGTCCCAAATAAAATCTTCTATAGAGGAATTGATCATGTACAACCTTCAGCTACCTGAATATTTTGTATTTTTATTTGTGTTGGGGATAACTTTGGTATCAATTATGATTAATAGCCAGCAAAAGTATAACTGAATTGCTATATGTTAATAATCATGTTGTTTTATTATTCACGTGAAATTTGATACGTTATTTATAATATCATATAGAGAAATCTAGTTATGTTCAATCCACAGGCACATACACAGCCTCCACACTCAGGAATTACATGTGTGAGAATCAGGTTTTAGGAGACACCATGTATTTTAAAAATTCACTGTTTACACTCATTTTATTTTATACTAAGTATAATTGTATTCTTTTCATTAATTATATTAGCTTTGGTAACCACTTGTCTCTAACAATTGATGATTTGTAATGTTATCTCATCTTTAAATTGAATTTTTAAATTTTGAATGTTTAAACATAGCTACCTGAATGCCTCCTGCATCTAAGATTGTTGATGCAAGGATTTACCAATACCATTATATCTTAATATTCATTATGTTCTTATGTTTCATGTGAAATTTTAACATCATTTATAATCTCATATAGAGAAATCTAGTTCAGTTTAATTTTGGAGCACATGTATAGCCTTGCACTCTGAAATTGCATCAGTGAGAACTTGGTTCTTGGTAGATACCGTATAGTTTAGAATTCTTTTTCTTTGTTTTTTGTGTATATATTTTTATTTTATATTGTTTTACTTTATACATACATAATTTTATTCGTTTTATTAATTATTTTGCATTAAAACATCACTTACTGTATCAAAGAGTGTACCAACACACAGAGCAACAGCCAGGGCAGAAATATTAGAAAAAGGTCCGCCTCCCCGTGGCAGGGTCGGTATCGGAATGGGGGCTTGTCAAGTTAACCTAACTTGCGAGCAGCCATTACGGCCAAGAGACCTACACACTGCCTGGATTGTTACTTGTCTTAAGTAGCACACGGCCCACCTTAGTAACCCAGGTGGTGGGCTACTCTGTTGTGTTTAAATGAAAAAAAAAAGTTCAATCGTGCAATTTTACGATCCTTATACGAAGCGAGGCGTCGTTTGGCATTTATCCGCGTGATGTGTGGCTTATGAGCAGCCGCTCGACCGTGAAATCCAAGTTTTCTCACCTCCCGCCTAACTGTCATAATACTTACAGTGGATCCTGATGCAGTTTGGGATTCCTGTCTGATGGTCTGGATAGATGTCTGCCTATTACACATTACGACTGTGTTCAACTGTCTGCGGTCTCTGTCAGTCAAGAGACGAGGTCGGCCTGTACGCTTTTGTGCTGTACGTGTCCCTTCACGTTTCCACTTCATTATCACATCGGAAACAGTGGACCTAGGGATTTTTAGGAGTGTAGAAATCTCACGTACAGATGTATGATACAAGTGACACCCAGTCACCTTACCACGTTCGAAGTCTGTGAGTTCCGCGGAGCGCCCCATCCTGCTCTCTCACGATGTCTAATCTACATCTACATGATTACTCTGCAATTCACATTTAAGTGCTTGGCAGAGGGTTCATCGAACCACAATCATACTATCTCTCTACCATTACCCTCCCGAACAGCGCGCGGGAAAAAACGAACACCTAAACCTTTCTGTTCGAGCTCTGATTTCTCTTATTTTATTTTGATGATCATTCCTACCTACGTAGGTTGGGCTCAACAAAATATTTTCGCATTCGGAAGAGAAAAAGATGGTGACTGAAATTTCGTAAATAGATCTCGCCGCGATGAAAAACGTCTTTGCTTTAATGACTTCCATCCCAACTCGCGTATCATATCTGCCACACTCTCTCCCCTATTACGCGATAATACAAAACGAGCTGCCCTTTTTTGCACCCTTTCGATGTCCTCCGTCAATGCCACCTGGTAAGGATCCCTCACTGCGCAGCAATATTCTACCAGAGGACGAACGAGTGTAGTGTAAGCTCTCTCTTTAGTGGACTTGTTGCATCTTCTAAGTGTCCTGCTAATGAAACACAACCTTTGGCTCGCCTTCTCCACAATATTATCTATGTGGTCTTTCCAACTGAAGTTGTTCGTAATTTTTACACCCAGGTACTTAGATGAATTGACAGCCTTGAGAATTGTACTATTTATCGAGTAATCGAATTCCAACGGATTTCTTTTGGAACTCATGCAGATCACCTCACACTTTTCGTTATTTAGCGTCAACTGCCACCTGCCACACCATACAGCAATCTTTTCTAAATCGCTTTGCAACTGATACTGGTCTTCAGATGACCTTACTAGACGGTAAATTACACCATCATCTGCGAAAAACCTAAGAGAACTGGTCAGATTGTCACGCAGGTCATTTATATAGATCAGGAACAGCAGAGGTCCCAGGACGCTTCCCTGGGGAACACCTGATATCACTTCAGTTTTACTCGATGATTTGCCGTCTATTACTACGAACTGCGACCTTCCTGACAGGAAATCAAGAATCAAGTCGCACAACTGAGACGATACCCCATAGGCCCGCAGCTTGATTAGAAGTCGCTTGTGAGGAACGGTGTCAAAAGCTTTCCGGAAATCTAGAAATACGGAATCAACTTGAGATCCCCTGTCGATAGCGGCAATTCTTCTTCGTGCGAATAAAGAGCTAGCTGCGTTGCACAAGAACGGTGTCTTCTGAAACCATGCTGATTACGTATCCCTTCGAGGTCATTCATAATGTTTGAATACAGTATATGCTCCAAAACCCTACTGCAAACCGAAGTCAATGACATAGGTCTGTAGTTCGATGGATTACTCCTACTACCCTTCTTAAACACTGGTGCGACATGCGCAATTTTCCAGTCTATAGGTACAGATCTATCGGGAGCTATTGTATGAGCGTAATCTGAAATGTACGTAATCGGTATACAATCTGGACCTGAAGACTTGCCCGTATCAAGCGATTTGAGTTGCTTCGCAACCCCTAAGGTATCTACATCTAAGAAACTCATGCTAACAGCTGTTCGTGTTCCAAATTCTGGAATATTCCATTCGTGTTCCCTGGTGAAGGAATTTCGGAAAACTGCGTTCAATAACCCCGCTTTAGAGGCACAGTCGCCAGTAACAGTACCATCGGCACTGGGGGATCAGTTCCATCTCTTACCAGTTTATGAGGTATGAATCTCTCAATTGCTGTTGCTACAATATCTTTGACATTGAGCCACATCTCGTATACATTTGCATAATCAGTTCGGAAGGAACGGAGATGACTACTGAGGTCGCTGATATGGAGGACCTGGCAGTAGGTGGCAGCACAATGCACCTAATATGAAAAACATATTTTTTTGGGGTGTCCGGATGCTTTTGATTACATAATGTAAGTCTTGTACAACACTTTGCTATTGAGATATTGTATGGGCACTGTCAGCAAATCTCCAGCCCCTCCCCAGTGCTGTGTCGGTAAGGAAGCCCCCCTTCCTCTGCGTCAGGCGGCGTCCGCGGCTGGTGCCGGCCCGTCTGCTGGCGGGCACCCGCCTGCTGCTGGTGGTCTGCTCGCTGAGCCTGCTGTCGCTGCTGCTGCTGGGCCGCTGCAGCCTCGACCTGCAGCCGGAGGCGGCGCTGCCGGACCCCTCCACAGGTAAGCCGAGCTGCGCTGCACCGGCCGTCACTGTGTAAGACGTCGTGGTCTCCTGACCTTCGTTGCTTACATATTCCGCCCTCACAACCACACTCCGCACATCAAGACGCTTCGTTCGAACCCAAACTCGATAAGATAAAGTCAATGTTGTATGAATTCATGTACACAATACGCAAATAACGAGTGCACACCGGGGTTGAGATACTCGAGCCTGGCGTGCACACACACATTCAAGACATGACAGTCACAGGAGTTTTTAGTTTGAGAGAGGTCGAACACACACCACGAGGCTGGTCCCTTCAGAGGACAACCCAGCCTATGTCGGCCGGTGACCGCCCATGGAGCGGACAGCATTTTTCCCAAGTGAAAGGGGAGAACGACCCTGTGTTCGGCTTAAAAGCAAATTCCGCTACATTGTGTGGGAGCGCCCAGCCTATGCATTCTTTACAAACATAGCACGCAGTTTCAGAGATTTTCACAGGAAGACAGCAAAAGCTAAACGCCGATGCTAAATATTTCTGGGTTGGTCGGCTTCAATGAAACGTTATTCTCCCGTTTTAGAAGAGCAATGCTGATTGGCAGACGATATTCCTGGCGCTTTGAACTGAAGGAGTAATGGAAGAGACCGAAGATATACTCCTTCACATCTGGCGTGTAGAGGGGCCATTCCATTGTCGCTCTTGGAGCGAGAACTCGTAACGAGACCATGTCCGTTCGTACGTGTACTCAAAGAGCGAGGAACAAGTCTCTCCTCAGTACTTCACTGGGAGAGCACCTCTGTCGAGAGTGAATCGGAGTGCGACTCTTTATTCAGTCCTTGCGATGAAGCGTTGTTCACTGTGTTGGCCACCACACTTCTTGTGCGGTGTGAACGGACAGAGTTATAGTTAAACGCCTGTGAGCGAATTTTGAGTGGCTTCGCGGTAGACTGGTTATCTGACCGATGTACCACGTCAATAGTTAGACTAGGGGCGAATGGGAGTCCTTGACTTCATCAAGGTGTAGGGAGAGTTTGATTGGCGAAGGTCAATCCAGATAGAACGAGAGTTATGTTATTTGTCAGCAGCGAGCGGGGCAGACAGCAGTCATCACAGCTCACGGTATTGTGCGCTACAGCTCTTGCGAGCCCCGTATTTCCTCCACAAGAGTACACTTCACTGCATTTCACACATGACACCCTCAACCATACCTAGCAACATTCTAACGGATAATTATTCAAGTTGAGTGGGTGCGGCTCTCAGCCATTCTGCCAAGTCAATAACAATTTTAAACTTTGTATAGAAATTTCATTAGTGAATCCTATCCTTGAGAGGTAACTTCACATTCCAAAAAGAACCCAGAAATAACTTGTTCAGTTCATAGCTAAAAGTGCCATTGTGATTTCTCAGAATTTGTGCAAAATAAATAATAATTTTCGTTAGTTTCATATTTTTGTTACACTAACTAGCCCTACTCCAGTGCCTAAGTATCCCACTAGTTACGTAAGAAATTTTTGTGAATTTTTGTGTCATTTCCTTACAGCGGACGACTCCAGAAGATATTTATTGCTGAAAGTTTTTCAGGCATCTCTCTTTAGAACGTTAGGAGTGTCTGTCTGACTTCTGTAGTAGTGTGGGGGTGGAAATTGCATCTTGCAGGAGCCACAGGGTAAAGGGTACATCTCAGATTAATCCGTTGGGCAGAATAACAGAATAACAGATCAACCCCACGCTCACGACTGCTCGCCTCAGTGCTGGGTGGTTGCTGCTCTGTTGAATCGTAAGCTTTCTGAATGGTTTCAAGCGTCTCGCCACTCGTCTCCTATGACACTCTCTTCATCCCAGAGTAGCAACCTACGTACTCAGTTCCTTCCTGAACGTATTCCAGTCTCTATATTCCTCTGAAGTTTTTACCCTCTACAGCTGCCTATAGTACCATGGAACCAATTCCATGATGCCTAAACAGATGTCTTATAATACTGAGTTTTCCATACACTCCTTTCCTCGCCGATTCTTCTGAGAACTTCCACATTCCTTCCCTTGTCAGTCCACACAATTTTCAACATTCATCTGTAGCACCTCATCCCAAATGACTCTGTTGGTCCATCATGGCCAGGGCCCACCGGCTCGTATCTAATCGTCAACGTCAGTAGTTCACCAACAGCCGATTACTTTATTATTTTGTTTTAGTCTGAAAGCAATCAGTTTGAGCATTTTTATTAGTAGCGTATGGGGCCTGAAGATGGCATAATGAAATGCCGAAACTGGTTGCTTTCAGAATAAAATCAAATAATACCTTAAAGTATACGGCTGTTGGTGAATTATTGACATTGACGTCTCAAATATTTCTATTCTCTTCTGTTCCGACATTCCGACAGTCCATGTTTTTCTACCATACAATGCTGTGCTCCAAACGTACATTCAGAAATTTCTTCCTCAAATTAAGGCCTATGCTTGATACAAGTAGACTCCCCTTGCCCAGGGATGGCCATTTTGCCAGTCTGCTTTTTATGTCGTCCTTGCCCCGTCCCTCGTTGGTTATTTTGCTGCCTTGCTAGCAGCATTTCATAACCTCGTGGTCCCCAATTCTGAAGTTACGTTCCTCGTTGCCGTCATTTCTGCTACTTCTAGTCATTTTCACCTTCCTTCGATTTACACTCAACCCTTATACTGTACTCATTTGATTATTCATTCTATTCAACAATTCTTATAATTCTTCTTCACTTTCGCTGAGGAAAGCAACGCCATCACTGTATCTGATCACTGCTATTCTTTCATCCTGAATTTTAATCCAACTTACTTTCTTTTATTTCCGTCGGTGGTTCTTCGATATATAGATTGATCAGTAGGAGCGAAAGGCTACGGATGTTGTCTCACCCCCTTCTTAATCCGAGCACTTCGTTTTTGTTCTTCCAGTCTTATTGTTCCCTCATGATTATTGTACACAATGCGTATTACCCGTCTTTTGCTAAAACTTACCTTTATTCTTCTCAAAATTTCGAACGTATTGCATCATTTGACATTGTCCAACGTTTTTTCCCGCCGGCCGCGGTGGCCGTGCGGCTCTGGCGCTGCAGTCCGGAACCGCGGGACTGCTACAGTCGCAGGTTCGAATCCTACCTCGGGCATGGGTGTGTGTGCTGTCCTTAGGTTAGTTAGGTTTAAGTAGTTCTAAGTTCTAGGGGACTGATGACCATAGATGTTGAGTCCCATAGTGCTGAGAGAGCCAACGTTTTTTCCAGGTCAACAAATCCTCAGAATTCGCCTTAAGTTTTATGAGTCTTGTTTCCATAATCAACCGCAACGTCAGAACTGCCTCTCTTATGTCTTTACCTTTTCAAAAGCCAAACTCGTCGTGTGACACATCCCTTAGTTTTCAATTTCGGTCTCCCGTATGTTAGTCTTGTCAGCAACTTGGACGCATGAGCTGTTAAGCTGTGTGACAATTATAAAAGTAGCGGCATTCCATCTTGTTTGTTTGTGTGTGTGTGTGTGTGTGTGTGTGTGTGTGTGTGTGTGTGTATGTGTGTTTGGTGGTAAGTTCCTATGGTTCCAAACTGCTGAGCTCAACGGTCCCTAGGCTTACACACTACTTAATCTAACTTAAGCTATCTTACGCTAAGGACAACGCACAGACCCATGCCCTAGGATCAGACCTCCCACGAGGCGAGCCTCGCGAAGCGTGACAAGGTGCCCTAGACTGCGCGGCTTCTGTTTTCCTTACTCAGTGTGGCCTATTGTCGAGCACGTGATAGTGTTGAATTTGTCGGGATCTTGTTAATATTGGTCGCAGAATGGTTTTTACAAGTGGGAGCGTTTATAGCTCAATAAACTGCACCACCAGCAAGAAGAAGACACGAAATGTGTCATTTTTCATATTTTTTAAGGAGCTTGAGAGGCTTATAACATCACATTACCCAAACGTATCGTGAGGATTCGCTTGTAATCTACATGCGTGTGTCAATGATTAATGTTTATTTTTAGGAGTAGAAAGTGGCTAGTGAATAGCACAAGACATCACGAAGAAAGACTGTTTACCTACATGCTCGCTACGCTTCAAAGCGAACCAGTTTATGAAGAGGAAACTGCCAGAAAGACGCGAGAAACCGTTAAAAGCAGTAAAACCGTCCTTCGCTACACAAGCAGATGGGGTGTCAATCTCTTTTGCATGTAGCCCTACATGTCTTTACTTTTCACCTGCAAATCTGTGTGTTTATATTATTTTGATATCAACATGGCAGGTTACGTTTGTCCGACGTCACGTGCATTTCTTCACGACAAAATTATAGCTAGTCGCTGTATTTATGACTTCAAGCCCTATTTGCGCTTCTTTTAGAATCTTCCATTTCTTTTGATATCACACAGACTCTCGGAGGCAAAATAATAAAATAAATATTTTTTTAAATCACGTAGAAAAGGGATTAAAAAGATTATCCTTATGACGCACGTAGCGTCTGCTTTTTCACCGCTTGGAGCGCTAGTGCCGCTCCAGCTGCCAAGCGGTAACAGCTTTCGCAGCAGAGAATGTCACAAGTGTATTTACCAGACTGTGCAACTGTTGACTGTACTCCAATGAGGCGTTGTCCTGTCCGACACTTCCACAGGCAAGACAGATTGATGTATACTCTATCGATTGCACTTGTGAGGTCCTCTCCTACTGACAGCCTTGCTCACCTACTATCTGTTCTCACTGGATGATCTCTGCTGTGTGGATCTACATCTATGTAGGTACAGCACACATCCCATCCAATCCAAAGTCCACAACTGCCTCCGACTCCTCAAACTCCTCTCTCGCCGGACATGGGGGTTGCACCCCTCTACCATCCTCCACACCTACAAATACTTAATCTGTCCTATCCACTGTTATGCCAGTCCCGCCTGGATATCTGCCCCCCCCCCCAAATTCTGTAAGTCCCTCCAGATCCTTGAGCATCATGCACTCCGCATCGCCTTCGTATACGCCTCCCATCCCCCACGCGGGTCCTCTACGACCTCATTCCTTTCCCCCATCTTCTCCTATTCTTCGAACATAACCGCATACTCTACACCTCCCGCCGCGTTGATCCCCCTCACCCCCTGGTTGCTCCACGCCTCTCCCATCCCCACCCCCTGCCACGTCTTCACTGTTGTGTCCCCCCTACCCTCCATCTCTACACCCTTCATCTCCTTTCCCAAGGTGGCTTCCATCAACTCCCCCTCCCCGATGATGCCCTCTCTCCCTCCGTTTATCCCTCCTATCAACTCTGATCCTCGCCCCTCTTTTCCTCTGTCCTTTCCCTGGGCTCCCTCTTCCCCCCCCCTTCCATCCTGTTTTCTCCCCGCCTAACCCCTCCCTACCTCCCTTCTCTCCCCCCCGAGTCCTTTCGTATTCCACTCCTCTGCCTTTCCCCACTCCCTGTCGTGTCTGCCCAGCACTCCCCCCCCCCCCCCTCTTCTTATGTGTCCTCATCCTCCATCGGCTCCTTTCCTCCCTTCCCTCCCTTCGTTTTTCCTCTCCTTCCCCCCTTTTTATTTTCCATCATCTGTCCTGGTTCCCCCCACCTGCCCTCGGCTGTGGCATGTCATATTTGCCAACTTCTTAGTGCAGTGTTCAAGTGAATGTTCAGTGTTGTCCATCTTTCCAAAGTGTTGCAAACGGACATCATATTGTCGCTGGGTGTGAATTTTATGTCTCTTGTGAACAGAAACCAGACTGCCGCCATGTTTTTTAATTGTCTCTCTATTATTTTACCTGTCTGCTTCATATGTATTTTATTAGCATCATCATCCCGTTGTTCTGTGTTTTAATTTCCACGATTTTTCCGATATGTTACCAATTAAGTCTCCGATGTTATCGCCTGTATTTATTATTTATTATCTTCATCTTTTTAAATCAAATTCTGTAGGCTGAAGAGCGGCATACTAAGCTGCTGCCAGACACACATCATTGATATTACGAGTAGGACATATGGCTACTGGCACAACAATCCCATCAGTTGCTTTATCTCCGGAGCCAGAATTCTAAACAAGAGGATGAACCATTGGTTGCCAACACCGGTAATGGAGACCTGTGTGTCCCCCTCTTCCCCTCTCCGGCAATCTCCTACCATCTCTTAATTGTTCTTCGCAGCTAGGACTTAACAACCACAGACTAAATTTTTGGACTCTTCCACAAGTAAGTGAGATCTTTGATGGTGCACATGCTTACCGACTCTCCTTTCTGTGGCTTGGTTCGCACAGCTCATTCCTCTGCCTCGAGCCTACATGGTCTTATCACTCCAAACCTAGCGCCAAGTGGATACACAGTTGGCGTCATTGGTGGTAACACTTTTGATTTTCACCTCATTTAATACTTGATCAGTGCCAATACCTCACTCAAATACTTACTGGAAAGTGCTACTATTACACATGGTGAGCCTAACTGGACAATCATGTTGTCCTAAGCACGTCTCTCACACTATTATTTAAATATACTGAAAAAAATTCTTCCAACTGATGTACAGACTACACCTTTCTTCATGAAGCATAATTAAATAACTGTAACTATGAGCATGATTTGATAAGGCTTGCTCATTCCTCAGCACCTCATAATCAGCTATTGTCATTCTAATACACAGGATGTGGTTCTCCATGACGTACACTGAGGTCTGAAATAAGAAATCTGGAAACAGATTTCATCCACACTTCGCCGGAAACTAGCAATAACGTCTCTGTTGTTAGAAAATATTTACCTTACTGTCTCGAACCTGTTTGTCTATTTTGGACACAGAGATACTGTGTACAGAACATTAAGGTAAAATTAGGCAAATAAGAATTTCACAGATGAATACAAGCAGTCATTCGTCTCACGCACCATTCGCTTATGGAGCGAGGAGAAACTTCATTATGTTCTACGATAATAAGTAACCTTCGGCACTCTCTTCTCAGTGATTTGATTGTGTGTGTGTGTGTGTGTGTGTGTGTGTGTGTGTGTGTGTGTGTGTGTCTGAGAGAGAGAGAGAGAGAGAGAGAGAGAGAGAGAGAGAGAGAGAGAGAGAGTGAGAGAGTGAGTGAGTGAGTGTAGCTACAGATGTAATGTAGAGATATTCTAAAAACAGAAAAGCAGTGAGCAGTACGGAAATCGCTTGAAGACGTATAAACTTCTATTAGGCGTTATCCTGTTCAAACTAGTAAGTCACTGCATTCCAACGATCCAAGAACCACATTGCCATCCATATCCGAGGAGAGGGCTAAACCTCCAGTACAACGAAAGCAGTTCCCTGATGTTCTATTATTCTGGTCTTTCTTCTAATTAAAGTGTTCTGTGCCGGCCGCGGTGGTCTCGCGGTTGAGGCGCTCAGTCCGGAACCGCGTGACTGCTACGGTCGCAGGTTCGAATCCTGCCGCGGGCATGGATGTGTGTGATGTCCTTAGGTTAGTTAGGTTTAAGTAGTTCTACGTTCTAGGGGACTGATGACCACAGAAGTTAAGTCCCATAGTGCTCAGAGCCATTTGAACCATTTTTACAGTGTTCTGTATATCCCTCAACGATTCTGAAGAGAAGCTTCTCATTCCTTATCTAATCACCGTGCTTAATTTTCAGCATATTCATGTAACAGGGCTCTCATTCACACACGAAATAAATAGCTTACAAAATCCTTCTTCAACCAATTCGTGAGTACTGTTCGTCTGTTTGAGGCCCTTACCAAATCTGATTAATGTCTAAAATAAAGGTTCAGAATAGAGCTCGCCGATTTAGCACGGATTCGCTCAGGAAGCTAGGAGAGTGTTGAGACATAGCAGAATAGTACAGGAGGAGGAGGAGAATGAGGAGGAAGTCGGCCGTTCTCGTTCAAAGGAACCATCCCGGCATTTGCCTAAAGCGATTTAAGGAAATCACGGACAACCTAAATCAGAATGAGATTTTCACTCTGCAGCGGAGTGTGCGCTGATATGAAATTTCCTGGCAGATTAAAACTGTGTGCCTGACCGCGAAAGGCAAAGGTCCCGAGTTCGAGTCTCGGTCAGGCACACAGTTTTAATCTGCCAGGAAGTTTCAACCTAAATCAGGATGGGCGGACGCGGGTTTGAACCTGTCACCATTCCGAATGCGAGTACAGTGTGCCAACCACTGCACCACCTCGCTCGGTGACACAATGATGGGCGTCGCGATGTAGGTTATAGATGAACCCTGCGAGAAGATGGGGTAAGGTTGATTAGCCCATCGAGTTGACAACAGAAGTCAGTCTCAATGGCCATGGACCGTGACGCGGGATCGTCGGCACTGACAAGAGAGAGGGTCAGGACGGCGCATCTGGGGAAATTCCCAGAAGTTTGCTGTCCAAGATTGTCCCTGATGGATGTCTCTGCCTGCCGCCAGTTCAATATCGTATCACTGCAAAATCACGATATCTCCACCACTTTAGCCTAAACACTCATCGACTCTGAAAAAATAGATGAATTGTTTAAAGCAGGAGTACCTTCAACTGGACAGTCAATGACGTATTCGTGACAACAGTAAAGCGCACATTTTAACATTTACTTTGAAAATTAATAACTCCCATACAAAAAGACAAACCTTTAATGAAGGTGTCTTTTAGTGACTTCACATGCAGCAATCGAAACGTGTAAAGCATGATTTACATTCAAATTTCGAACGCTCATCTGCCTTAGTATTGATAGTTAAGTCATTGATGATAAACCAACAACAAAACACAGCACAAAACTTTATAATATCGTAGAGAATGGTAATAATAAACATTATACGTCAGTCAAGACACTGGGTGAATCCCATTTACTATAATTAATTACATTTTATGCCACAGATGTAATTGATTTTTGTACTCAGTAAAAATTTAAAATTTTGGGGGTATGGCCATAATTAGTGGAAATATTAGGAAAAAATAGTTTCAATATAAATGGGCTCATGCTTAGTTTTTATGATTTATTTTAAATTTCTCAAATTACAGCAACTTATGACACTATAAATGTAATAAATTACTGCTGAAGTCGAACAATAAAAGCAAACACTACAGTGTTTGGTGCCGATGGATGCAGCTTGATAGCGGCATAGTGTGCTCTCAGTAATTTTAATGCAAGTTATAGTATGAAGTTTTTTTAATTGAATCAACTATGGCGTCTTGGTGAAACATTGCAAATTAATTAAACAAACACTGTTTATTGTCTTGTTTCATAAATTTTATTGTGGTTACTGCACAACCTAGTTTTCGTGTTGTAAGCCCATTTTTAAATACATTTTATTTTCACTTTTTCGCATTTAGGTGGTTACAATATGTAATTTGGAGACATAATGGGGATGCGGTTATATAGGTACTGCTGAAATCTGAGAAATTATTTGATGAATATCTGTAGCTTAGATCTGAAAGGCAACATCACGTTCGCTTCAGCCCGGAACCACGTGGCTGCTACGGTGGCAGGTTCGAATCCTGCCTCGGGCATAGATGTGTGTGATGTCCTTAGTTTAGTTAGGTTTAAGTAGTTCTAAGTTTAGGGGACTGATCACCTCAGCTGCTAAGTCCCATAGCGCTTAGAGCCATTTGAACCATATAAACTAGGCAGTCATGTGTCTACTGTGTGAAATATGTTGTCGATACCTACTGTAGAATCCTGTTGATTAAACGCAACATCAAACAAATTCTTTTTTGTCGCTTACAGATATTCATTATTCACCTCCTAGCTCTTAAAAATCTCAGGCGTTAGAAGGAGAAAATTGATACATGTGTGAAAGAGAGCGCAACAGTGCGTGTTCGCGCCCCTAGACATCCAACAGCAAAACAATTTGGCGGCCAAACATCGTTCCAGCAGTCTTGATGCCGACAGAAAACTTCATTTACGGACCAGGATCAAAGGTAGCAAGGTCACAGAAATGCTCAACATATTGCCGTGACAGATGCTACTACAGAGACGCGAGTCGCATAGATCCTCATTTATAAACTGTCGCAAGTCCGCGTTCCAAAACGAGACAGCAAAAATACGCTGCTTCTTTCAACACACCCCTTGCGTAGTTTAATGTTAGAGAACTTCGGACCACGTACCGATCGCGAATGTAATGGGAAGAATGGAAAATGCAACTGGCAGGAGATGTACTCTCCACCACACATCACACGGTGAACTGCGGAACACAGACGTAGATGACAGATGTAGACGTAGATGGGCTCTCCGCTTTCTGCAGCACAATTTATAAGGCATATCGGTAGTAAAAAAGAGGGGTAAACTGTAAGAACATGTAATGATAAATGAAATTTTGGTCGTAGGGTTATAAACGCTTGCAATAATATATCCCGTGTAATTTCCTGGCCTGCAGACGTGATTACGTGTGTTTACAGCGTCGCGTGCTCATTATTCCGTTCGGTGCAGCGTAAGCCAACTCCAGCGGCGAACGGCACGTTCGGAATGCCATTAACGTTGCCACTAATTGTAAAGGCGGAAAATCCAGTTTTGGTCTCGCCACACGGACGCACACGCCACTATAAATGTGGCCACTACTCTCTTTTCGGCTCGCCCGCATTCGCACAGAGTCAGCCGCTGTGGGCGATAACCGTTAGCGATCGCCCACACTCGCTGATTACAACGCCGTCGCCTGCGTTTGAAGCGAACGACTATAGCTTGCTGAATTTTACATATCGCAATGGCGCGTTAAACACCTGTGACATCGAGTAGGACCCGGTATTTCCGAAAATCATGACGCTTTTCTAGTATTACGACTCATTTGATAGCGCGGA
Organism: Schistocerca serialis cubense; assembly: GCF_023864345.2. Lineage (NCBI taxonomy): Eukaryota > Metazoa > Arthropoda > Insecta > Orthoptera > Acrididae > Schistocerca > Schistocerca serialis. Next base: position 1,275,455,122 of record NC_064638.1, on the reverse strand, counting down.
TTAACTTGGCACCTGCGCTTAAATGCGGAGTGCCCAAAAAAATAAGTTTCTCGGTTTCGTAGGGCTACTGGTGTCGAAGAGTGAACAGTTACTAATCTCATCCACCAATCCGAATAGGTTCTTTTTCCTTTGTTTCTGTAGTTTGTGCTACAAAATACTGCAACCGAAACCGCGAACAATAAACGTAAATGTAAAGCTCTAAAATACTTCCAGAAAATGAGGCTCAGAATAAAATTAGTCTACGACAAGAGAGGCTTTCGAAATACGTTTGAAAATATGCGTCTCTTTACTTACATTCTTTTATTTCACTGAAGTACTATTGGAAATAGGGCATACTGAACAGCGCACACATTTCTGTACAGCTGTCAAGAAAACATTAATGTTGAAGGAGCGAGGACGTGGAGGGGAGAAGGGGATAACAGTTCCCTTGAATGCGTCTTACGTTCAAATATCTGATTAATTTCTCAGTCTCTTTCACATCGTGATGTAATCCCTCTGTTATCTTCCTGTGACTTCACTTCTTGACGATGTATATCTTCTTCTCTTCTAAATTACCTAAACACGTGTATTCGCTATTACCAGCTGAAATTTATTTCATAATTCGATTATCTTTTTCTCCTCTCTCATTCCTATTACCGAATCCATAATTCCTTCTCTACAATTTCTCCTGCTCAGCAGTTTAAATCTCCATGAACATTACATTTCCCTCTCACTTCACATACTGTGTTGCCTGTTCCATGTCCACACCCTATCTCTTCGTCTTATGCTTGAGATGTCGGAACGTACACTCATGTTCAGAAAAAACAGAACTCCTTAAACGAGTAGAGACAGGACTTTCATATTCACAGTACATGTACATTATTTTGTTCTGCAGAGAATGGCTAGTATTTAAACAATGTAGGCCCGCGGTCTCAAGGTCAACATCGATATCAAGGCGCAACACCACCTACCGCTAAACTGGGCCTGCGGCTCAAGTTGTCGCTATGCAGGCTGATCCATTGATCGTGACCGTGCCAAATACCTCACGAAATAAGCATCAAACGAAAAACTACAAAGAACGAAACTCGTCTAGCTTGAAGGGGGAAAACTGACGGCGCTATGGTTGGCCTGCTAGATGACGCTGCCGTAGGTCAAACGGATATCAATTGCATTTTTTTTAAATAGGAACCGCCATTTTTTATTACACATTCGTGTAGTACGTAAAGAAATATGAATGTTTTAGTTGGACCACTTTTTTCACTTTGTGATAGATGGCGCTGTAATAGTCACAAACGTATAAGTACGTGGTATCACGTAACATTCCGCCAGTGCGGACGGTATTTGCTTCGTGATACATTGCCCGTGTTAAAACGGACCGTTTACCAATTGAGGAAAAGGTCGAGATCGTGTTGATGTGTGGCTATTGTGATCAAAATGCCCAACGGGCGTGTGTATATGTATGCTGCTCGGTATCCTGGACATCATCCAAGTGTCCGGACCGTTCGCGGGATAGTTATGTTATTTAAGGAAACAGGAAGTGTTCAGCCACTTGTGAAACGTCAGCCACGACCTGCAACAAATGATGATGCCCAAGTAGGCGTTTTAGCTGCTGTCGCGGCTAATCCGCACATCAGTAGCAGACAAATAGCGTGAGAATCGGAAATCTCTTAAACGTTGGTGTTGAGAATGCTAAGTCAACATCCATTACACCCGTACCATAATTCTATGCACCAGGAATTGCATGGCGACGACTTTGAACGTCATGCACAGTTCTGCCACTGAATACAAGAGAAATTACGGGACGATGACAGATTTTTTACACCCGTTCTATTTAGCGACGAAGCGTCAGTCACCAACAACGGTAACGTAAACCGGCATAATATGCACTATTGTGCAACGGAAAAACCGCGATGGCTGCGACACGTGGAACATCAGCATTCTTGGCGGGTTAATGTATGGTGCGGCATTATGGGAGGAAGGATAATTTGCACCCTATTTTATCGATGGCAATCTAAATTGTGCAATGTATGCTGATGTCCTACGTAATGTTCTACCCATGTTACTACAAGATGTTTCACTGCATGACAGAATGGCGATGTATTTCCAACATGATGGATGTCCGGCACATAGCTTGCGTGCGGTTGAAGCGGTATTGAATAGCATATTTCATGACAGGTGGATTGGTCGTCGAAGCATCATACCATGGCCCGCACATTCACCGGATCTGACGTCCCCGGATTTCTTTCTGTGGGGACAGTTGAAGAATATTTGTTATGATGATCCACCGACAACGCCTGACAACATGTGTCAGCGCATTGTCAATGTATGTGCGATCATTATGGAAGGCCAACTACTCGCTGTTGAGAGGAATGTCGTTACACGTATTGCCAAATGCATTGAGGCTGACGGACATAATTTCGAGTGTTTATTGCTTTAATGTGATATTTACAGGTCATCACGCTGTAATAGCCTGCTTTTTTCAAAATGATAAGTTCACGAAGGTACATGTATTACATTGGAACAACCGAACTAAAATGTTCAAACGTACCTACGTTCAGTATTTTAATTTAAAAAACCAACCTGTTACCAACTGTTCGTCTAAAATTGTGAGCCATATGTTTGTGACTATTACAGCACCATCTATCACAAAGCGAAAAAAGTGGTCCAACTAAAACATTCATAATTCTTTACGTACTACACGAATATGTAAGAAGAAATGAGGGTTCCTATTTTAAAAAAACGCAGATGATATCCGTTTGACCTATGGCAGCGCCATCTAGCGGGCCAACCGTAGCTCCATCTGGTTTCCCCCTTCAAGCTAGATAAGTTTCGTGCTATGTAGTTTTTTCGTTTAATGCTTATTGCGTGAGATATTTGGCCCGGTCACGATCAATGGACCACGCTGTATACCGAACGTAATGGATCAGTGTGCCTTGAGTAGATATGTAGGAAGCTTCTCAGACGTACGCGCGAACCGTACCGTCAAAAGAATGAGTTTGAAACACGGCGCATTATTGGCATGAGAGAATGTGACGCATCCGTCCGAGAAACTGCTGCTCTTGTGGGACGAAGTGTGTCGGCAGTGCAAGACATGTATGCAGAATGGTTCACGGAAGGCGCCGGAACCCGACGAAATGGGTCAGGTCGCAGCACCGAGATCTACCTCCGAGAAGAGCGACACCTCATCCAAATAGCATTGCATGACAGATCTGCGTCCTCCTTGGCTCTGGCGCAACAGTCGAACTTTGTAACACATCGTACACTACCAGGGGTTGTAACCTCCCCCTCACTTATCGACCTTAATGACAGTGAAAAATTAAACCGCGTGTACCTAATGGAAATTTGGGAAAAGCAATCGTCACCGAAGTTAATCTGTCGGTAAAGAGGGAGGAAAGGGTTACATCTAAATGAAAGGAAAAATGCAAATGAAACTGGTGGAAATTAATTTTGAAAATGGGTAAAGTTAATAAAGAAAGTATACGTGCGCCCGTTACGTTAACAATTAACTAGCGGTAATTAGATATCTGAGATTTGGGGGAAATTACGGTCGCCAGTCCTATGGACAATTACTATAGTAACTGCAGAATAAAGGTTATTACACATGTAATTAGCACTAGAAGCGTGGCAACTGAAGGTTGACACGTGTAGTGTGAAAACTGAAAGTTTGTCAGAAATAATAAATTTCGCTACACTCTGACTTAATTTAGCAAAAGAATTAATAAAACCGGAAAATTGAAGGTTAATTTAGTGACTGAAATTAATAGTCAGCTACGTTTCTGAAGCACATCGAAACTCAGTAAAATACGGTTAGTCTTGGGCTTCCTCAACAATCATTTCAAAAGCTACTTGAATCTACGCAATTTAGAAATAAGTGATTTAACTTTGAACTTGAATTTAATGATTCTGAACAATTAACAATAGTAAAATTTAGTACGTACCAAGCTTGAGATGCAGTCACAGGTAACTAAAATACGGTAACAAAACTCGCACTCTTAATTTGTGCTTGTGTAATCTAAATATTGTAGCCAGCTATGAATACCTTAACTGAACTTTGAAATTAAAGCAGTGAAATCGAATGATATTACTTTAATGCTGGCGTTTGAAATTCAACGACACTCGGGTTCGTTCCGGAAAAGGAAGGGACCCTGCTTGGTAATGCAATTGGGACAATGAGCAACAAATGTTCATGCTAAGTTGCTGTAATTATAGTTACGAAAATGGAACAGTTTGAAAAGCTGAGGTCTGCCATACAGTTCTAAAACTTTACGTGCTCCCAGTCTTCCTTGTTGGTTGATTTAAGGTTTGAAGCCGTCGATCGAGGAGGTGGCGACAGTCACTCATTGTCGGCCGTCGCTGTTGCAGAAGCTGGATGTTGGCGCGCCTTCTTCTCGACACGATCACCAGGCGAAACGGGCTCTTGATGTGCGCCAGCTAATGCTTCCCGTCCGCGACACCGTGTCAGAAACTATCATAGCAAGTCGAACGCAATTACATGCTGCCCAACCCCGAAAGCGCGGCAACTCGCGGGAGCGTCACACAACACACCTGCTCCACTGCACCACCCCAGCCACTCTCTCCGTCTGCCCGCGCTCCACGCGGCCGAGTTCACACTACCAAAGATCCTAAACAATTTGGTTCTCCACACGACCTATCGATGTATTCGTTCGATAGCATGGTTTTCCCTACGCCAGACACAGCGTATAAATACAAATAATATTCATAAAACAAACCAATTACACATCGACATAAATGCATATATATACAAATAGTAAAACAATTACAATATACAAAGACACAGAAATTTTATATCTTCAGGTAACAAAATAAGGAAAAAATTTGCAGTGCAATAGATGGAAATAGGAGGATATGCATTTCCGGCGTTACAGGGTGACAGTCCGTCGCTGTTTATTACGGAATGGGTTACATGCGTGTCGTTCGCTTCTCCGCCTACCTTTGACGAATGTACAGAAACATGCTAGACTGCAAAGGAGTACGGAACGACGTCACCGGGGACAGGAATGGCTTCAGACTGTGTTTTCGAGTGAATCCAGGTTCTTTTGTTTGAAAATTATGGCCGCATTTTGGTTCGCCGCAGACAGGAGGGGCTACGTCACAGTGACTGCATTCGCACAAGACACACAGCACCGACTCAAGCAAGATCTAACGGTGTGGGGGTGGTATTGGGTACAACGACAAATCACAGTTGGTGCGTGTCTAGGTCACTGTGACCAGTGTGACGTACATGAATCACATCCTGCAACCCGTAGCCATACCCTTTCTGCACAACACCCCAGACGTCATTTTTCAGCAAGACAACGCATGACGACATGTTACTGCACGTATATGTGCCTTCTTGATTTCACAGGATGTCAGCGTTTTTCCCTGGCCAGCCAGATCCCCAGACTTGTTGCCAATCGAAAATTACTGAGATATGGTGGAACGGAGGGTGAAGTGCTGTGATTAAATGCCACTCACCACAGATGAACTTTGGGACGAGGTGAATGCAGCATGGATGGCTATATCAGAGGACGCCATTCGCACCTTATGCGTGTCGATGCCATCACGCATGGAACAAGTCCTCAGGACCCATGGCGGACCCTGTGCCTTCTAGGCAACAGGGCACATGCTGAACCGAGATGACTGAAATACTAATCATCTCTGCAGAACATATCAACGTACATGTCCTTTGAATGAAATCGTCCTATCTCTAGTCGTTCAAGGTGCTGTGCTTTTTATGCACATGAGTGTGTATACATTATATAGATGGTGTGGTTTTGTTGTGATGAGAATAATTCTATCGTTAATGTGTTCACGCTTACTGCCCCACCTTCTTATTGATGACAGATATGGCTCCCATCATACTAGTTCATCTCCTATTTATATCAGCTACAGTTAATCTGCCCAGAAAATCTTACCTTCTTTCCATTTCACTTCACTGATTCACATCTAGACTGTCTTTACATATCCTTTTTCGATTTTTTAGCTTCTCTACCACATTTAGATTGTAGACATTCCATGGTCCGATTCATAGAATGTTACCCCTTCGTTGGTTAATCAAACTTATTCCAAAGGTCACCTCCGCCGCTTACCAGTTCATTCCCACATTTCCGATGGGAGAGTAATTCAGAATCTTTAGCCATTGGAAAGATGATCATTACAGTTTCCGATTACAGCCATCATTTTCTGTGGATGCCCATTACGTATCTTCAACGCAGTTGTTTTATGTCCATTTAGCATCCTCACGCCGATAATTTAACTGGTGGTTTGGTTGAAAAGCACGGCGTTTTCATCACTAGTGAAAGACGCTATCCCTAGACCAAGGAATGCCCATGAAAACCTTATCCCCGTAAAATCTCTTTTCTTATTGTGGGTTATTTTGAATGAGCCACGTAGTATGAAATCTTACCTCTGGTTTCAATTATTTTCAAGCAAATTTTCACACTTGTCCCATGAAGTTACTGAAGTTCTTGAAGTTTATCCATACTCGAGGCGATTGTACAATGTAGTCAGCTATACGAACGAACGTGGTTCAGGTACGTTCTGTTAGCATTAACTTCTTCATTTCTCAGTTTATAGTACTGTAAAGTCTTCTAGCACCTCTGTGTATAGTTTAGTTGATATCATATCTCATAGTCCTTGACTTCCTCGTTGTCATGAAATCTAACAGAGGCTGTAACATTCACGTACATATTGTTGAGAGTATCAGGATGTAATGAATCAGTCTCCTCTTTTCCAAGAGCACCAGTGCAGTTACCATAATCGAATTTTTAAACTTACTCAAAAAATCTATGAATCCCAGACATATCTGTACTTAGCAGAGCAGTGTCTGAATTTTACAGTGTATGCATAGTTCAGTGCAGTGTTCCTTTCGACATACATCCATGCATCTGCGATCACTATGAGACGCACACATTAGGACGTACAGAAGTTTCGTCCGTTCCTTGAGGCGAGCAGGGCTGGACGAGGCAGTTAAGGCTAACATTCGCGTAAACCAGAAAATCCGGTTTCGACTCTCGGCCGGCGCAAATTTTCGTGTGTTGCTAGTAAACCGTACGGCTCTTGTATAATCGTACTCGCAATTTGCGAATGCATTTCCTAATTTAATACAGCTGTCAATCGTCAGTAGTGTCTGTTCCTTCAAACATGCATGCAAACACTGCCCTATTGTATTCTATGCCAAAGCAAGGCAATCTTATGAGTAAAATAATGTCTCTGGCTCTATGGGAATCACACGATATGTGTGCGGGCACTGTGGGACGTAGACACTAGGACGTACGGAAGTTTGATCTCTGTTGATCCACTGTGGAATCGGGACAGGGGCCGGTCAGATATTTACCAAGGAAAATCGCCAAAGAGCCTTATGTTGTGAGAAGCTAGACAACCAGTTTCGGCACCTGAATAATGCCATCTTCAGGCCCGGATGCATTCTAAGCACAGACAATCGGATATGTCGGTACTTGCACACTTGGGCCATCAACATCTGGATTCCGTGAATTCGTTTTTGGAGTCTTTGGTTCAAATGGCTCTTAGCACTATGGGACTTAACTGTTGAGGTCATCAGTCCCCTAGAACTTAGAACTACTTAAACCTAACTAACCTAAGGACATCACAAACATCCATGCCCGAGGCAGGATTCGAACCTGCGACCGTAGCTATCGCGCGATTCCAGACTGGAACGCCTAGAGCCGCTCGGCCACTCCGGCCGGCTTGGAGTCTTTACTTTGAAGACCTGACAACAGCTGAACTGAACTGAGTTCAATTGTTGTTCAGTATTCGAAGTAAACACCTGTGTGTGTGTGTGTGTGTGTGTGTGTGTGTGTGTGTGTGTGTGTGTGTGTGTGAAATCTTATGGGACTTAACTGCTAAGATCATCAGTCCCTAAGCTTACACAGTACTTAACCTAAATTATCCTAAGGACAAACACACACCCATGCCCGAGGGAGGACTCGAACCTCCACCGGGACCAGCCACACAGTCCATGACTGCAGCGCTAGACCGCTCGGCTAATCCTGCGCGGCAAGTAAACACCTCAAAAACGAATTCACGGTATCCAGATTCTGGTTGCTCCAGTATGCAAGTACCGATAAACCAGACTGTCTGCACATGGAGTGCATAGGGGCTTTAAGATGTCATTATCAGAAGTCGAAGGTGGTAGTCTAAGTAAAATAACTTCTCAAAACGTAGGAGTGTTTAGGTCGGTCATGCAGACGTGATCGGATGGCCGAGGCGGTTGGGCGATTGCTAGCGTAAAGCGGGGAATCCAGGTTAGAGCCCCAATCCGGCACAAACATTGATATGTTACTAGTAAATCGTATAGCTATTATATAATCGTATTCGAATTTTGCGAATGCATTTCATAAAGATGTAGTGTATAGCAATTGCTCCGTTATGTAACTTCGATTACAACCTGATAATGGTCCACTGCACTACATCTAATTGTAAAGCCAGCTTGTACGTTTGACTGACTAAAATATTTTTTTCTATGCAGTTGGTGATAATTCCAGAGAATATCTTGTACATTATGCAGAGCAGGCTGCTGTTGCAATGTGCTTATTTGCTGATATTATTCGGCAAGAAACGCAACAACAGAGAAAAGAAAACTCTCGTAACAAGGTGTCGCAGAATGAATTTCTGTGGTAACGACTTTGTAGGAAGAGAACGCAGAGCACCAGGAAAATTGTACCCAGTATCAGTCGGCGGGCGCACTCGTGAAAGGAAAACAAAGCTTGCTTTTGGGAGGGAGAGCGACCTTTAGACAGGGAGAGCTAATTTTGTGCCGGAGTGCGACAACTGCTGCGGGCTGGCCGCTAAGTGGGAGTCCGCGTCGTGCACAAACTCTCGCCAGCGGGCTGCGCAGCGTTTCTGCCGCCTCACCCCTCCTCAGGCAATAAAAGGCGAGCACCTGCTGTTCGCCGGGGATCGCGCAACAAAACCCCTGCTTTGCTCCTTCACGCCGTTGCCTCCCCTGCTGGTGGCTGCTTTATCTTCCCCCATTGTTCTCGTTGTGCTTTCAAAATAGAAGGGGTCGCAATGAAATCTGAACGTCGACATTTTCAACAGCGTTAGTACCACGTTGGTGGTATTGCAGTGTGTTGTTGTAGATGACATCGCTTACTCTGTCTGCCATAAAGTGCAAATTTTTTTATTTATTTTTTATTTCTTTTAATTATCAGCACCTTTACTGGCTTTCAACTCATCTCCACCTATTTCTATCTAGTGCTGATGTTTTCACATCTATGTAACTACTACATGATATAAACTACGTATCCCTTTGGAAGTCAGATCTAGAAATTGGAGAGATGTGGAGTGATTAAATGTCTCCGACCGTTCTTTCCACCAACCTGTCCTCTTGTAAAGTTTTGTGCCCAGCGGAGAAGACAGTTCGTCGGTCGCGGGATCTTCTTTGGCGGAGGGTGCTACGTTATCAATTCGAATCTGTGATTGTGCTTTTTGTGGGATGCCACTTGCCCAGGTTAGTCCCTGTATCTACAGAGGGCAAGATCCGTAGTACTGATAGGCGACACTTTTCGTTAGTGTATGCTGTTTGGTTATTATTAAAATATTCACACATTTATACTGTCTTTTATAGCCCTCATCATAGCTTTCTTAATTGGATGCTAACTTTTCCATCCAACTTCCGAAATACGATACACATGTGTGGTGAACTGGGGTACTACTCAATTCTTTAGAAAATCAAAATTACAATCTCACCACAGTTATTTAAAGGAAATAGGAAGTCCGAGATCACTGCTGATGGACAAGCTTGTGATTTTACGGTATATTGATAATTTTTACTTATGGACCGTCTGACAGCAACTGAATAAAACACAATTTTAGTGCCATACGCGTTTCGCCTTTATTTTCTGCAAGGCATCATCAGTGCCCTGGAATATGTACATATGTTAGCTATTTTATTTACATTTTTGTCATTGTGCCTATAGGTTACAAACAGTTCTGGTGGTTGGTATTTCCTATTAAGTAGTAATGTTTTGAACTGTACTTACAGGTTGCATGGACAATTTCTCACATATTACGCTCCTGTTGCATTTTTGGTGTTGTTCTGCTTCTTATGAACGCCAATTTGCGGTTTTTTCCACATTCCACAGCACTATGCACTTAACGCTTGTTTTAATGCGATGTTTTGGTTTCTGTTGCCGACTGTCAAACGTTTTTGCCAAAGATCGAATGTTATTGCCAAACTTATGAGTGTAACTATTGGAGTATCTGTGGTCTGTTCGTGTATGCATTTGTGTGTGCGTTTGCGTATGTGTATGTGTGTGTGTGGTTGTGTGTGTGTGTGTGTGTGTGTGTGTGTGTGTGTGTGTGTGTGTGTTTTGGTGTGATATATATTTTTTTGTGCTTTGTGTGTGTGTGTGTGTGTGTGTGTGTGTGTGTGTGTGTCTTCAGATGGTGTGGGGAAGAGTTTTTTGTTTTTTTCGTTTTATGTTATCATTTCCTTTACTAAGTGTAGTAGGGAGCCTGTGCTGATGTGTATTTGTTCATTTATCACATGTTTGTTTTCTGCTATGGCTTTCTGGATGTGGAAGTTTTCTTGCATTTGTATAAGATGTTTGTCATGGTTGCTTATTCTCATTATTTTCATTTCTTGTTCCATGTTTGTAGTATGACGGTTGTAGTGTTTTAAATGCTCTGCAAATGTGGAATGGTTTTGTTTCATACTTCCAACATCTGATATGTTCTTTGTATCTTGTTTCAAAATTCCCGCATTTCATGCCTATGTATACTGCATCACAACTTTGACATTCAAGTTTATATATTCTTGATTGTTGGAATTTGTCCCTCTTGGTAGCTGGCTGGCTTACGTGTGATTGAAGGGTTTGCCCAGGCTTATATGCTATTTTGAAGCCCTGTCTCTTTAGGATGTTTGCAACTCTGTGTGTTAGTTTATGTGTGTAGGTCATGGTGTACCATCTAGTTCTTTCCTGTGTGGTGTTGTCATTGTGTGTGTTTGTTGAGTGTGTTTGTAAGTTTTCAGCTTGTGAGTTCTTTTGTATTGTGGAACTGTTGTGTTTGTTTTTTATTTGTGTTTTTATTTTTTGATTGAGCTTGTGTACCACATGATTGTGGTGATTGTTTTACAATTTTAATTTGACTCAAAACAGACTTTATAATAAACTTCAATTCGGACATTTGCCCTCTTACTGATGCAATATACAAATCTTCACTTTGATTGAATTACATAAACACGAATAAGAATCATAATTTTGCGTCCGCAACCAAAATCATTGATAGTAGGCACGGTCAATAATCGATCACAAACAATCCTGCTTGTTCAACAATATCTCAAGAGACTAATAACACTATACACATCCAACCAAAGTTACACAGCCACGTAATACCACAACTTCAAAGAACAAACAGACCTTAAAGCTTAATAAAATTGAACTGTCCACGTTAAGATCCACAGTGAAACATGCTTATACTAAAAATACAAAGTGGGCCAACCAAGGTCGCAAAACTTGCACACAGGAATAATAAGAAATTGCACGTTCGTTAAAGATACACAAACGATTAACTCAAGTGTTAAATGAGAATGGCTAGTAATAACTCAAAAAGTAAAATGACCCACATAAACACTAGTATTAACAAAGTGACATAATGACTCAGAGTGATTCCCAAATTGCACCTAACTTTAGAAAACAGCGTTAAGGCCCATAGCAGTGTTTGGAAGCAATAACGCTACGGCCGGCTGGCAATACGAGCGTTCACTCCCCACAGCTTGTACACAGGGTTACATAGCAGGCAGTATATATTTATATATAATCAGACCGGCCCCACAATGAGCGGTCCTGACAAGAATCCATAACCGCGCCGACGCCAGGGAACGAGGAGAATTAACAAACGGCCTGCAGCACAAACAGATTGCAATGAAAACAAGGTCAAATCACAGCCACACTGGAATATATAATAAGCACGCCCCTAAATATCATTTCTATGCCGACGACCTCCAGCTCTACCTAAGCGTCATACCTGAAGATGTAAACACTGCAATCGCTCAGATGAATGATGATGTGTCTTCAGTAGTGACATGAACGAAAAACCTGGGGTTTAAACTAAATGCAAAAAAGACGCAAGTAATCTTAATAGCCCATCAGAAATTAATAAGTTCAGATTTCCGCGAATGGCTACCTCCTATTCTGCTCGACGGTACTCCAATACCGTATCAGAAAACAGTGAAGAACTTGGGTGTAACTTTGGATGAGCATCTCAACTGGGCGGAGAATACAGTCGCAGTGTGCCGAAAGACGTCTGCTTGTCTCTATGCTCTCAAAAAGTTTCGGAACATATTTCCACAGGACTTGAAACGCCAGCTCGTGCAAGCACTCGTTCTACCGAACCTCCACTATTGTGATGTGATTCAACAAGGCACGAGTAGTGAAAACAAAAGACGGCTAGAGCTAACCATGAATGCCTGTGTGCGTTACACCTGCAACATTCGCCGATATGATCATGTTAGTGCTTCATACTCCGAGCTAGGGTGGCTGCGGCCTGACAAATTGCGTGACTACCACACTCTATGTCTACTTCACCGACTCCTCGTCGCGCAAGCACCCCAGTACCTTGCTTCAGAGATTAAAAACCTGTAATGCCATCATAATCGAAACACGAGGTCACTCTTATTTGGTATCCTAACTGTGACCACTCACAAAACAAAAACTTTTGCAAACTCCTTCTCAGTTGCCGCTGTCCGCCTCTGGAACAAACTGCCCCTTACCTTGCGCAAAATTCAATCTCCTGCTGCTTTCAAGAAGAAGTTGAAGCATTTCCTACTATCATCCTCATAAAGTTCTCCACAAAATTAATGTACGAGGCCAATCCTCTCATCTGTCAAATAGCAAAGCTAGCGTCTCCTATCTTGCTCCAGAGATGCCTTCCTCTTCATCTATCTCTATTAGCCACGTAACCTTCTATTCCTTTATATTTCCTTAACTATGTTTCATCATGTCTCTCTATTCTTCTCCTCCCTTCACCATGAGTCTCCCTCATACTCCCTGCTGCCAGCACTCCTATCTAAAATCTGTCTCTTCAATAATGTCTAATTATAACAGTACTTACGATCTACGAATATAAACTCTATATGTATGTATTTTTCCAGGTGTATCTTTCTAATTATTTATTTCACTTTTAGTACTACATGTAGTTTAACATGCCTACTAAAACATATGAATGTAAAATAAGTAGAATGCCTGGTTAAATGTAAGAGAGGGCCTGATGGCCCTAATCTTGCCAGATTAAATAAATCAATAAATAAATAAAATAAAATAAAAATAAATTCTTATGGAGCAATACTCCAACTTTACCCCTCTCCCAGTAATTTAGCGGGAAACTCAGAGATCACTTCCAGTTGCCTTAAGGCACTTTCAACACTAAATGAACATACCAAATGCTGCCGTGACAAATGATTAAACCATTAACTCTACGGCTGCAGGGCACATGCACAATCGCAGCCAGTTGTCCTAAAACAAGTTAAAATTGGAATGAAAACCACGTAAAACACACACTCGACAGATGATCATAAACGGAGTGAGGAACATGCGCTTCCTTAAAATAGCCACTGTGGAACCAAGTTCAGAACCATCTCCGGCAGCTACGCATGCCACAATAAGTTTCAACTATCTTCTTAGTTAGAAACACAGAATAAAAATCATTCGTAACCTAGAGGCTGTAAATTACTAGCTGGGAAGCAGTTAAGAGTGAGACGAATAACCCACCACAATTTTGCACGTCGAGGCGCCCAATGACCGGCACCGCACATCCGACGCGACAGAGGACAAGGGCGGTGAACACGGCGAGGCCCCTGCACCACGGTTAGGGACACGGGCTTGTTTTCAACACAAGTTGGCTCGTTAAAAGCTGACCGAAGCCTCACTCGTCACACGTTCACCCGGAAAACCCGCCGGGGGAGCAGTCAAAGGTAGCAGGACAGCCGAATATCGATATCAGCGATGCAAGTCGAACACCCTAGCGCCAGCCGCACTAGTACTACATACTCACAACTAAGTTACGCCCGATATAGAGTACAACATGCTCTGAAAAACACCCGAAACAGACTGACTCTTACGTACTCACATCCAAGTAACGCGCGATACTGCGATACGTGTCCGACGCTCCAGAATGCCCGAAACAGAGATAGGTTTCCTGCCCTCCATAACGCCCGAAACAGAGTAACTAGCGCAGCCGCTGTACTTCGTCTCCCAGGCGTGCCAAAGCGACCAGATGGTTTCCGGAGCACTTCGGTTCAATAGCGTTACTCTTATGTTTCTCAAAATTTAATAAACAAAAACGATAGAGTCGTAGGGTAACCATGAGAGATTTGCTGTATTAAAAACTGAGTTAAATGCAATGAAAAGTATATAAATAATTAATAAGAGAAGTCAGGCATTTTGGCGCCTAGCATCCGAACGTGCCGACCAATCAGAAACAAGTTCCGTACAATTGGCGTACTCTCCCACGGGACTGGTACATACTGTACCATCTTTCGCTTGCACCTCACACCACTTTTGTACCACACGCTACTTCACGTGTATCAATCTGCATCAAGGACAGCTTCTAGCAAAATAAAATACGGGCAGTCACAGCCAGGAATATCACAAGGATTCTCGTATATTGTAATCTCTGTCTGCCTCTACTATTTGTGCCCTCTACTGCTCCGTCCACCATCTTGCTAACTGTCCCTGGAAGAGGGAGGCCATAGCAGATACACAGCGTGACCCAAAAGTCCGTTCACATTTGAAAATTCTTCACGGAATAACATAAGTAGAGACCTAAAAATTTGCACACATGCTTGAAATGAAATGGGGTCTTATTGAAACCAAAAAAGTGCACGAAATGACCAACATATGGCGCTTCTCATGATACAGAATCAATCACTAGCGTAGCTATTGATTTTTAGCAAAGACTATCTCCTTTATAACAAATCCTCAACTTGTCAAAGGTACCTGCAGTGGAGGGACAATTTTGTGAACAGCACTGTCCAGCGTATCAGTAGGTACGGTGAGAAATTGCCGTCGGGTGTTATCTGTTAGGATCCCTAAATACGAGGTGCATTCAAGTTCTAAGGCCTCCGATTTTTTTTTTTTTCCGGACTGGAAAGAGATAGAAACATGCGCATTGTTTTAAAATGAGGTCGCGTTCATTGTCAATACGTTCCAGAGATGGAAGCACCATACGGCAGATGGAATTTTACCACCAGCGGCGAGAATGAGAACTGTTTTAAATACTTAAAACGGCGACGTTTTCCTTACTTGAACAGAGCGCAATCATTCGTTTTCTGAATTTGCGTGGTGTGAAACCAATTGAAATTCATCAACAGTTGAAGGAGACATGTGGTGATGGAGTTATGGATGTGTCGAAAGTGTGACAGTTTAATGAAGGCAGAACATCGTGTGACAACAAACCGAAACAACCTCGGGCTCGCGCAAGCCAGTCTGATAACATGATCGAGAAAGTGGAGAGAATTGTTTTGGGGGATCGCCGAATGACTGTTGAACAGATCGCCTCCAGTGTTGGCATTTCGGTGGGTTTGCCTGGATGACGACCTGAAAATGCGAAAAGTGTCATCCAGGTGGGTGCCACGAATGCTGACGGACGACCACACGGCTGCCCGTGTGGCATGTTGCCAAGCAATGTTGACGTGCAACGACAGCATGAATGGGACTTCCTCTTCGTCGGTTGTGACAATGGATGAGACGTGGATGCCATTTTTCAATCCACAAACAAAGCGCCAGTCAGCTCAATGGAAGCACACAGATTCACCGCCACTAAAAAATTTCGGGTAACCGCCAGTGCTGAAAAAATGATGGTGTCCATGTTCTGGGACAGCGAGGTCGTAATCCTTACTCATTGCGTTCCAAAGGGCACTACGGTAACAGGTGCATCCCACGAAAATGTTTTGAAGAACAAATTCCTTCCTGCACTGCAACAAAAACGTCCGGGAAGGGCTGCGCAACAGTTTCTTCGTGATAACAACTTTGAAGTGATTCCTCATGCTCCCTACTCACCTGACCTGGCTCCTAGTGACTTTTGGATTTTTCCAACAATGAAAGACACTCTCCGTGGCCGCACATTCACCAGACGTGCTACACTGGACTCGCATTCGGGTGGACGACGGTTCAATCCCGCGTCCGGCCATCCTGATTTAGGTTTTCCGTGATTTCCCTAAATCACTCCAGGCAAATGCCGGGATGGTTCCTCTGAAAGGGCACGGCCGACTTCCTTCCCAATCCTTCCCTAATCTGATGAGACCGATGACCATGCTGTCTGGTCTCCTTCCCTAAAACCAACCAACCAACCAACCAGACGTGCTGCTATTGCCTCAGCGATTTTCCAGTGGTCAAAACAGACTCCTAAAGAACCCTTCGCCGCTGCCATGGAATAATGGCGTCAGCGTTGTGAAAAATGTGTACGTCTGCAGAACGATTACGTCGAGAAGTAACGCCACTTTCATCGATTCCGGGTAAGTAGTTAATTAGAAAAAAAATCGGAGGCCTTAGAACTTGAATGCACCTCGTAGTTCGGACGACTGCGGAAAACATGCGATTTCTGGTAATCCCACAACCAATAAGAATCATGACGGAAGTAGCGGCTCAGTACGTGATCCTCACCAAAAGATGTGCACAGGAGATATTTCATATATATAATCAATATGGGATAGAGCGTCATCCTGCATAAAGGTCGTGTTGTGCTGTGATCGTGTTTTCCATGGAGGGGGCTTGCACCCCTTGTTTTTGTGCGTCGCACTACCACAGCACAGGTCTGCATTGATGTTTTAAACACCTTCTTGCTTCCCACTGTTGAATAACAGTTCGGGGATGGCGATTGCATCTTTCAACACGATCGAGCACCTGTTCATAATGCACGGCGTCTGGCGGAGTGGTTACACGACAATAACATCCCTGCAATGGACTGACCTGCAGAGAATCCTGACCTGAATCCTATAGGACATCTCTGGGACTTCGTGCCAGGTCTCACCGACCGACATCGATACCTCTGCTCATTGCAGCACTCTGAGAAGAAAGGGCTGCCATTCCCCAAGAGATCTTCCAGCACCTGATTGAACGTATGCCTGGGAGGGTGGAAGCTGTCATCAAGGCTAAGGGTGGGCCAACACCATACTGAATTCCAGCATTACCGATGGAGGGCGCGACGAACTTGAAAGGCTTTCTCAGTCAGGCGTCCGGATACTTTTGATCACATAGTGTAGCTTTCTTATGGAGACAGGATTCTGCAATGTAATAGCAAATCTTAACTTACAAAGCGTTTTCCGGTCAAGGCAACATGCCGCAGCTGCTGGTGCATCTGACCCCCCCCCCCCCCCCCCCTCTCACTGCAGCTCATTTTATTCACTATTCGCATGTGACGTCACTGCAGTGTTGCTGTCCAGCGGCATCTGATGGCCGGCTTTTGTACTCGTTTTCGGTTTCAATAAAACCCCATGTCATTTTAGGCATGTCTGTCAAGTTTTACCTCTCTACCTACATTATTCCGTAAATTAGTGCATTTACAAATGTTAACGGACTTTCGGGTCATCCTGTGCTACGAATCTTCCCCTTATCTTCGTAAGGACCCACTAGAAACTTTTCTTTTTAGTACTTCCTCATTTCGTTCCTTATCGATCCAATTAATGTTCGTCTTTCTTGAATAGCACTTTATTTACAATTCTTTCAGTTTGTTTTCTTCCATTTTTTCACAGTGCGCGCTTCACATCTATACAATGTTGTGCTCCAGGCGTACATTACCTATGACTTCTTCCCCATTTCCTTATCAAAATCGGACACCTGCATTCCTCCTTTAAAGAAGAAACCGTGCCTCACCAGCGCCACTCTCCTTCCGGCATCTTCCTTGCTTCTGTCATCGTGTGTAATTTTGCTCTCTAGATATTTGGGTACTGTCACGCGTTATTTTACTGCAGCATTCCGAATTTTCATGTTGAAAGTCCCTATTCTCCTTTCTACTATACTTCAACACATTCCTTTTTGTTTCGTTTATCCATGAGCCACACACTGTCTCCCCGAGACTAATTTTAATCCTGGCGTTTAAGCGAAGTAAGCGCTGTAACTACAGTGGCAGCTTGAAATAACAACTGTAAACAATAGATGTGAATTCGACAAGTCAGTTGTGAGCAGGCTGTGTCAAGGGGTGGACGTGTGGCTGTTGGGTGTCAACGCTGTTCAGGCAAAAATTGCAATGAAGCAACATCTCTAAATCAAGTGCTCAAGATATTTGCAGAATGTTTTGAAGAAGGGTAAATTGTGTGCAAATTTACCCCATAGACCTTGACCCCCGATCAATTATGACAACATGTGGATGTCCGCCTCGATTTGTTTGGAATGCAAGACGCGCACAGATCTTTTCTTGAAACATCATCACTGGTGACCAGACTTAATGTTGTCAGTGCGAAACTACCACAGAACGACAAAGGGCAGAACTTCACACGTAGGAGCCGGCCGCGGTGGCCGTGCGGTTCTAGGCGCTGCAGTCCGGAACCGTGGGACTGCTACGGTCGCAGGTTTGAATCCTGCCTCGGGCATGGATGTGTTTCATGTCCTTAGGTTAGTTAGGTTTAAGTAGTTCTACGTTCTAGTGGACTGATGACCTAAGATGTTAAGTCCCATAGTGCTCAGAGCCTTCACACGTAGGGTCAATGCTTTGACAACATAACCGACATGTGACACACGAGTTGAATACATCCCAAAAAGGACTTTTCTGACAGTTTTATATGATTGCGTGAACGTTTTGTGCTTTGCAGCTCACTCTGTCACGTGCTCAATACGCAGTCTCACATGAGAACATAGCACCTCCGTCTCCCTTATAGTGAGCACTCAATATCAGACGATGTCCACGCCCCTTGCATAAGCTACAAAACCTGGTTACAACAATAAAAGCGTACAACACTGCCGCCTTCTGGTGGCCGGTCTGCTCGTTACAGAGAACGGCCACTGTAATTGTTTACTTACCTGCCAGTGATGTGTACGTGTATGTAGCTGCACTGACAACCGATTGTGTTTTCTCGTCGCTACGGACTTCTTTATCAGGTATTGCAATAGATCACATAGCTGATTAGGATATCAAACACAATTCGTAGCCGGGCGGTATAGCCACGTGGTCTAAGCGTCTTGCCACGGTTCGAGCGGCTCCCCCCGCACCTCCCCCTCGGTCGGAGGTTCGAGCCCTCCTTCGGGCATGGCTGTATGTGTTGTCCTTAGATCAACTTAGATTAAGTAGTGATTAAGCCTAGGAACCGATGACCTCAGCAGTTTGGACCCATAGGATCTTACCACCACCACCAACAACAACAACAACAACGACAATTCGAAACCACTTTGCTGACACTTGTGTGAATTAACTGGCAACAGAGGGCAAACTATGCAGTTCCAGGTGGAAAATATCCAGTTTTCCGTCCCACACAATATAGTAAGCGCAGCCGCCGTTTCTTCTGTGTATCTTGCAGAATGGAGAGGCATAGGCAGTAGAAGCGCAAAATTTTACGATTGTGCTACAATGTGGTGACCTATAGTCTTTGGCTCACAAGAGTAGCAATCTTAACAAATTTTACGTATTATAAATATATTTAAATTTTATAATTTATCGTTTAATATTAAGAATGAAAAAACGTATGATTGTAGCAGCGAGAATCCAATCCGAGCTGAGAAATTGCCAGTCAGTGCGCTTGACTACTCGACCACGGCACTGTAGCACACAGTGTTCTCCGTTCCTCATACACTGCACTGGCGCTATATTCACTTTCAAAGAAAATTACTGACCTGCTGCTGTGACCAACGTAGCACTCATCGTGTCGGAACGAATGACGTCACATCAGAGCATAAAAAAAAATGTGCAAATGTGTGTGAAATCTTATGGGACTTAACTGCTAAGGTCTTCAGTCCCTAAGCTTATACACAACTTAACCTAAATTATCCTAAGCACAAACACACACACCCATGCCCGAGGGAGGACTCGAACCTTCGCCGGGACCAGCCGCACAGTCCGTGACTGCAGCGCCCTAGACCGCTCGGCTAAACCCGCTCGGCATCAGAGTGTCTGTTGTGGGTTGGCAGGAGAGCCAACACCCTATTAATAGAGGAAGCCGAAAGGCACACGTTTTAGCTCACGCAGGCTGGCGTGAAGTCTGGAACAGGACAAGGAAATTAGAATTTAGAAAAACGGACGTAGCTGGAGGAATACTTAACTTTAATCCATTAATGGTGAACGTCGGTCTGACGGTACATGAATCACAAGATCAATAGCAACTGATAATGGCGCCTTGCTAGGTCGTAGCAAATGACGCAGCTGAAGGCTATGCTAACTATCGTCTCGGCAAATGAGAGCGTATTTTGTCAGTGAACAATCGCTAGAAAAGTCGGCTGTACAACTGGGGCGAGTGCTAGGAAGTCTCTCTAGACCTGCCGTGTGGCGGCGCTCGGTCTGCAATCACTGATAGTGGCGACACGCGGGTCCGACGTATACTAGCGGACCGCGGCCGATTTAAAGGCTACCACCTAGAAAGTGTGGTGTCTGGCGGTGACACCACAGTGTCCACAGTCCGAAACAGACAGCTGCATCCCTTCTCCGAGTTGATCGTAGCACGGATGACCTTTTCGGCACTGGAAACTGGTATCTGGTTATCGCGGAGAGAGCGCTACACAACATGTTTACGTCCGTTTTACTGGGATACCGGCCGGCCGGTGTGGCCGAGCGATTCTAGGCGCTTCAGTCTGGCACCGCACGACCGCTACGGTCGCAGGTTCGAATCCTGCCTCGGGCATGGACGTGTGTGATGTGCTTAGGTTAGTTAGGTTTAATTAGTTCTAAGTCTATTGGACTGATGACCTCAGCTGTTAAGTCCCATAGTGTTCAGAGCCATTTCAACCATTTGCATAGCAGCATGCAGTCGAAGAGAAATATGGTAATCTTAGTACGATTTTTAGTTCACACTGTAAGATAACTGGAAATATTTTAACGCAGTTTTTACTGTGAGCTGTAAGACATTAGCATATGACACCCGGCCGCCGCTGTGTATCGCTTGATCTGACAGCTTTTCTCTCTCTCTCTCACTTGTTCACTCAGTGACTCACGCAGCAGCAGCAGACGTCAGTGGTTGTATAAGGGGTGTCCGCGTGTAAAGCGCCCCTCTGCTAATGAATCCAGCTCAGCGGGCAGAGCTGGACCTCTCTGGCCGGCTGCACGCCCTGTGGTGTGGCCACACCCCGTGACGCAGCGCCGGCCAGCCCAGGGACACGCCTAGCGCCCCCTCCTCCCCCCCCCCCCCCCCCCCTGCGGGCGGCGCCTATTAACAGACCGCAGAGGCAGGCGAGCGGACCGGTCAGGTGGCGCTAATTGCTCACCTGTGGCCGCCACAGCTGGATGAGCTGCAGTAATGCCCTCTACCCAGCTGCGCCGCGCGCGCAAACACGCACTCCCTGCCGTACAACTGCGTCCACACGCTGCCTCTGCCGTGTCGCTTTCCCAGGTACATCATTTCACTCGCTACCGCTAAAGTTAGTACGCTGGTATCGGACATCGGGACCGCCTCCACAGCCGAGTGGTCAGCGTTGCTGACTGCCGTGTGGAGGCTCTGGCTTCGATTACCGATACTGCAAGGGATTTTTTTTCCTCGGCGGGAGTACTGGAATGAGGTGGACTCAGACTCGTGATGCCAATCGAGGAGCTACCGGACCGAGTTGCGGCGGCTACAGGCCACGAAAACTGACAATGGCCGGGAGGTCGGTGTACTGACAACACCCTCCACACACACACACGCACACACACACACACACACACACACACACACACACACACACACACACTCACACTCACCTAACCCCCCCCCCCCCCCCCCCACATAAAAGAAAAGGCCGCTCCGCGCTCTGTGTGACGTCACTCAGAGCGGGCCTAGCTTCGCACACTACTACGCTTCAAAATAAAAATAATTGTAACGTGTCTTCATGGATGATGTAAATAAATAAATAAATGAACCACGTTAGTTCCTTCTTAACTATTTTCAGATGTGTTCTAGTTCAAACTGTCTAAAACACTCCACCGACAGCACTCGGTGACTGTTCACAAACTGAGAATGCTTGATTAGTAAAAGTTCGCCTCACTAGAAGAATAACGCTGTTTTCCTGAAAGAACTGTCTTAGAATGCTGGTGTCCAAATCTATTGAAAAGTCTGATGCTGCGTATAAAATATTTGCCACTACACTGATGTGTTTCGATTCACGTTGATATAGGCTGATAGAGGTTGCTAAGATTGGCTGGCCTCCTCTCTCTCTCTCTCTCTCTCTCTCTCTCTCTGTCTCTCTCTCTGTCGGTAAGTAACCGACTCTTGCAGACTGGACTGTCATTTGCTCATAACAACTCATGTTTCTTTTATATTTCGATCGTGTTTAACATACTTCAGACAAAATTACAATTTTGCCTTTTGTACTTACTTTGACAGTAACGCACTTAGGTAGATAATTGTGAGTGAATTCAATATACACGTCCGTTTCACAGTTTTGTGTGGAGTGCACAGAAAATAACTCAGCCCGTACCTTCACAGACGGAGCGATAGGGGAGGGCAAATGGCAGTGGTGGGGGCTCCCTTGTGAACGGTCGGATCCTATGCAGAAACGTATCTCTAGTGCAGCTAGTAAGCTAATGCTAGCGAGTCTGCAAACGATTTTATTAACAGGTTATCTTGCAACGAAAGATAATTCGTCAAATATGGATATTCAGAGTTTCTCGCTCGAGTACCAAAATACAAATACCTTGTATTCGCATAAACAGCGCATCACTCAGAGAGAAACATATGCGACTGCAAAGTACAAGAAGAAAATATCGTAAAAAAAAAAAATGGTTCAAATGGCTCTGAGCACTAGGGGACTCAACTGCTGAGGTCATTAGTCCCCTATAACTTAGAACTAGTTAATCCTGACCAACCTAAGGATATCACACACATCCATGCCCGAGGCAGGATCCGAACCTGCGAACGTAGCGGTCTCGCGGTTCCAGACTGCAGCGTCTAGAACCGCACGGCCATTGTAAAAAAAAGAAAGAGTAAAAAATATAGCAAATGTAGCTGACAGTGACAAGTAAAGAACATGTGCACGTGGAACTTATGTTTCAGCCATTAAATGTAATTTGCAATAGCGAATATTGATAACCACCAGCTGTAGACTGGAATGACAACAATGAAAATCTGTGCCGCACCGGGACTCCAAACCGGATTTCCCGTTTATTGCTAGCTAGCGGTCACCTTAGTATTTGACTATCCGTGCACTATCTACACTCCTGGAAATGGAAAAAAGAACACATTGACACCGGTGTGTCAGACCCACCATACTTGCTCCGGACACTGCGAGAGGGCTGTACAAGCAATGATCACACGCACGGCACAGCGGACACACCAGGAACCGCGGTGTTGGCCGTCGAATGGCGCTAGCTGCGCAGCATTTGTGCACCGCCGCCGTCAGTGTCAGCCAGTTTGCCGTGGCATACGGAGCTCCATCGCAGTCTTTAACACTGGTAGCATGCCGCGACAGCGTGGACGTGAACCGTATGTGCAGTTGACGGACTTTGAGCGAGGGCGTATAGTGGGCATGCGGGAGGCCGGGTGGACGTACCGCCGAATTGCTCAACACGTGAGGCGTGAGGTCTCCACAGTACATCGATGTTGTCGCCAGTGGCGGAAGGTGCACGTGCCCGTCGACCTGGGACCGGACCGCAGCGACGCACGGATGCACGCCAAGACCGTAGGATCCTACGCAGTGCAGTAGGGGACCGCACCGCCACTTCCAGCAAATTAGGGACACTGTTGCTCCTGGGGTATCGGCGAGGACCATTCGCAACCGTCTCCGTGAAGCTGGGCTACGGGCCCGCACACCGTTAGGCCGTCTCCTACACTGGCCGTACACCACTGGTGATCGTCGAGGGGACACTGAATAGTGCACGGTTCATCCAAACCGTCATCGAACCCATCGTTCTACCATTCCTAGACCGGCAAGGGAACTTGCTGTTCCAACAGGACAATGCACGTCCGCATGTATCCCGTGCCACCCAACGTGCTCTAGAAGGTGTAAGTCAACTACCCTGGCCAGCAAGATCTCCGGATCTGTCCCCCATTGAGCATGTTTGGAACTGGATGAAGCGTCGTCTCACGCGGTCTGCACGTCCAGCACGAACGCTGGTCCAACTGAGGCGCCAGGTGGAAATGGCATGGCAAACCGTTCCACAGGACTACATCCAGCATCTCTACGATCGTCTCCATGGGAGAATAGCAGCCTGCATTGCTGCGAAAGGTGGATTTACACTGTACTAGTGCCGACATTGTGCATGCTCTGTTGCCTGTGTCTATGTGCCTGTGGTTCTGTCAGTGTGATCATGTGATGTATCTGACCCCAGGAATGTGTCAATAAAGTTTCCCCTTCCTGGGACAATGAATTCACGGTGTTCTTATTTCAATTTCCAGGAGTGTATTCACGGCCGGCCCCAAACTTCCATTTGTCGTCAACCATGCGTCTACAACTTGTACATTCATTACGTATACTCTCGTATATGTGAGACATTTTACTTGAAAGCCAACATCGAGCCATGCATGTCCAAAGGAACCTTGCATCGTAATTCAGAATAACACAGACAGAGTAGTACGGTATGTTTCAGTCCCTTGGCAGCCGGTCCAACACATAGATGTAAAAGTTTCTTTTCTTTGATCTGCATCTTCTGGAAGTAGTGAAGCTATGTTTTCCGCTCCTACTTTAGACTATTTGTTGTGTGACTGCAATAGCTAGCAGTTCCTGCAATCTTCTCAAGCATAGTTCTTACTGAGACTTTTGTTTCCCCGTTTGCCTCTTTGAAGATAAATTTAATCTAATTGCATATAATCATACGTGCCTGATAATGATAAGCTTTTCCAACACACACATTGTATGAAGACTGCGGTGTCGTGCTCTGTAGCGAAGGGACAGCAACGAGAACGTCTGAAGCGTGCAGTTCGACAGGCAACAAAGATCTGACGTGCTACCCTTTAAAGGTATGAATCGGCCGGCGTTAAGGGCAGAAAATGCGTTTCTGCGCCTGTACCATATTATTTCGTGTGAACTGTAAGCGCCAGATTATGTTAAAATATACTGTAATGCAGGAAGACAAGCAGTTCATAGTGACATAAAAGGCTCTTCAGGTGATTACTTCATTTCACTGATCCATCACATCTGATACACATCGGTTAGCACAAGTTGTATTCCATCATTTTGATGGCGGAAAAATTTATTATTTCACGGACCAAACACAAACCTGTGTACTATGCAAGATCATATGAATCGTTCATTAAAAGACTTGCCGTTCGGGAAATCTTTCTAGATCCAATTAAATTGAGTGCCCCGATATCTATCACGATTTCCTAGTAGAAATTCATCTTACTTCGGACGAAAATATCAAATGGCTGTAAGCACTATGGGACTTTACATCTGAGGTCATCATTCCCTAGACTTAGAACTACTTAAACCTAACTAACCTCAGGACATCAAGCACATCCATGCCCGAGGCAGGATTCGAACCTGCCACCGTAGCAGCAGCGCAGTTTCGGACTGAAGCGCCTAGAACCGCTCGGCCACAGCGGCCGGCTGACGAAAATATCAAGATTAAAATTAAGGGACGTTTAAGAGATTTGAAAAATTTCAAACAGTATTTCCTTGCTCCATCTAGTAAAAACAACTGTATTGGCAATCGCTTGCAAAAGACAATAATTTTGGAATCCACATTAAGCGTAAATTGAAACAAGCAGCTACTCTAAAACTTCCATTGACTATGGTACAGAAAATAAATCTTCGTCACCGATAAATTTCTGGTTAAGCTTAAAGACGGAGGCTCCAGTGCTCTCAAATACACCACTTCATTACCTGCCTCGTCCACGTATCTGTGCGAAAAGGCTTTACCTTCTTACGCATATATAAAAAATAGAACTCAGAAACAAACATCAAAGCGAAAGTAATTTGAAAAAGTCTTTATCTTCTATGGTTCCTGATTTCAAAGCAATTTCACGTTCAAAGCAAGCGGATCCTCCCGAACGAATTCCGAGGAAGCCAGTTAATCCCAGTCTACAGCAATAGGGCTCGGGCGGGAAAACGTGGAGTGACGCACGGCTCTGGTTGTAGTGCAGACGAATGCAAGTAAACGGGTATACTTCAGCTTATACTGATAGCTTTAATACAGCCACATTAAATCACTGACAGTCACATGCAAGTACACTGAAGCGCCAAAGAAACTGGTACGGGTATTCGTATTTAAATACAGAGATACGTAATCAGGCAGAATACGGTGCAGCTGTTGCCAACGCCTATATACAACAAGTCGTCAATTCTCTATATAAGACAAAAAGTAACTGGCGCAGTTGTTAGGCCGGTTAAAGCTGCTACAACGGCAGGTTACCAAGAGTTAAGTGGGTTTGAACGTGGTGGTACAGTCGGCAACGAGCGATGGTACACAGCATCTCCGAGGTAGCGATGAAGTAGGGATTTTCCCGTACGACAGTTTCACGAGTGTATCGTGAAATCAAGAATCCGGTAAATGAACCTGCAAGAACGGGACCAACGACGACTGAAGAGAATCGTTTAACGTGACAGAAGTGCAACGCTTCCGCAAATTTCTGCAGATTTCAAAGCTGGGCCATCAACAAGTGTCAGCGTGCGAACCATTCAATCAAACATCATCGATATGGGCTTTCGGGGCCGAAGGCCCACTGGTGTATCCATGACGACTGCACGACACAAAGCTTTACGCCTCGCCTGGCCCCATCACCACCGACACTGGACTGTTGATGACTGGAAACATGATGCCTGATCGGATGAGTCTTGTTTCAGATTGTATCTAGCGGATGGACATATACGGGTATGGAGACAACCTCATGAATCCATGGACCCTGCATACTAGGAGGGGCTGTTCAAGCTGGTGGAGGCTCTGCAATGGTGTGGGGCGTGTGCAGTTGGAGTGATATGGGACCCTTGATACGTCTAGTTACGACTCTGACAGGTGACACGTACGTAAGCATCCTGTCTGATCATCTGCATCCATTCATATCCTTTGTCCATTCCGACGGACTTGGGAAATTCCAGCGGGACAGTGCGACACACCACAAGTCTAGAGTTGCTACAGAGTGGCTCCAGGAATTCTCTTCTGCGTTTAAACACTCCCGATGGCCACCAAACAGCCCATACATGAACGTAATTTTGTCTGATTTGGATGCCTTGCAACGTGCTGTTCAGAAGAGATACCCACCTCCTCGTGCTCTTACGGGTTTAAGGACAGTCCTGCAAGATTAATGGTGTCATTTCCCTCTAGCACAACTTGAGACATTAGTCGAGTCCATACCATGTCGTGCTGCGGCACTTTTGTGTGCTCGCGGGGGGCCCTACACGATTGTAGGCAGGTGTACCAGTTTCTTTGGCTCTTCGGTGTATGTACACGTCAGAAGCAATGGGTACAAACAAAATGCGAAAGAATGATGTAGAACAGCAAACCTTATTTGGATATTGTATTTTTAGGGGAAAAGTAATCATTATCAGTATTAAATGTATTCCGTATTGCATTGTTCTTTCAATGAAATATGTATGAATTATGACTCCAAATTAACAGAACTGTCACAAAACTTGCGACAGATCAAAAATTTTACATCGTTTTTACAGTGTAATTGAAGGTTCTTACCGAAATAAGCCAACTTTTGCATCTAAAACACAAGGATATTTTCTCCTTTCTTTAGACCACACCTGAGCACTTTATCTTGGAATCTTTCTAATTTTGACAATAGTCTTACACGGCGCCTTTACTTCTGCTTATTCTCCATTTATGATGTGTATACCAGCAACTACTATAACTTCTCGGATCTAGATTTTTTTTTACTTGTCTTGAGAATGTGGAAGATTTGTTATGTCATCCTATTGTCATTCATTCAGTCTAAATGTACAAAAAATAATTTTCGTCTCTTTATCGTTTCTCTTATTTTCTCTACGTTTTGTTTCATCTCATCACTTTACAGGCTCCTGTGTCTCCTTTCTGACGTAAAAATTTCCTCGTAATTCTTTCTGCAGTAACGTTTTCTGCGAGCTACATTTTCTTCCTCGTCACAAAGACGTCGTCATGCGGTGTTTTACGGCGTCGTCAAGGCTAAGCTGCAGCCGGAATACAGACCCGAGTCACGGATTTCATTAAATTCCGTTGTAAAGACGTGCATAAGCAGACGCAGGTAGTAGCAACATTCCTCCTGTATTTTGGACCTGAAGGCGGCCTAACTTGAACAAAATAAATAATAATGGTTAAAAACGTATCTAGAGTGTTTTGTTTGAAGTTATAAAAAAGATCGCTGTTATCTCCTGCGACATAGTGCCGCAATAATAACGATACTAAAACTGACCTTTCACCCTCATTATGTACACACAGTTTGTGTGTGTGTGTTTGTGTGTGTGTGTGTGTGTGTGTGTGTTTGTGTGTGTGTCTGTGTTGTCATCTTCAATAGATGCCTCATTGAGATGTTTTAGTGATATAGCATTCAAAAACCGAGTACTTATACAGTGTCCCTGAGAACTTTCAACCCTGAATAAAGCTATCAAAGTAGAAGTGTGTCATTTCATCATGACCAGATGGACTTTATGGCATTTACAGGTTTTTCGGATATATAAAAACATGAAAACGTATCAAACCTGGCCAAGAATATCACAAGGTAAAGTCAGGAAACCTTCGTTTCGCAGGCGTGTTGTCCTTTTGCATAATTGTTCAGACACATACTTCGGGGGATGGTAATTTTATTTCTTTGTTCTTTGTATACATTTTTCCTGGAAGCGTCAGTGAGCATAACAGAAGAAGAACTCGGGCTGGTGCTGGTCTAGCAGCTGCACATGCAATATTGACTTGCAAATCGAAACAGTGCCAATTCATGCATATGTGATGGTCCACTGTAGTTTGCCTATTGGTGTTTAAACTTACTGTCCATTCATACTATAGATAGCCATTGTCTCTCCTGAATACATTTGCACAGATTTATATTTAAAATTTCGGCTGAATTTCATTACAGTGACAACGGAACTGACGTCACATACTCTTTTGCAAAAATTAATATTTACAATATGGAAATAGTCCGAGGCAAAAAAAGAAACGGCTCTTGCATAAGTGTCAAGATGAGCAAAAGAGTAAATAAAGGCACCGGAAGGAAGTTGTTTCAAGAGAAATGTTTTAATTTGGACTTAGGTTAAATGCTTAGCAAATTCTCTGTCTCTATAGCGATTCAAAATATTGCATAGAAACTGAAGCAGCTTTTAGTGGCGTCGAAGTAAAATAACTTTCAAGTGCTATATTTCAGTAAGCATTCCTATGTCAGCAAATTCTGGACAATTTGATGAAGAAGACTTGAGTCTGCTGATGGCATTTATGTACTGAAGCACTGATCGGAGTTATTTATTTATTTTCATTTAATGTTATGTTTCATTCTTTATTTACTTTGTTAACCTGCACTGCTATATACTTTTAAACGTAGAACAACTTCTAGACAATTACATGATAATCGTATGCTCACAGACGAAAGCAATACACAGATAGATTCCACAGGATTTTAAAGGGCGAAAAGATACTGAAAATAACCATAAAACGTGTAAATCGATTAAGAAATATACAGTCAGCCGACTGAAGTATTGTGTCTGATGTTCCTCTGAAGCTATATTTGGTTATAGACAGCAAATTCCTAACAGAATGCTGTACAAAGCTCTCATTATCGGCTGTTTCGTTTCCAGGGTAATTTTTTCAATTACATCACATTTGACAGGAATGTGAGAACAGGGTTTTGATTATATCCAATGACACTTTTGAGAAATGGGACGTGTACTGCAACGAGAAGCGAAGTCATAAGAGGACAGGGAGGTAAAGCACACTCCCAGCATACAGTGTTAGACTTATTGCAGTCTATTTCCTTTTGACTTATTTTGTATTTTTTGGAGGAAATTCTATTATTTCACGAAGAGTTCATTTTTATTGAGACCATGAGTGAGGCCAATGAAAACGGGCGACTGTTGTGTTGCGTGCCTTTACATGCGGCGCAGTTAGTGTCTAGCTAAAGCATTTGCGTCGTGAGAGTCTTAAATTTCTAGATAAATTTACTGTATGAGTAAGCAGTTGGTTTTTTTTCAGCTGCAAAATGCCAACATTAGAAACGTTAAGAAGAAACGGTAAGTTTCCTTGTCCTCATTTCACCAGACTACCCTGACTCCGAAGTCACCCATTATGAAACAGGGTCCCCATAACAGGTTTAATCAGTGTACATCGACCTAGGTTACAATGTCCCAACTACTGAAACACAGGTTTCCTCATTATCGGGAAATCGTGAAGTTTGGCGAGTAATGAACACTCTGTGGGTTCGAGTGAGAAAGGGTAAGGCTCTAGGTGCTGGCAGAATTGCTGTAAGATTTCAGACTGAGGGGCTTTGCAAAAAGATCCCATTTCGAATTAAAAGCATACGCTAATAAGTAAATAACGAGGTGTGATCAAAAAGTAATGGCAATTTTTTAATTTCTCGGGCATTATACATAGATTTTCTAAATTCTTTTAAATTGTTGGTGGACACGTTCCTGTTGTACTTTTCTCATTTTCATCTGTTTTGAATATTTAGCTTTTTGTTTTGTTGACAGTCGAAAAGGTTATACGTGTTTTGGAGTGGTCGACGACTTTTTACTTTCGAAAAAGATGGATCAAATGCTTTGCATTAAATTTTGCTTGAAAAATGTAACTAACCACATTCGAAGTGAGGACTTTGGATTTTGATGAATCTTCTATGAGTAAGACAAAAGTTTACCTTTCAAAGAAAGTCCAGAAGACATTGAAGACGACGATGTTCAGGACGCTCTGGCACGTCAATTACTGACGACAATGTGCAAGAAGAAAATAAAATAGTTATAAAAAATCACAGACTCACCATCGAAGAGGTTGCTGATTATGTCAGCATATCCTCTGGATCATGCCAAGCAATTATTTTGGATGTTATGTTCTGACCATGAAAAGTGCAGTAGCAAAGTTTGTTCCGGAATTGTTGAATTTCGATCAAAAACGACGTCGCATAGACATCCGGTTCAGGAATTAATGAATGAAGTCGACAACGATCCAGAACTTATACAGATGGTTATAAAAGATGACATAACATGGTTGTAAAGGAGGTTACAACAGGTGATATGACATGGGTATACGGGTAACACGTAGAACCCTAATCCCAGTTGTCCCGATGGAAGATACCTGAAGAGCCAAGGCCGAAAGAAACTCGATAAGTTCTATCACATGTTTTCTTCGATTACAATGGGATAGCGTAGCGTGAGTTCCAGGTTTGCGGTCGTATGATCAGTAGGGAACACTAGCCTGCAAATGCGCCGTTTGTGTCAAGAAATCCGAATAAATTACCAGAATCGCGGCTGAACCACTCGCGGAAATTCCATTACGATAATGCTCACGCCCATACATCTAAGCTTGTTAGTGATTTTTTGGCCCAAAACAAGACCGTTATGTTGCTTAAACCTCCGTATTTGCTGTCCATAGACCCCTGCAACTTCTTTCTATTCTCGAGACTGAAGGAAACCATGAAAAGTTGCCACCATTGTTGAGATAAAAACAGAATTACTGAAGGAGCTGAACACTACAACGAAAAGTGAGTTTCAGAAGCGCTTTCAAAATTGGAAAAAGAGCTGAATCAAGTGCATTACATCTGTGGCGCATTATATTGAAGGGGACAAAGCTGATGTTAAATAATAAATAAAGGTTCTTGATGAAGAAAAGAAATCGTTTCTTTTTTATCTGACTTTGCATTGTACTCGTAGATCAATGTCTTTCAAATTTGTCTGTTCCGTAATTCTAGGTATCAAATCAGATTTCAGAAGTAAGGTCAATTAGTTTTCTAACACGGAAATGTAGCGTTTGCAGACCAATGTCGATATTACGTACTGTAATCTCTTCCTGTGTGTGAGTAAAGCGTCCTGGAAATCTGCAAGGATCTTATTGCTAAACCACGTATGTCATAGTAAGGGAAAAGAACAACTCCAATGCAACAGACACCTTCCACGAATTTTATATCCATAAATTCAAGCCCTTCATCTACGTCAACATCAACATGATTACTCTGAAATTCACAGTTAAGTGCCTGGCAGAGGGTTCATCGAACCACCTTCACGCTATTTCTCTGTCGTTCCACTCTCGAACAGAGCGCGGAGAAAACGAGCACTTAAATCTTTCTGTACGAGCCCTGATTTCTCTTATTTTATCATGATGACCATCCCTTTCTATGTAGGTGGACGCCAACAAAATATTTTCACCCTCTGAGGAGAAAGTTGGTGATGAAATTTCATGAGAAGATCCTGCAGCCTTTGTTTTAATGACTGCCAACCCAATTCACGTATCATATCCTTGGAGCTGTCTCTCTAATTTTTGCAACAGTACAAAACGAGCTCCCCTTCTTTGAACTTTTTCGATAGCCTCCGTCGATCCTCTTTGATGTGACTCCCACACCACGCAGCAGTAGGCCTACTCCAGAGGAGGATTTTCACCTGCCTCGAGATGACTGGGTGTTTGTGTTGTCCTCATAATTTCATTATCATTCATGAAAGTGGAAGGATTGGACTGAGCAAAGGTTGGCAATTTGTAAGAGCGCTGATAACCGCGCAGTTGAGCGCCCCACAAACCAGTCATCATCATCATCATCATCATCATCATCATCCAGAGGAGAACGCACAAGATTAGTGTAGGCAGTCTCTTTAGCAGACCTGTTGCATTTTCTCAGTGTTCTGCCAATAAATTATAGTCTCTGATCTGCTTTACCCGCAACATTATGCAATCGATCCACCTTAACGTATTCGTAATTGTAATCCCTGAGTATAAAGTTCAATTTAGAGCATTTAAATTTATATGATTTATCGTCTAACTGAAATTTAGCGGATTTCTTTTGGTGCTTATGTGAATGACTTCACACTTTTCATTATTTAGAAGCAACTGCCACCTTTCGCACCGTACTCATGTCTCGTCTAAATCGTATTGCAATTTGTTCCGATCGTCTGATGACTTTATAAGATGGTAAATGACAGCATCATCTGCAAAAAATCTAAGAGTGCTGCCCATATTGTCTCCTAAATAGTTTATGTAGGTCAACAACAGGAGACCTATAACACTTCCTTGGAGAACACCGGATATTTTTCCTGCTTTAGTCTATTAATTTCCGTCTGTTACTACGAACTGTGTCCTTTCTGACAGGAAATCACTAATCCCGTCGCACAACTGAGACAACAGTCCATAGGCAAGCAATTTGATTAGAAGTCGCTTGTGAGGTACAGAGTGAAAAGCCTTCTGGAAATCTAAAGATACGGAATCAGTTTCACATCCCCTGTCAATATCACTGATTACTTCGCGAGAATAAAGAGCTAGTTGTCTTTCACAGGAACGATATTTTCTGAATACGTGTTGCCTGTTTGTCAACAAACCGTTTTCTTCAAGGTAATTCATAATGTTCCAACGCAGTATGTGTTGTAATGTCCTACTACAAATCGACGTTAGCGTTATGGGTCTGTAATTCAGCGGACTACTTCTATTTCGTTTCTTCGGTACTGGTGTGACATGTGCAATTTCCAGTCTTTAGGTACGGAACTTTCAGCGAGCGATGGGTTACACATTAATGCTAAATAAGGAGCTATTGTATCACCATACTCTAACAAGGGAACCTCCCCATCGCACCCCCCTCAGATTTAGTTATAAGTTGGCACAGTGGATAGGCCTTGAAAAGCTGTACACAGATCAATCGAGAAAACAGAAAGAAGTTGTGTGAAACTATGAAAAAATAAGCAAAATACACTCCTGGAAATGGAAAAAAGAACACATTGACACCGGTGTGTCAGAACCACCATACTTGCTCCGGACACTGCGAGAGGGCTGTACAAGCAATGATCACACGCACGGCACAGCGGACAAACCAGGAACCGCGGTGTTGGCCGTCGAATGGCGCTAGCTGCGCAGCATTTGAGCACCGCCGCCGTCAGTGTCAGCCAGTTTGCCGTGGCATACGGAGCTCCATCGCAGTCTTTAACATTGGTAGCATGCCGCGACAGCGTGGACGTAAACCGTATGTGCAGTTGACGGACTTTGAGCGAGGGCGTATAGTGGGCATGCGGGAGGCCGGGTGGACGTACCGCCGAATTGCTCAACACGTGGGGCGTGAGGTCTCCACAGTACATCGATGTTGTCGCCAGTGGTCGGCGGAAGGTGCACGTGCCCGTCGACCTGGGACCGGACCGCAGCGACGCACGGATGCACGCCAAGACCGTAGGATCCTACGCAGTGCCGTAGGGGACCGCACCGCCACTTCCTAGCAAATTAGGGACACTGTTGCTCCTGGGGTATCGGCGAGGACCATTCGCAACCGTCTCCATGAAGCTGGGCTACGGTCCCGCACACCGTTAGGCCGTCTACCGCTCACGCCCCAACATCGTGCAGCCCGCCTCCAGTGGTGTCGCGACAGGCGTGAATGGAGGGACGAATGGAGACGTGTCGTCTTCAGCGATGAGAGTCGCTTCTGCCTTGGTGCCAATGATGGTCGTATGCGTGTTTGGCGCCGTGCAGGTGAGCGCCACAATCAGGACTGCATACGACCGAGGCACACAGGGCCAACACCCGGCATCATGGTGTGGGGAGCGATCTCCTACACTGGCCGTACACCACTGGTGATCGTCGAGGGGACACTGAATAGTGCACGGTACATCCAAACCGTCATCGAACCCATCGTTCTACCATTCCTAGACCGGCAAGGGAACTTGCTGTTCCAACAGGACAATGCACGTCCGCATGTATCCCGTGCCACCCAACGTGCTCTAGAAAGTGTAAGTCAACTACCCTGGCCAGAAAGATCTCCGGATCTGTCCCCCATTGAGCATGTTTGGGACTGGATGAAGCGTCGTCTCACGCGGTCTGCACGTCCAGCACGAACGCTGGTCCAACCGAGGCGCCAGGTGGAAATGGCATGGCAAGCCGTTCCACAGGACTACATCCAGCATCTCTACGATCGTCTCCATGGGAGAATAGCAGCCTGCATTGCTGCGAAAGGTGGATATACACTGTACTAGTGCCGACATTGTGCATGCTCTGTTGCCTGTGTCTATGTGCCTGTGGTTCTGTCAGTGTGATCATGTGATGTATCTGACCCCAGGAATGTGTCAATAAAGTTTCCCCTTCCTGGGACAATGAATTCACGGTGTTCTTATTTCAATTTCCAGGAGTGTATATACAAACTGAGTAGTCCATGTGTAACATAAGCAATATCAAGGATGGCGGTAACTCAAGAGCGCCGTGGTCCCGTGGTTAGCGTGAGCAGCTGCGGAGCGAGAGGTCCTTGGTTCAAGTCCTACCCCGAGTGAAAATTTTAATTTTTTATTTTCAGACAATTATTATCTCTCAGTCCGTCCGTCCGATGCGAGGTAACTGCGCCGTAGTATGGGGACGCTACACCTAAACAAACATCGAAACACACGTCGTCAGTCGACAACAGCGCACGGAAGGGAGAGTATAGCTGCTAACGAGGATCCTCCCTGGCTGGCAGTTGACTGTTCGCTACTATGGACGAGAGTGCATTAAGTACGTGAGATGTATTCCGTGGGCAATATGAATCCAGCAAATATAGCTCGCGACTTCAATAACAATCGCACGGTTTTGCGATGCGGTCGCAAAACACAGACACTAAACTTATTACAATGAACAGAGACGTCAACAAACGAACGGACAGGTCATAGCTTTGCGAAAATTAAGAATGTAAACTTTTCGCTCGAGTGAAGACTTGAACCTAGGACCTCTCATTCCACAGCTGATCACGCTAACCACGGGACCACGGCGCGCCTGAGGTTAGACTGTCCTTGATATTGCCTATCTTGCACATGGACTACTCAGTTTGTATATTTTGCTTATTTTTTTCATAGTTCCACACAACTTCTTCCTGTTTTCTCGATTAATCTGTGTTCAGTGTTTCAAGACCTATCGATTGTGCCAACTTATAACTAAATCTGAGGGGGGTGCGATGGGGAGGTTCCCTTGTAAGAGGAACCTGAATAGCGTGCGCTCAGGACCAGAGACCTTGTCTTTATTGTGTGATTTAACCTGCTTTGCTAAACTGAGGATGTCTACGTCGAAGTTACTAATGCTGATAGCTGTTTTTCATCCTAATTCTTAAATATTTGCTTCGTCTACTTTGGTGAACGAATTTTGGAAAACCGTATTTAGTGCCTCTGCTTTAGTGACACTGTCATCAGTAGCATCACCATTGTTACCGTGCAGTGAAAGTACTGATTGCGTCCTGCCACTGCTGTACTTTGCATAGGCCAAGATTATCTTTGGGTTTTACACCAGATTATTTGCGTGGAAAGTATTAAAAGCATCTCGCATTAAAATTGGCGCTACACTTCGAGCTTCTGTGAAACTTCACCAGTCTCGAGGATGTTGCGTTCTCTTAAATTTAGCACGCTTGTTCTGTTGCTTCTGTAACAGTGTTCTGACCTGTTTAGCGTACCGTGGGGGATCAGTGCCATCTCTTATTAATTTACTTGGTATACGTCTCTCTGCAGCTGTTGATACTATTTCTTTGAATTTAAACTACATCTGGTCTACGCCTACATATTCACATAGTAAAGGCTGGAGAATGTGTCTTAGGAAGGCCTCAAGCGAATTTTTATCTGCTTTTTTAAATAGACATACAGGGTGTCTACGCCGAAATTCCCTATTATCCATAAACAAAACTAAACCAAATAACCTTATTTTTTCGAAAAAATAGGTTGTATGTGAAGATAGTTTTGGAAAAAATTACAATATCGGATCAAACCACTACCAAGTGAGTCTCTGCGGTGTCACGAAGAATGTCGAGTCTGTTCTCAATTTCCATCCTGGTCAGCTGCAACATGGCCGAAGGAATGTTGTCAATGCCTTCCACAATCTGAGTACGAAGTTCTTGAACGTCCTGCACTGCTGTGGCGAACACTCTATCCTTGACATGACCTCATAGAAAAAAGTCCAACGGTGTGATGTCAGGAGAAAGTGGAGACCAATTCACGGGTGCACCTCGTCCAACCCAGCGCCCTCGAAATGTTGCATTTAGAGCTTCCCCAACATCCATCGAACAGTGAGATGGAGCACCACCTTGTTGAAAGCAAAGGTTTGGTTGCAAGTCTTGAACCTGAAGAAAGACAAAGATCTCCAGCATGTCTAGATACGTCGTTCCTGTGGCAGTTGTTTCATCAAAGAAGTATGGTCCAGTTATCTTGTCACACATGAGGCCACCCCAAATGTTGATTTTCGGGCTATCTGGTACGTTTTCGCTGACTCCGTGTGGACTCTGAAACCCCTAAATTCGAATGTTACGCTTGTTGACAGTTCCAGAGATATGGAATGTGACCTCGTCAGAAAACATTACACTTGACGGAAGCACTGGATTCCGATGGAGTCGTTTACCCATTTCACATGGAAATACGTGTCGTCGCTACTTGCTATCAGACTTCATAGCCTGCAGTATCTGCACCTTGTATGAATACAGACTTTATGAACAGTTGCACCAGGCATCTGAAGTTCCGTGAAGCTTGACGAACTGATTTTCATGGACTTCGTTGGAATGTTTGGCGGATATTCTCAACTTGTTCTTCAGAGACCCGCCAACCTCCTCCATGCCCCTATGCAATGCTTCCAGTTTCCAGAAACTGGTTGTGCCATACCCTGATGCTGTTGGTGACTGGTGCCCCTTTCCTGTAAACACCACAAAATTGCCTTTGCACCATAACAATGGATTTAAACTCCGTGTAACAAAGTACAGTTTGTGCCTCCTCCTGAATTGACGCCATTTCCGCTTCTACAGACAACAATTCAACAAGCAAAGTGCACCAGATGGAGAAAAAATTTAGGCAGCGAGTGTAGGTCGTTTTGCACCCAACGGACAAGTCAGTTCTGAAACAAGATTTACTATTTTTAAATTGCCTCACAAAATAGGGAATTTCGTTGTAGGCGCCCTGTATCTTGCGTTTATTTTTGATGGGTTTGGATATTACGGTATTCAGTCTCGCTATAACAGCTTTGTGGCCACTAGTTCCTGTACCCGTGATGATAGTCCCTATTTGCTCAGGATTATGTGTTGCTAAGAGGTCACATATGTTTCCGCGGCCGTTTACACATCAAGTGAACTCCTGAACTAGTTATTCAAAATAGTTTTCTGAGAGAGCACTAAGAACAATTTCGAAGGGCCTAAAATACTTGTTCTCTAGACAGTGCGAAGGCTACACAGATATCTGCAGCCGGTGATAAGAGGTGCTGTGATTCGACAGTCCTCCCGTCACTCTTCCGCCAGCCATTGCAGTTCTACCGGGAGTCTGCTCTGCCCACACGCAACTGACGGTGATGGTTCGCGAGCGCTTGGCCCTAATGAAGTCCGTGACTCGGTGCCGTAGTCCCATCCCAGCTCAGCGCCAGCGGCGGCGTAGTCTACTGCTTCACAGTCGCTGATAATATAGATCCCCCCGTCTTAGCAAAACTCTGAACAATGCCTAATACGTATTTCTGCTGAGAGGAAAACAGGCAGATTGTAACGACAAATCAGAACTGTAAGTATCGAGGGAAGAATTATGAGTAAACTTCTATCCAATTAGCTTACTGCCCGCTGCTTCGCTCACGTAGACTGTATAGTCTACACAGATTGCCCCCTTTTTCTGTTTTTAATCGAATTTTCATGACGTTTTGGAAACCCAGAATCTACTCTGTAGGAATCAACATGCATTCCGGAAACAGCGGTCGTGTGAGACCCAACTCGCTTTATTTGTTCATGAGTCCCAGAAAATATTAGATACAGGCTCCAAGGTAGATGCTATTTTCCTTGACTTCCGGAAGGCGTTCGATACAGTTCCGCACTGTCGCCTGATAAACAATGTAAGAGCCTACGGAATATCAGACCAGCTGTGTGGCTGGATTGAAGAGTTTTTAGCAAACAGAACACAGCATGTTGTTATCAATGGAGAGACGTCTACAGACGTTAAAGTAACCTCTGGCGTGCCACAGGGGAGTGTTATGGGACCATTGATTTTCACAATATATATAAATGACCTAGTAGATAGTGTCGGAAGTTCCATGCGGCTTTTCGCGGATGATGCTGTAGTATACAGAGAAGTTGCAGCATTAGAAAATTGTAGCGAAATGCAGGAAGATCTGCAGCGGATAGGCACTTGGTGCAGGGAGTGGCAACTGTCCCTTAACATAGACAAATGTAATGTATTGCGAATACATAGAAAGAAGGATCCTTCATTGTATGATTATATGATAGCGGAACAAACACTGGTAGCAGTTACTTCTGTAAAATATCTGGGAGTATGCGTACGGAACGATTTGAAGTGGAATGATCATATAAAATTAATTGTTGGTAAGGCGGGTACCAGGTTGAGATTCATTGGGAGAGTGCTTAGAAAATGTAGTCCATCAACAAAGGAGGTGGCTTACAAAACACTCGTTCGAACTAAACTTGAGTATTGCTCATCAGTGTGGGATCCGTACCAGATCGGGTTGACGGAGGAGATAGAGAAGATCCAAAGAAGAGCGGCGCGTTTCGTCACAGGGTTATTTGGTAACCGTGATAGCGTTACGGAGATGTTTAATAAACTCAAGTGGCAGACTCTGCAAGAGAGGCGCTCTGCATCTCGGTGTAGCTTGCTGTCCAGGTTTCGAGAGGGTGCGTTTCTGGATGAGGTATCGAATATATTGCTTCCCCCTACTTATACCTCTCGAGAAGCTCACGAATGTAAAATTAGAGAGATTCGAGCGCGCACGGAGGCTTTCAGACAGTCGTTCTTCCCGCGAACCATACGCGAGTGGAACAGAAAAGGGAGGTAATGACAGTGGCACGTAAAGTGCCCTCCGCCATACAGCGTTGGGTGGCTTGCGGAGTATAAATGTAGATGTAGATTTTTATGTAGTTCACAAATTGCAAAACCTTCTAAACTTTTCACACTAATTAAGGCCTTAGAAGCACAGTCTCTTCCGAATCCACTTCTCAACAAAAACCATTTCTGGCTGTTGGAGTTTTTAATCATGCCTTTTG
Source organism: Schistocerca serialis cubense (assembly GCF_023864345.2). NCBI lineage: Eukaryota > Metazoa > Arthropoda > Insecta > Orthoptera > Acrididae > Schistocerca > Schistocerca serialis. The sequence goes on along the minus strand of NC_064638.1, from coordinate 1,275,415,038 downwards.
TTTTCTTGTGGTGATACTTCCACAGAAACTTTCATCTCCTAACAAATGTTTGTGTATATCCATCGGAGAAGTGAAATACCAATTTTCATACATTTAGTTTTCAATTTTTTTAATAAAACTAATTATTTTCTTAAAAATTTTTAATCCTCTACGTCACCCCTTAGATCCTGAATTTCCAAAAGCAGTGAAGTACATTTTTTAATTTCTAACAGAGAAGCCAAATTCAAATTTTCATAGATTTAGCTTTGAAAATACTTCTATAATGAACTAATTTCATAAAATAATCCCCTATTTCATTCCTTTAGGAGGTTGAATCTCCAAAAACACTGAACACTTATCTTTGATAATTTCTAACCGAGAAGTCAAATACTAATTTCACAGGTGTAGCGTTAAAAATGCTATATTGGTTCCTTTATAGAGATTTACTTTCAGAAAAATTTTCACCCACTATTTACTCCCCTTCATCATCATAATCACCGTTTTCCAACTCCAGTCTGTCTTCGTACGTCTTCTGTTCGAGTATAACTTCCCATTTGTGTCCCTTCTCCTCCACATCTGATCTTACGGTCTCTACCCAGAGTTTTCTTGATCTTCCCCATAGTCTTCCTCCCACTACTTTACTAGTTTAATTTCCAGATATAGTGAAACACTTCTTTTAAATTCTGACTGAGAAACCAAACACCTGTGTTCGTAGATCTATCTTCAAAATTGTCTTAACAGCGACATATTTTCAAAAATCTTTTCAACCCCGTATATCACCCCATTAGAAGTGAAATTTCGACCAATCGCTTCTTACGATACCTTCGGTATTAGATCTGCACCTTATCGAAATTTTAAGTTTCTGTCCATAGCGGTTTGGGCTGGGCGGTGAGGAGTTAGTGAATTAGTCTGGGCGTATTTCATCCCCTTAGGGGTTGACTTCCCAAAAAATGTGAAACACGGATTTTTTTCGTTTCTAACTGAGAAGTCAACCACCATTTTTCGAAGATGTAGCTGTTGTGGCGTAACAAGACAGCTACGCCACACTGAAGTAGCCGAAAAGCACGCGTAATCTCACTTAGGCTAGATAGAGGTCTGAAACAGGATACGTAATAAATGGTAGCAAGAAAAGTACGTAGCTGCAATAATACTTAACTTTTATCTATCCTTGTTGTATACATCGTTCTTCCTGTTGAGACATTTCATACGATAACTATCAAACTATGTAAGGCTAATGGCGCCTTGCTAGGTCGTAGCCATGGACTTAGCTGAAGGCTACTCCAACTGTCTCTCGGCAAATGAGAGAAAGGCTTCGTCAGTGTAGTCGCTAGCAAAGTCGTCGTACAACTGGGGCGAGTGCTATTCCGTATCTCGAGACCTGCCTTGTGGTGGCGCTCGGTCTGCGATCACACAGTGGCGACACGCGGGTCCGACAGGTACTAAATGGACCGCGGCCGATTTAAGCTACCACCTAGCAAGTGTGGTGTCTGGCGGTGACACCACAGTAGCTTTAAAAACGCTTACTCAATGAATTTCATAAAAAAATGTTACCCCCTTAGTGATTGAATTTCAAAAAGCAATTAACTGCGCATTTTTTTATGTCTAACAGGGAAGTGAAATAACAGATTAAGCTTTAAAAAATTCTTCCATAATGAACTATTTCCACAAAAACGTTCATCCCTTATTTCACCCCCAAAGGGCCTGAATTTTCAAAAAATGTGAACACCTATACTTTTAGTTCCAACCGAGAAGCTAAATGCAAATCGTCATAGATTTAGCATTAAAAACGCTTTCATAACTCAAACTTTTCTAAAAACATTTCATCCCCTATTTTACCCCGTAAGAGGTTGAATTTCGAAAAACACTAAAATACATTATTTTTCTCAATTCCTAACTGAGAAGTAAAATGCCATGCAGGTTTAAAAATACTATAATAGTTCCTTGATTTACTTAAAAAGAATTTCACCCACTAAATCACGGCAATAGGCGTAATATTTCCAAAAATTCTGAAACACGTATTTCTTTATTTCTCACGGAAAAACCATATACTAATTTTCGTAGATCTAGTTTCAAAATTGCTTTAATAGCGACACATTTTCAAAAAACTTTTCATTCCCTATTTCACCGTCTTAGAGGTGGAATTTCGAAAAATCCCTTGTTAAACGGTCCTTACAATACAATATCAACACCCTATGCAAATTGCTATTCTTTATCCTTAGTGGTTTGGGCTGCGCGATTGTGAGTCAGTTGAGTCAGTCGGGACAGAGATGAGACTCTCAGAAGACTGTATATTAAAAATTAATGATGAAATATATCATAACAGAGCATAAATAATGATATCGTTTGATATGCGTGAGTGTAACAACATATATATAAACTGGCGAGCGCCAGGTAGTTCAACATTCGTTTGCTGGGTACGAGATTTGCGAATCCGGCTTTCCTGAGGTGGAGCTGGTGAGCGCCGATGGTCCTCTGTAACCATAAGCTCTGGGCACACTTAAGCGGCCAGCTTGCTGGGCTGGGATGGAACGTTGTGGGCCATAGGGGAAGGGGATCTTGGCTAAATCGTCCTGATCTCGAGAACTGTAACAATCCCAATAAAAAAATAAAAAACTTTCAATCTCAAGCCTTGCAGTACGCTGGTAAGACCCGTGGCTATTGAGGCGAAATAGTCGCTAGCGGCCACACTCTGGGGAAGACGCTGCCCCTCAATTGTATAAGGCTTACTGAGGCAAACTGGGGTCTGTCTGCCTGCATATTTGCTTCCCTAGCTGCTCATGGGACTTTGGAGAAGTCTAAATCAGTTTCTTTTACTCCTAGCTGTTCGGGTGTTTACTTGAGCAGTCTTAACACCCTAAAGAGACCTCATATAGCTAGTCCCATTTTAGTGACTTTTTTCATGTTTCGGGTATCTGTGTATGTGTATACTTGTGCTGTTAAACATACATCGTAAGATCACGTAAGGCCACACACAACATATTCACTACAACTTCTTATCACGAGCGAGCATTATTATTATTATTATTATTATTATTACTATTGATATTGTTAAGGCTTTCTATATTGAAGTATTGATAGATAAATCACACTGGAATGCCGGCCCGAGTGGCCGTGCGGTTTTAGGCGCTACAGTCTGGAACCGAGCAAACGCTCCGGTCGCAGGTTCGAATCCTGCCTCGGGCATGGATGTGTGTGATGTATTAGGTTAGTTAGGTTTAATTGGTTCTAAGTTCTAGGCGAGTGATGACCTCAGACGTTAAGTCGCATAGTGCTCGGAACGATTGGAACCATTTTTGAACCACTCCGGAATGTCTGTATTGACGAAAAATAAATTAGGAAACGCTCGGCGTGAAGCACCTTAACCTTTTACGTTTAAAAATGTCTCAGAGTTGTAATTGAATGCTTTTCACTTGAATACTAATTTATACTTTCGTGGATTCGCGTGGAGAAACACCTTTTGTATGGTACTCTTATTAACTAAAAGCTAATAACTTTCTTAACTGTGAAGACTTCGTCACTTGAACAAAAGATAGCTGTCAAGCGGGAACCACAAGAATGTTTTATAAAGGTACGACTCTTTGCAAAATAAATGAAATTAACTTGACTTTACTATGTTTGTCAAGAATTAATTGTAAAACCTCTCCATTTTGCTTTACGCAGCATAATATTGGAGTAATTTGAATAAGAAATTGCCATCTTGCAAATGGACGATAATACAAATGACAACTCGCGCTGTACCGCACGTTATCAATCTCTGGAAAAACATGCACTTCAGCTTTCACAACGTAGGAATGATACCGTTACTGAAATAAGCGATTTGGTTGTAAATAACAGCATAGATTTACCAGAAATACGTTACAAGAAATATACGCCTCCATCCCCGTCTGTCTCATATGAAGAGTGAAACCAAAGTAAAATAATTCTGAAAATCCATTTCTATTGTTTCTTTGTTCTCAAAACATAGATTATCGTTCAATAGCGATACTGCTGTACACATACACCACAGTGAGATTATTGCGTATTCTTTTGCAAACAGAATAACAATTCGTTTAAACATGTCAAGTGAACTATAAATAAATATTTCTCGTTTGCAGAGGACCAGTGCGCCATTGAAACTTCTTTAGTATCAGTGCATCTATTAACAGTATCGGACCGCATCCTGCGGTAAATAACGTATTTGTATTTCTTAAAACTGTAGAAGATTCATTTGAACAATTGCCGCCTCTAAGAGGGACTTGCAGTACAATTTATCAAGAGGCTGTTCGGTGGTCCATTGCTGATCATCGAGACACTGGAAGCTACCCAAGTGACCAAGTTGTTAAATGAGGAACAACTTCGAGAATGTTTCACTCACTGAAAATTTTTGTATGCAACTCGGGATATCTTGATTACCAATTATATCATTTTTTTATTATTTATTATTTAATATAAATTATTTTATTAGTGAATTTTTTAGTATAGAACAGTGAGATGCACACAGGGCTATATTGTTGTAAGGAGTTGTAACGAGCTGGGAAATTATAGCTACGGCTCCCAAAAAAAAGCAATAGGAATGGGAAAGGGAATGTGTTGTTTAAGTTCTGAATTTCGTGAAAAGGACTGATGGTGAGCCACGGAAGTGAGCATCTTTTATCCTGACATTCAGTTTACAGAAGTTTCTTAATTATATTTATTACAACGGGCTTTCTCTGCTTTAAAGTTTCACCTTATGCACCAAATTCGATACGTTTAAGTGGCAGTGCTTTGGTCACACCTCTAGGGACTGCAACGGTCAGACTACATATGGAGGATGCAGCTACGCCGGCCGGAGTGGCCGAGCGGTTCTAGGCGTTACGGTCTGGAACCGCGCGACTGCTACGGTCGCAGGTTCGAATCCTGCCTCGCGCATGAATGTGTGTGATGTCCTTAGGTCAGTTAGGTTTAAGTAGTTCTAAGTTCTAGGGGACTGATGACCTCAGCAGTTAAGTCCCATAGTGCTCAGAGCCATTTGAACCATGTGATGCAGCTACAATGCCCATGTACTTGGCGTTCGAGGTACCGCCTCACCCACGTGGGTCAACCGCTCCCACGCCCATCCAATTTGGAGCAAAGATGGTCCTGTCAACCAGCACATCTATTCTGACGTGAAGAAGGCGTTTAAGGCTAGACAGCCATCATATTTTTGAAGTCGTTCGTCTTAGCAGTGAAGCAGCCTCCACAGAATATCAATGTTGCCACTAAGACTTCGACAGCTGAGCGGACCACACCAACCTGCCCCTGTAATGTAGCACCAGACCCGCACCTTCACTCCAAAAACCATGCGTTCAAACCGGTAAAATAATTCTGGCTGCATCACATAATGTCAGAATAGACAGCAGACATTTACGACGAACTGAAGAAGAACAAAAAATAATTTCTGTTGGCTTTACCAAGTCCCCAAAATTCAAGCTGGGGACGAAAAACAAGCCATCAGACCATGCTACCTTAGTTGTGTTTGATGTATCAGGCGATGACCATACCATCGACGATGTAGACGTCGACATCTGCCTGAGGGAACCGGTGAGTCTCCCAAGTAACCTCGCCCCTTCCACTCTGCTGCAATCACCACTCCGCGGAGGAACGGCAAGGGGAAAGACACAAAAGACCCTCATGACTTATATAAATCTGGTATCTGTGCAGATACCATTGGTGAGCTTTCACCTCTCGCAGAAAGAAATTATAATGAAATCCAGACCTTAAGCTGCTTGCAAGCGTTGATAAATATCAGCGGCGACAGTTCAAAAATGTGTGACCCGACAAGGATTCGAACCCGGCACCTCCTGGTTACATGGCAGACTGAGCCACTGAGGACACAGAGGATAGTGCGATTGCAGGGACGTATCTCTACCACGCTCCCCGTGAGACCCACATTTCCAACTTACTGTCCACACACTACCTTTGTAGTAGTGTGTTTAGAGCAATGTGAGTGCATCCGCACTGACGAAGATCATTGGCCAGGAAGCCTTATCTGTATGAAGATGGTATCTGCTCTTCAGTGCGGATGCACTTACATTGCTCAAACTCTTGCGGGAATCGGTAGATTAACTGCCGCGATTAATGAGTGTAGTGGGCATGGGCACTACAAATGTAATTTGGAAACGTGGGTCTCACTGGAAGCGTGCCAGAGATACGACCCTGCAGTCCCACTATCCTCTGTGTCCTCGATGGTTCAATAGCATAGAGCGTCTGCCATCCAAGCAGGAGATCCCAGGTTCGTGTACCGTTCGGTGCACACGTTTCCAACTGTCCCCGTTGATATTTATCAACGCCTGTAAGCAGCTAAAGGTCTGGGTTTCATTATAATTTCTTTCCTCATGATTTATGTGCATCACAGGTTGAAAATATGGTAATCTGGTCCTGTAGGAGGAGCTTGACAACCTCCATGACCTCTTAACCCAGCTCCCACATATCTTCTTCCCCTGTGGTGATTTTGACGAACACAACATGCTTTGAGGCTCTGCAACCACCTGCCCCAATAGCAGAGCAGTTGAGAGAATTTTCATGGCCTGATGTGCGTGCTTTTTGAACATATGGCGTTGCAAGTAGTTCGCTATTGTGAAAGGGTCGTTCGCTGTTAGTCCTTCACTGCTCTACGACCCTCGGACATACCGCTCAACGGGAACTGCTCGATGACTTGCAGTCAAGTTTCACTTCCCGATCGGGATTCACCTGACAGACACATCGGTGCCCGAAGTAAAGCCGTACGATGGTTGCACTGTAGGGTTGAAAGCTTTTTCTTCTTTTTTTAATTTGTATAGATACAATTTTTTTTAAATTTTAATTAATGTTATGTCTTTATAACATTTTTATTTCAGTTTCAATACAGAGTGTTTCAAAATGAACGTACGGGTTTTAAGGCTTTGTAGCACATGTTACATTCACCTTGTTGTTGTTGTTGTTGTTGTGGTCTTCAGTCCTGAGACTGGTTTGATGCAGCTCTCCATGCTACTCTATCCTGTGCAAGCTTCTTCATCTCCCAGTACCTACTGCAACCTACATCCTTCTGAATCTGCTTAGTGTATTCATCTCTTGGTCTCCCTCCACGATTTTTACCCTCTACGCTGCCCTCCAATTCACCTTCCCATTATAAATAACACACCCAATGAAAGAGAAACACGAACAGTTTTTCTTACAATTATTCAGTGTGAACACCGATCACACATCGAGCCTATAGACGAAGTTGTTCCGAAACCTTGATCAATGTGTCAGGAATAACTGTTGCAATTACATTATTTCTGAAGTCGGATAGATCAGCTGGTATCGGAGGCACATACACATGATCGCGCCAAGCATGAAATGCTGTTTCAACCCGTCCGTTGGGCCCAATCCACAGGGCGGATGGAACGTCTTTTAACCGGTCGTGTACTGAGTTACGCCTGTGAGGCGGCGCGCCATCTTGCTCCCAAATAAAGATGTGTTGTTGAGCTTCTTCCCATTGAGGCACGGGCCATAGCTGTAGCACAAGAAACATCGGTTACAGCTGATTCACCGAAAAAGAAAGACTCATAAACTTTCAGCGGGGATATTTCTTGGAGCTAAGCGTGAAATACTCGCACTCATTCAACACGTTTTTCAGTCACGCTTTGTCATTCCATACTCTTCGCATTGCGCACAGGTATACAAACAAAACTGTTTGAGTTGCTCTTTCATTTGGTGTATTATTTACAACTGTAAGTTGAACGTAATAAATTCTACAACGCCTTAAAACCGGTACCTTCATTTTTAAACACCCTGTATACATAACAGTGAACTTTCTGTGTCTGAATGCCATGACGGTGTCAAGGAATGGGTGGATCATATTACTGCTGAGGCATCCATTTCGCAGTCCTCGCGCCACCTGAAAAGGCAACCTGTCCGTTGGTGGAGCGACGACTGCCGCTCTTTAATCAGGTCCAGGCAGGCGGCTCTACTGAGTTTCAAGTGCCGGCCAACTGCAGAGAACCTCGCAGCCTCTGTATAACGAGGACGAAATGTGGAAGCAGCAAAAGTAGATTGTGGGAACTGTTTATGACTATCATAAGCTGTTCCACTTACAGCACAGTCGGAGATCACTGGGAGGATTTCTAGGACGTGAGAGGTATGCGCAGTGGCTGCTGCAATGGGTAATGGAAGCCTCTGGACCAACTCACAAGACATTAGTCAGACCAAGACGGCTTATTTCGCAACTGTTACTGGCACGGACAGCTATTATTCAGCTAACAGATGCCCCAGGGTGATTGCTGACAGGACAGCTCAGACTTCATTTCCATCACTGATGAAGAAGACAACTGGCTCTTCTGAAGTATCTGCCCAAGCAGAATAAAAACGCGAAAAAAAGTCCGAAAATAATTTATTGGACTCACTAAAACGAAACAATAATACATTATCCAAAAGAACAACCGACTAGATCCCAACTGGGGATCGACACAAGTACAAAATAACAAAAAAAAGGCTCTAAACACTATGGGACTTAACATCTGAGGTCATCAGTCCCCAAGACTTACAACTACTTAAACCTAACTAACCTAAGGATATCACACTCATCCATGCCCGAGGCAGGATTCGAACCTGCGACCATAGCAGCAGCGCAGTTCCGGACTTATGCGCTTAGAACCGCTCGGACTCAACTGCCGGCAAAATAAAAATTAATAATAATAATAATAAGACCCGACTCTTCACGGGGAGTGAACACAAACAGTTCTACAACGTCAAGAGGTTCGTCGACTATACCGAGAGGCCGGCCAGCTAGAAGAAGCGTCTGGCCGTGGCTGCCGGGACGGTAGCTCTGTATCCTTCTGAGCGGTGCGTTGAACTGCCTTTAGCCGGCAGTGCGCCGCATTACAAAGCCCGTTGGCGGATGTATCTGCCGGAACTATTTGCGACCACGTCCCTGGCTTAGCAAAGTAGTTCCTAGGCTAGATGCGACCTCTGGTGAAGCTGTTCTGCACGCTCCGTGGACGTGTAGCGGTCTCTGCGGCCGTTGGTGGAGACATGGTGTGGTGTTGTGTTGTGTTGTGGCCGCCGGTAAATATTTGTTTTGACAACACAGACGACGTACGTTTTCCTGGTGAATATACACCCTGCGACGCAGGCATCCCGTGATGGTTGGCTGTAAAGTGGGATGCCGAAGCAGTAGGCGCTACGATGTCCGAAGTGTGCGATCACAGCATCCTCTCCATTGGGAAATGCTTTCTGCCTTATCCGTAGCTCGTGACACGTCACTTGGCCACTATAGCGTCCATTGTAGTACTTTACGGAAGCTCAAAAAGCGAAGTAAGGAAATCCTCCACTCAATTTATAACCTCATTCTGGTGTCAGGATACTTTCCCTGCTTCTGGCAGGAAATAATTTTAATTCCACTTTTGACTCCGGGGAATGACCACCCATACGCGAGTAGATATCACACTGTTGCTCTCACCGTGGATCAGATGGTCAACGGTCGCCTTGTCTCGATCATAGAAGCCGGGCTGCTACTTTGTCACTTTCAGTGTGGGTTCGGTAGGAGTAGCTCCACCTTGGATAACCTGATCCTCCTGGAAGCGGTAGTAAAACAGGATTTCCAGTGCTGACGTAACTTAATGGGTATGTTTTTTTGACATCTACAAGGCCTACTATGCCGCTTCAAGCCATATCGTCCAATAGCTCCACGAACGGAATTTACGGGGGTATATTCTCGTTTTTATATGGTCCTTTCTCTCATCACACTGATTTATTATACATCGAGTCGGTGACATCATACTTAATCGTTTTAAGTAGGGGAACAGAGCGAATCAAGATGGTGTTTCAAGTGTCATTGTCTGCCATTGCTATTAATAGTATCAGCTCAGTTGCTAAACTTCCTGTCCCGTTTTCTTTGTTTTCTTTTATGTAGGAACCATACCTATGGTTTCCAACGTTTCTAAAGGCAAATAACGTATATTATTTTTCAAGAGGAACCGAATGAAAGGTATATTTCTAAAAATATTAAGGGAAAAGTCATTTTCCATGTTTCACAATAAGGAACTCCCAGCAGGCCATTACCGAATACTGTGCGGGCTGTTAACGCCAGCAGATGGGCTGAGAGCCGCTTCATATGAGCAGAAGATTACTACGTGTATTAATCCCCCATCCCCCTTCCACACTCGCTTCATCCTCCTCCTCCTCCTCTTCCTCCTCCTCTTCCTCCTCCTCCTCCTCCTCCTCCCTCTCCAGCAATTTTCGGAACGGAGCGCTGGCAGCCTTTCTGCTCGACCAGGAGACCAGGTGCGCCTACTGCTGTGACAACAGGCAGCTGCAGCCAGTGAAGGACACGCGCCACCACTCCGCTACTCCTGATGCATTGGGCGGCAGCGCGTGCGACGTCACACGTATCACGTCGCTCCCAGAGGTCCGGAGGGCCAACTACGAACGTGGTGTCAAGGCTGTTTACAGGGATGGCCAGAAATAGGCTCAGCTGTGAAACTAAAGGACAAGCATATGAGTGTAAATAGAACCTCTTCATGCCTCTGGAAAACTACACTACTGGCCATTAAAATTGCTACTCCAAGAAGAAATGCAGATGATAAACGGGAATTCCTTGGACAAATTTATATTATAGTGGAACTGACATGTGATTACATTTTCACCCAATTTGGTTGCATAGATCCTGAGAAATCAGTACCCAGAACAACCAACTCTGGCAGTAATAACGGCCTTGATACGCCTGGGCATTGAGTCAAACAGAGCTTGGATGGCGTGTACAGGTACAGCTGCCCATGCAGCTTCAACACGATACCACAGTTCATCAAGAGTAGTGACTGGTATATTGTGTCGAACCAGTTGCTCGGCCACCATTGACCAGACGTTTTCAATTGGTGAGAGATCTGGAGAATGTGCTGTCCAGGGCAGTAGTCGAACATTTTCTGTATGCAGAAAGGCCCGTAGAGGACCTGCAACATGCGGTCGTGCATTATCCTCCTGAAATGTAGGTTTCGCAGGGATCGAACGAAGGGTAGAGCCACGGGTCGTAACACATTTGAAATGTAACGTACACTGTTCAAATTGCCGTCAATGCGAACAAGAGGTGACCGAGACGTGTAACCAATGGCACCCCGTACCATCACGCCGGGTGATACGCCAGTATGGCGATGACGAATACACGCTCCCAACGTGCGTTCACTGCGATGTCGCCAAACACGGATGCGACCATCATGATGCTGTAAACAGAACCTGGATTCATCCGAAAAAATGACGTTTTGCCATTCGTGCAGCCAGGTTCGTCGTTGAGTCACCATCGCAGGCGCTCCTATGTGTGATGCAGCGTCAAGGGTAACCGCAGCCATGGTCTCCGAGCTGATAGTCCGTGCTGCTGCAAACGTCGTCGAACTGTTCGTGCAGATTGTTGTCTTGCAAACGTCCACATCTGTTGACTCAGGGATCGAGACGTGGCTGCACGATCCGTTACCGCCATGCGGATAAGATGCATGTCATCTCGACTGCTGGTGATACGAGGACGTTCGGATCCAGCATGGCGTTCCGTATTACCCTCCTGAACCCACCGATTCCATATTCTGCTAACAGTCATTGGATCTCGACCAACGCGAGCAGCCATGTCGCGATACGATAAACCGCAATCGCGATAGGCTACAATCCGACCTTTATCAAAGTCGGAAACGTGATGGTATGCATTTCTCCTCCTTACACGAGGCATCACAACAACGTTTCACCAGGCAACGCGGGTCAACATCTGTTTGTGTATGAGAAATCGGTTGGAAACTTTCCTCATGTCAGCACGTTGCAGGTGTAGCCACCGGCGCCAACCTTATGTGAATGCTCTGAAAAGCTAATCATTTGCATATTACAGCATCTTCTGCCTGTCGGTTAAATTTCGCGTCTGTAGCACGTCATCTTCGTGGTGTAGCAGTTTCAATGGCCAGTAGTGTAGTTTTCGCAATGTTCTTATGAGTTTCTTTCTGAGATGTGAAACTGGACAAATTTCAGTAAACGCAAGAAAATCACCGATGAACCATTAACATCTGATATTTAAACAATTCTCAGTGAACGTAATTTTTAATAAAACACAAACTGAAAATTCAGCCGTTACTAGAACACACAGAAAATTTTCCGTTAACACATGTTCCCGAGAAAAAGAAATCAGTACTCAACACAGCTGAGGCCTGCACACGCAGCAAATCAAACAATCAAAGGGGAACCATATATAGGCCTTAGCTAAATCGAAATAATGTTATTTGAACTCTTTAGATAAATTTGCCAGTTACACAAGCTGATTGCGTAACAGAACTTTAAAATAACATTAAAATAACAACGCTCAAAAGGTTTCCACAAAACATTAAGCAGTTACATTAATTTTCAGTACCAAATTGACACAAAGGCGGCACAAATGCAAATAAATTAAAACCCGGGCTCAACCCCACTAACCAGGAATGACTTGCATAAAGAGACAGAAAGCTTTAGCAATATAACATAGCCACAGGTGATTAACTAAATTTGCTGCCTTCTAAAACATACATACCTAGAATAGAGCGGATGATTCTGAATGTTCGTACTCTCTACCCACTACCTTCCTAACAAAGCTCGACCAATGGGTGTTACTGATTATGATTCAATAATCCCACTTTGCCCATGTATTCTGTATCCATAAATAACAGAGTGTGTATCAAGAGCGTCATCTACCAAATAAGAGTGACTTGCTTCTCAGACGAGCAAGTTGATAGAATAGCGCCACCCGTTCACTCGAAATAATATGCAATCGAGTAATTGGTCAAAAGCCAGTACTCTCCCTTAATCGACGATCCTCCAACTATCGGTGGGAAACGACTGAGAGCGAACAAATGGGGGCCGCCGATAACTTAGCGCGGCAGAATGCGCTTACGACCCTTGGCAAGATGTGAAATTGTTTAGCTACGGTCACAGGGGTTATATATATTTTTCGTGTACATATCGAAACAGCGCACAGGCTGAACGCTATAAAATAAAAAATAAATCGATGTCGACCTCTCAGTCATTCACAGTCTGCAATACCTGGCTGCAGCACCGACACCGAGAAACAATGTCTGAATTGATCAGTTGCTGCACTACCACTCATTTGTAAAGTTCCAGACTGGATTTGTGCACATTTCTATGGCAAGATGCTAGTGACTCACCAGTCTGGAGTGCTAAATGAACCAGCTATTTTCTAAAACTACTTTTCAAGTCCGCATCTCACGCGTTGCCTCACAAGGGGAGGCCGCCAATTGTGAAATTCAGATTCGATTCATACTGCGCATAATTAAAGCACATGGCCAGAGGTGTAATGTGGCAAAGCACCAAGATGCACTTCTCAGCCGTTGTCGAGAAAATCGACAGTTAAAAGAAACCGTTGTGGTGAAATACTCTCTATGATCAATAATTTTCTACTGCGTCGTGGCGCAGCGGTAAGCGCTCGGGTTCGTAATCCGAAGGTCGCCGGATTGAATCTCGCGTCATGCAGTTTTTTTTATTATTAGTTTTTTGTAATCTATTAATGAATTGTTTATGCATGTTGGTGAAGGCGAATCGCTCTACAATTGTACCGTCTCCATTTTTCCGTTTGTTTAACAGGGTGTACCAAAGCTCTCCCGCCCGCACTGATTTTCGACGATGTTATAAGTTGCGCTAGGGACCGCATCTACCTTCTTTCGAAGTTAGCAGGCAACTACGCTGTTATGCGGCGGCTCGTTTCGGCCCATTCAGCATCTGTCCTTCAAGTGTAACGAGCGAGTAACGGAGTTTATATTTCATACCTGCCACAGCAAATTTGTGTTCGTGGTTTCTCTATTCTAATTCGATCGTTTAACTTACGCTATACGTATTCGTTTCGGAATATCGTTTCCACGTCTTCCGTTAACTATACGTGGTTAACATTATGAAGACAATTAATAACATTTGTGAAATACAACTTTGTTCGCCGAAGACATAATGATGTTCGAAGTCGCCAGTTTTTCCACGACAAACGACTTTCAACAACTTATTATATGCATAATTGTTGCAACTGATTGCCGGGAATTATATATATGTGTATATATATATTTGAATTACAGAAAATAAATACTAAAAAAAAAAAGGTTGCATAGCGCGAGATTCGATCCGGCCACCTTCGGATTAAGAACCCGAGCGCTTACCGCTGCACCACGACGCTGTAGAAAATTATTAATCGTAGAGAGTATTTCACCGGAACGGTTTCTTTTAACTGTCGATTTTCTCGACAACGGCTGAGAAGTGCATCTTGGTGCTTTGCCACATTACACCTCTGGCCATGAGCTTTTATTATGCGCAGTATGAATCGAATCTGAATTTCACAATTGGCGGCCTCTCCTTGTCAGCCGAATCCGATACGTTACCTGCCAGACAGTCTGGACAACGTGCTGGAACTCTGTACAGTTAGGGGTTTCTAGTTTCCCAGCAACGCATCGCACATCCATTGCGTCAGTTACGTTAAGGATTAAGGTGCTGGTTCAGTTTTCACAAATGTTCAATGTGCCCTCCACGGGACACACGACAAACATCCAGACGACGCTGAGATTAGTCATATACTTTTGCGATCATTTATTCCTGCTGGTACATGGGAGCATTCTTCACCGAAAATTATTGGGAGGAGAAGCACATAGACGGATCCTATCACAAAATCCTTACAGAACAACGACATATTCTCAAATAAGGCGTTCTTGGAGGCCAGTTGGGGCAAGGCGAGGTCTGTACGGCACTTACGGTAGATCGACGACCGAGGAGAGAATAAAAGCTTAGTTTATTTTTAGTTACAGGAAATTTACTCGGACACCAATCTGGTTACAGAAAAACTCAGTTACCTTATGTGGACACGGTAACCAGGCAAAGCAAAATCATTTTGCCTAGTCCTAAAACCGTTACTGACTGATGTTCAGTGTCGTCTGCACGCGTCCATTTGTCACCTCTGCCTCTGTTATTAATGTGCCTCTTCGCTTCAGCTTGACAGTGGGTTAGATCTGCGATCGCTCCCCCATTTCTCACAGCGAAGGACCACACAGAGATGTTAAAAAGCTATTTACACCAAGCAACCTCCATGTTGTCTGCTACGAGCTGACGTCTCGCGTCATCCGGACTCGTCCATTTATCACGTACAGCCCTTGCGTCTGCTAACGTCTCCTTATCTAGAATTTGACGATGTGTCTTTCAGTCGGCAACGCACGCCACACTCCACACAGCAGGAAGACCGCATCCTGTGCGTCGAGAATTTCAACCTTCCTGACTTAACAGAAGCTGCTACGTGATGCCCGCTGGAGAGTCTCTTTCCCCTGGGCGCCTAACTCTGAAAAGCATTTCTGCGAGGCTGCTATCATCTGTTGTGCATAGACGATGCGACGTCTAGCTATTACCAGTACATTGCAATTTTATTTTATTTTTTCCTGTTGAAGCGTGGCTGCATTTACTGGTGGTACCTGAACTCTCTAGAACAATCGACACTGGAGTTCTAGAAATACTCAGCAATTACGTCAAGAGCCTCTGCATTACATGAAAACAGGCATGTGAATGAACCGTTTGTGAAGCACCAAAACAAATTTGTTTCTATCACTACACTTCAAACTGAGTTTGATGAAGTAGTTTGTAAGAGCTCTTTCATCACACGGATTCTCCTTTAAATACCTTTTTATGTAATTTCCTTTCGTTAGTCAAGTAAAAATTGAAATCCCAAATTTTTCTTGGTCCCAGATTCATAAACTGATGTAGGATCATGAATTTCAGAATACAATGAACTTACAGGAAATGCTTTCAGATCTGTTGCTGAAAATTTTCTAATAACAGAAAACATTCAAAGTAATAGAGCACTGTCCAAACCTTATAGAAAAAATTCAGGTAGTTTCGTTTTAACAAGAGTGAAAAAATTCACTTCCAGCAATCACATATTGATTACTTCCCTGAAAATCTAGAACATTATAGTGAAGGGCAAGTTGAACGCTTCCATCAGAGCAATAAGGAGAGGGGGAAGGGATACTGAGGAAGATGGACAACTAAGGTTAGATGTTGAACAGGGTCAGTAAAGATGAAGGTCTGCAAAGAAATGAAAGAAGAGAAACTTTTTAAATTTAAATGGAACAGAGTAAACCTACTCAAAATGTTGTTAAGAAATTTTTATCTAATTTTTAGTACATATCCCCAAGAAGTATAATTACAAAAATTTGATTCAGATTATTACTTCCATCTAAAACTAAAAAGAAAACCGAGAAATCAATCAGATACAGCTCCAGTATAGACAAATCAGAACAGAATTTTTTTAAAAAAAAAAAGTAGAGAGGGAATTGAGGCAGCTAAAAAACGTGATTAGCATGAACTCCAGTTATAAACTACTGAAGCGCAAAGAAAATAATAGAATTTACCAAGGAAGAAAAAGAACACATGGTGGAATCATGGACTCCAAATAAAGAACTAAAAGAGTTAAAAATGAAGAAAATGAAGATGTTCGAAGAAAGAACACCTAGAAAAATTCAGATAACAAAGGAAAGAAATAGCGAAAAAGACCTGGGTAGCACTAGAAATTTTTATCAAACTTTTAAACACACTTCAATGGTATCGTGCACAAAGCATCTGGTTTAAAGGTGAAAATGGAAAAATGGGATTAAATTACAAGGTACATTTCGAAATATTAGCAACTTTTTTGAAAGACTCTTAATACCTTGTTCAGTTAAATTTGAATTTCCAGCATTTAAATTTGAATTTCCAACAAAATCAAAAAAGATTAAGGAAGTTTCCCCACCAGTAGACCTAGAGAAACTCAAAAGCAACAAAACAGTTGATGACGCCATAATAGCAGAATTATTGGAATGGTCAGAAGCAAAAATTATAAGGGAACTACACTTCCTTTCTGAGAACTTTGGAAAGCAGAAGATATTCCTACAAAGTGGAAAATAGCATTAATGCAGTCATTGCCTAAAAAGGGAGTGAAAGTAAATATCTAAAATTAGAGATGATTGTAAACTTTTCCAGTGGGATACAAAATGTTATCAAAAATTCTCCTGAATAGAAATGAAGAAACATTAGAAAGATTTCTTGTAGAATAGGAGGGTGGTTTAAGAAAGGGTAGTTTTTGCACTGAACAGATTTTTAAATTAAATCAATAAGCTGTTGCAGAATGTTAACCACCAGATCTATGTCAGTATCAATGATTGATTTCAAGAAAACATTAGATTTGGTAAACAAAGGAACAATAGATACCAACATTAAGGAATTTTGCATCAAAGCAAAATTAGCAGACAAAAAAATGTTGTTGTTGTGGTCTTCAGTCCTGAGACTGGTTTGATGCAGCTCTCCATGCTACTCTGTCCTGTGCAAGCTTCATCATCTCCCAGTACGTACTGCAGCCTACATCCTTCTGAATCTGCTTAGTGTATTCATCTCTTCGTCTCCCTCTACGATTTTTACCATCCACTCTGCCCTCCAATACTAAATTGGTGATCCCTTGATGCCTCAGAACATGTCCTACCAACCGATCCCTTCTTCTAGTCAAGTTGTGCCACAAACTCCTCTTCTCCCCAATTCTACTCAAGACAGAAAAAAAAGGTATTTAAATTGAGAAGAATTTTGCATCAAAGCAAAATCAGCAGACAAAAAAATAAGATATTTAAAGATAAATTTACGCAAGAAGTATTCCAGCCATTTGAAATAAAAACTGAAGGCAGACGGGGACAACCCTTACAGTTTAACCATATTACAGGAAAGTTGTAAGGATCTGGAATTTGAATACAAAAGATTACAAAACTAAACAAATAATTCTGGGACGGAAAACAAATGGAATTAAAGTAAACTGCCTGGCTTTTGCAGCCAATTTTGCAATACTTTCAGAATATCTGACAGGAAAAGGTATTCAAATCAATCTTCTGGAAAAAAATAGCTAACAGAGTCTGTAACAAACTTTCAGCTCAAAAATCAGAATTTGTGACAAATACTGCAAAATGCAGAAAAATACACACAAGTCAGATATGTAAAACGGAGCGAATCAGTATGTTTGAATATCTTGGAGAAGTTGTAGAGCACAATGGACTAGAATATTCTGCAATATGTGTAAGAGTTAATTAAATGGAAGGAGAATATGGTTTTACAAAAAATATCTACAACAAGAGATAAATCTAGAAAAACCAAACTAAAACACCATTTTACGGTGGTAAGACCAGAATGTTTATATGGACGTGAATGCTTAAGGATCTACAAACAGGATAGAAAAGAGATGTCTGAAAGAGAGATTTTTATAAAATTAATGGGTGCTACACAAACTGTAGATGGTTGGAAAATGAGAAGTACCAAGAAGATATATGGAAATATACAGAAAATGTCTGACATAATAGCAAAGCGAAGATTAACATTGAACATTTCTGAGTAACGAAGAGGAACAGTCTAATGAAACGAATATTCTTGTAGAATGAAATTTTCACTCTAAAGCAGAGTGTGCGCTGATATGAAACTTCCTGGCAGATTAAAACTTTGTGCCGGACCGAGACTCGAACTCGGGACCTTTGCCTTTCGCGGGCAAGTGCTCTACCGACTTTTCTTTTTTTTTTTTTTTTTTTTTTTTTGCGTGAGGTTTTTTTTTAAATTTATTTATATGAAGGAAGGTAGGAGAAACAGAAACCTTTATTATTCACAAAATAAACATAGTACGTCCTGTCACATGATAACTGTTCTGGAAGGATCCTTGCTGCCGTCCTACCATGCAGCATGAAATAACAAAATCGAAGTGGGGCCACCTCCGGCACCCTAAAGAAAAGTATTTTGGATATGAAAACAAAATTTGAAATACATCCATTTGATAACTGTTCAAGCGTGAGTTTTTCGCAAGTCGCATACTCGCATAGTGTTCTTAGTCGATCACTTTAACTTGGTCGGTTTCACAACGAAAGCACCGCCGCTCATCTTTGCGCACCCGGCACGCCCCAGGTATATGGCGGGTCCGCAAAAACCGTTACTAGGAAATTGGCATACCAATCCTTGTACTTTTGTAGCCGTAATAGTTTTGTGTGTCCATCTTGCAAGTATTGCCAGTAATCCAGGACGTTCAGTAAGTTCGTACGTGTGTCTCTATAGATGTAATGGACCGTCATACCTGTGATCAACGCCACCGCGTTCGTCTTATGACGCGGAAAATACGTGTCCTCTGGAAAAAATACTATGTCAGGAGAGACTGCTGTATAGATAGTGCGCCGCATGAACGCTATTATCTTTCTTGCGAGAGTCCAGACAGCCAATGCCTCGCCGCAGACCAGCCGATGGTCGTCCGTATCCAGCACGCCGCATTGCTGACACAAGGGCGAATCCGCCAAATGTATTGCGTACTTTTGATCATTTGTAGGGTATTTTCGGTTGACGACAAGGTACCATGTTGATCTGACTGATGTAGGTAGGTGGGGGTGGTGGACCGTGCGCCACACCACGTGCCAATTAACAGCTGGATGTTTGCGTTCCACCCTATTCCGGGCGATCTGTCGAAGGAGCAGATGGTACACGTCCTTCGATGTCGACTGTCGGGTCGTCGGTAAACGCTCTCGAACGTAACTGTGTTCCACGATGAACGTGCGCACATACGTTAAAGGGGGCGATATATGGCCGACACTGACTGGAGGAAGATGCGATGTTGGGACGAGTTCTTCGATGATCGTCCCCGTAAGCGAGTGGTTCCTGTTGCGCCACCGTTTGAGCATAGTATTAATAAACATGGCACGCGCCTTCTCGTGCACGTTCACTAAACCAACGCCCCCCTCTCACGCTGGGAGGGTAAGCGTGTTGTACTGTACCTTAAAGAGTTGTCCCAGGCACACATAGTACCCAAAAGCCGCCTGAATCCTCATAGCCATCGTACGCGTCAAGGGGAGAAGGTGTGTCAGGTGGCACATCATGGGCGCGAGAAAAAGGTTGACGAGTAACACTCGCTGCAGCATATCCATCGACCGTAGGGCGTTTAGTCGTACTGCCGTGCGGACTCTGAGTAACAGTCTTCGGTAGTTGTCCGCAGCCGTTCCCGCTGTCTCTTTATGAAAGGTGATACCCAAACAGCGAAGGGTTTCCACCGCAGGTAAGGGTCCTTCCGTTCCTGGTTCTAGGCCACGCCCCACATGCATGAATTGTGATTTTCGGTAGTTGACCACACTTCCAGCTGCCATCCCATACGTCTGTAGCCAATCCAGTGCTGTTTGAGTCTCCCTCTCATTCCGTACGAGGAACACAATATCATCCGCATATGCTCTGCATTTGAATGATAAATGCCGGAGGGAGATCCCGGTAAGACGGCGGCGAAGGCCTGCGAGGCACGGTTCTAAGGCAATCGCATAAAGGAGGATCGACGAGGGGCAACCCTGTCTCACTGATCTTAAGACCTTAAAATACTCAGTTCTCCCTCCGTTGACCACCATCGCTGATCTGGCGCCGTGCAACAGCCGCATCACAGCATTGGTCAGTAATGGCGAGACACCCATCCTGTTCATCACCGCCGCGAGGTACACATGATCCACGCGATCAAAAGCATGATCGAAATCTACAGCAACCATCGCCCCCCGGAGGCGGCATGCAGCCGCGAGGGCGACGACGTCACGATAGTCTCCCAAGGCTGTGTGGATATTACTGATGCCACCAAGACAAGTCTGATCGGCATGTATTCGATGCTCCAGCGGCTTTTTGATACGACTTCCCAGGATGCGCATGAAGATCTTGTAGTCACTATTAAGGAGGGTCAAGGGGCGATAATCACAAGGCCGTTTGCCACCACGGGGCTTCGGTATCGGTATCATGAGTCCTTCCGTGAACTGAATGTGAACCGGTACTTCTTGCCGCAGAAGCTCATTAAACATACATAGCCACATCGGTGTCATAATGGTCACGAAGGCACGGTAAAATTCCAACGGGAATCCATCTGGACCTGGGGACTTGTTGCAATCACCTCGTGTAATCGCTTCTTCCAGCTCTTCACACGTAATTTTGGATAACCCGTCTGCTTCCCCGTTCACAGTCGTCGCGTCAGGGATCTCTTCCAGGACGTTGCCCAGCTCCCTCTGACCCTCCCCGTTGCTCGCATAGAATCTGCTAAAATGATCCGTGAACGCCTGTGCTATGCCCCTTTGTGTTGTATAACGACGTCCATCGCCGAGATCGATCTCATGTATTAAATTCCTGCGTCTTCTTCGTCTTTCCTTTATCACGTAATGCATCGAGGGAACCTCGTTGGGCAGGAAATCCTGCGACCTCGCGCGTATCATCGTACCTGCCATCCTCTGCGTCGCAAGTTGTACCAGCTTCGCCTTGACTCGCTGGACGGCCGTCTGGCGTTCTGGTGTAGGTGGTTGAGCTAACAGTTCCCGGAGAGCCGTAAAGTAAAACTCAGTGGTCGTGCGCTGCCATTGAGAAACCTCCTTCCCATAACCTATTAACGTCCTCCGTAAAGCTGGCTTCGCGCACTCGATCCACCACTGCAGGATAGAACCGAAAGAATTTCGTCGACGGAGGCAGCCATGCCACGCATCCTCCACCATGCGTCGGCATTCTGCATCTCGCAGGTGGGAGACGTTCATCTTCCAATTACCCCTCCGTCTCCACACCTGCTGTCTATCAAGGTTAACTGTACAAATATATGCCTCGTGGTCTGTAAACGCTGTCGGCTATATTTCTGCGTCCACCGTCGACACTGCTAACGCCCTTGAAACGTAGATTCGATCCAAACGGCCCGCGGAGTGGCTAGTAAAAAATGTATATCCTGGTTGGTTGCGATACTTCAGGTCCCATGTATCAACTAATTCCATCCCGTTGACCAGCTCCCTAAGTTCTTGGCTAGTAGTATAGTTAGGTTGTTGGTCCTTTCTGTCAAGCACACAATTAAAATCTCCGCCGAGTATGCAACCATCGTATCGTCCCTGGAACAACGGTGCAACCTCATGGGCGTAAAAATCTGCTCTGTCCCTTCTCTTATCCGAACCTGACGGTGCGTATATGTTGATCAAACGTATTCCTCCTATGGTCACGGCCGTACCACGGGCAGAAGGCAAATACTCTACTTCGTCTGCACGTATCCCTTCCTTTAATAGTATAGCTGTACCAACGCCTCTCTCGTCACACGGGGAACAGTAAATGTCGTAACCGTAAAAGTCCGAGGGGGGAAGTACCCGAACTTCTTGTAACAGTGCGATGTCTAAATCCGCAGCCTTTATCATGTCACTGAGCATCTTGATTTTCACCGGCGTCCCAATGCTATTGATGTTAACAGACCCTATCCGATAAGCTTGGTGCATGGCGGTCAACGTAGATAGGGTACCGTACGGTCGCTAATTTTGCCGTACATAGGCTGCTGTCGGACTAACGTCCCCCGCCGTCCCCTCATATAGTCTGCCATTATTCCGTGCACCCTGCCGGTCTTACACCGGGAGAGTGCGTGGGAGCAGTTCCTCCGGCATCATCTGTTCCCCAAGGGGGTGGCTCTTCTGACCAGTCCCCTAGTGTCCCATCGTTGTCGTGCGATGCAGGCGCCGTAGCCTCCTCAGTAGCCTGTTGCCGTCTATCGAGCTCCTTCGCTGTGTCTGGAGCATCGTCAGCAGTAGGTCGTGCCGCCGTCCCGCTGGCCACCGTTGCATCCACGCGAGGTAGTTCTTCTGTATCCATGGTCGTCTGTTCTGTACCCGTAAACTTCTCAGAATTATCTACTAGATCAGAGTGATCGTTCTCCACCGTGAGGCGGCGCTTCTTCCGGCGTTTTGGTGAGCGCTGTTTACGTTGCCGGGCCTCGGAATCAGAGGTCAGCATGGTCTCCAGTTGTTCGTGGGGGACGTCAGAATCGTGCGCCGTCGTATTTTCGACGTCTCCAAGTGCCTTATCTGAAGGGGCCTCAAGCGGAACCGAAGAGAGGGCGTCCTGTGACTGCTGCAGGGGGTCCAGCGCAACGTCGTCTTTCTGTGGCTCTCCACGATCCGCCGCTGTCTGTGTGTTCTGGTACGCGTCTGTCTCGCGGCCCACGTCATCGCGTAATGCGGCGACGTAAGTCATGGGGAGCACAGTCGGATGCGGCGTGAGGGGTGGATCATCCCGTGGCAGCTGTAATAACCTTCGTTGAGCACACTCAGAACGTATGTGTCCCTCCTTCCCACATCCAGAGCACGTCCTTGGTTGTCCGTCGTAAATGACAATCGCCCTACAACCGGCGATGTACAAGTATGACGGGACGTGTTTTCGGAGTTCAATCCGTATTTGTCTGACGCCATTGAGGACAGGATACGTCTTGAAGCTCGCCCATTTTTCAGCCACGTGGGATAGGACCGTTCCGTAAGGACGCAGGGCGTCTGTCACCAATTCTTCTGGCACTTCGAATGGAAGCTCAAAGACGCGGATCGTTCTGAGTCCCATGCCGGCGTGTTCAACTGTTACCGCTCCAACATTCCCGTCCGAATGACAGAAACGAAGTCCTTGTCGGTGTCGAAGTAGTAGTTCGTCACATGCCGCTTCATTTATAAGCTTGACATAAACCACGCTGCTGACTATAGATAAATGGATTCCAACTAGAACGTCAGGTTCGATTTTCACCTCGTCCCGTAAATAACGTTCGATCTCGTAAGCCTTCGGTCGAGCATATTCGTTAACAAAACTAAATTTCAGTGTCGATTTGCTGAAGGACAAGGCCATGATTCGTTCTATGTATTACCGCGACACACCGCTACACACGTAACGTAAACACCTCTCGCGCAGACGTGCGGCAGGGACGTAAACACCGTCCGAACCGCTGCGCCGCCGAAGGCTGACTGACTGAGCTACCCAAGCACGACTCACGCCGCTTCCTCACAGCTTTAATTCTGCCAGTATTCTTGTATTTGAAGAAAAAGAAATCGATAATGGCATGAATTACAGAAATACGACAAGATCTACAAAGAAACAGAAATAACAAAAAAAATATAAAATACTAAATTTAGAAGGCTTTCAAGGCAGAAGAAATAAGAAATCGGGAACAAAGCGGAGGGAAGAAAGGAAAAGACAACATGGGAAGATGGAGTATCGGAAAAATAGGAAGCAACAAAGAATATACATTTCTTGATTGTAATATTATTTCCATATGTGCGTTTCACTTGCTCATATCTTTAAGATATGAGGTCTTGTTTTGTTACAGGACAACATGAACCAATATTTTCACCCAGCATTACACACTGATTGTAAAACATCTACTTTTAAGAAATCATGTGAGAAAATTTTAAAAATGCGGACTTATGTTATAATTCTGCTCTAATTCATTTGCTCTCTGTTTGTCGTTTTATTTTAATTACCAACAAAAATGAATAAAAGTTCTTACGGCCTCCACGTAGACAGGATGTCAAACACCCCCCTCTCGGTCACTTCTTTCATTTATAAATCTCAGTGTCCGCTTGCGTGGCCATCCCATTTGGGGATGGTTATCACGAAGGAGACGCAATCTTCACTGTAACGGGGACTTGCCCCCAAATGCAGCCTTCGACCAAAGCGAGTTGTAATTTAAGAGCGAGAATGACTTCTATTCAGAGCGCCCCACCGGTGGGATTTCATTGAGATGTCCCTCCTGTCGGCAGAAGCTGTCGATATTCTCGTCTGAAAAGCGTGAAAGCCCAGCCGCCAATCTGTTCAGGGCGGCCAGGAGTGCTCATTAGCGGTGGAGTGGGGGAGGGGGGGGGGGGTGGAGGAGGTGTAGGGAGGGGGAGAGGCGCCTATAGCCGCCACAGTGTCGGTTCAATCGATAGGCGCAGCACAAACAGTCCCGCACTGCACGCCGCTGCCTGGTTATCACTGCCAGTAATCGCCCGCCGTGCGGCGAGGCCCCAGCCATTAACACGGGCTGCCCCAGACCAGCTGCTGCCGCTGCGGTCGAGTGCTAGGGTCGGGGGATCAGGGATGTATGCGGCCGAGGCTATGTAGGTGTGTGTGTGTGCGCGCCAGAGGGGAGGGTGGGAGGGGTGGGCTGTGACGATCTGCCACTGCGACCCGTGCACTCCACGTGCCCCATTGCGTAGCTACGCTACGGTGGTGTGTACTATTCCTCCGCTACGCTGTGACGCTGTGTACTATTGGCACAATCCAAGCTGACATGGCACGGTGGCTGATGGTAGCGACCGTAAAGGCATTTCCCATTTAGAGTTTCTCATACTAGCCAACGTGCCGAGTGTCAATTTGGATTGCACGAACAGTGTAGCAGCCGCGCAACGTAACCTGCGATACTGACTATGTTCTTCATTGCGATAAAAAAGGGAAAACAGCAGAGCCGTAGTTTACATATATCATTAATAATATGTAAAGTTACAACTTTCATCAGACCAAAGATAGGTCTGAACACCACGGTGCTTTATTTGGCTTGTATCCTATTTAATAATCACTTTCTGTCCGCCCCCGGTAGCTGAGTGGTTGCCGGCACGGTAACTCAGCGTGTTCGGTCAGAGGGATAGCTGCCCTCTGTAATAAAAGAAAACTGAGTTAATGGGTCAACGACGAACTGAAACGGGTGTCTTCCGACGTCCGTCCCGAGCAGATACAACGAACGAAAACGAACAAAATGAGATTTAAAAAACAAAAAAAAACAAAAAAAAAAAAACGTGGTCAGCGTGACAGACTGTCAATCCTAAGGGCCCAGGTTCGATTCCTGGCTGGGTCGGAGATTTTCTCCGCTCAGTGACTGGATGTTGTGTTGTCCTAATCATCATCATTTAATCCCCATTGACGCGCAAGTCGCCGAAGTGCCGTCAAATCGAAAGACTTGCACCAGGCGAGCGGTCTACCCGACAGGTGGCCCTCGTCACACGACATTTGTTTTTATCACTTTCTGAATATAGCAGATGAACTAAATAGAAGTTTAGTTCCTAAAGAGACCCATATACTTAGAAAATAGCTTTCCTTGACAGTTATCTGAAATATTCCTCCATGACACTGACAAGCGGGACATTGAGTCAGCAATTAAATCACTAAAGGCTAAGGACTCTCATGGATATGACGGGGTATCTGGCAGAACACTAAAGTACTGTTCTGCATAAGTTAACCCACTACTTGGCCATATCTGTAACTTTTTCTTTCTGCTTGCCAGTGAAGCCACTGTATAAAGAAGGAGAAAGGGACAATTTTAGACCTGTTCCCATGCCATCGGTGTTTGCTAAAGTTATTGAAAAATCTGTATACACAAGAACATATGATCATTTCAGTTCACATAATTTGTTGTAAATTGTACAGTTTGATCTCAGAAGTAATTCAACAACTGAAAATACTGTATTCACTTTTCTCTGTGAGGCTCTGGACGGATTAAATAAAAGGTTGGGAGCTCTAGACATCTTTCTTGATTTAACTACGGCGTTAAATTGTGTTGATCACAAAATAGTGCCACAGAAACTGGACCATTAAAAAATAACGGGAGTATCTCACAATTGGTTTACCTCTTACTTTAACAACAGACAGTAGAAGGTCATTTTTTTGCAGTACAGAGAACGGCTACGACGTTCAGACCCAATGGGGCACAGCTTAAGGGGGGAGGGGGGAGGGAGTGACCCCCAAGGATCGTTGCTGATGTCGCTACTATTTCTTATTTATATAAACGTTATTCCTTCTAGTATTACAGGTGATTCTAAAATATTTCTGTTCGCTGTTGATACCAGCTTGGCAGTGAAAGATGTTGTGTGCAATACTGACGCGATATCAAATAATGCAGTTCAAGATATAAGTTCGTAGCTTATAGAAAATAAATTAATGCTAAATCACAATAACACTGCTTTTTAAGTTTCTAACGACCAATTAGACAAAAAAACTGACATTTAATGTGCGTATAATTAGTGATACTGAACAGTTCAAATTCCTGGACGTTCGTATAGATAGTAAGCTATCATGTAAAGCCCACATTCAGGATCTTGTTCAAAAACTAAATCCTGCTTTGTATTAGAACATTATCTGAAATAAGAGATAGGTCATCACGGAAAGTAGTCTAATTTGCTAATTTTCATTCGCTTGTGACATATGTTTTTATTTTTTGGGTACGTTTTATGATTCAAAAAGGGTGCCTCTGGGTCGTAAACGGGCGGCCGCGTAATATGTCGTGTAAGTTCACGAACCTCTTGTCGACTCCTGTTCAGTAGCCTGGGAATTCGCACATTGGCCTCACAATATATATTTTCTTCACTGTCGTTTGTTGTTAAAAATACCATCTTGTTCGCAAGAGTTAGCAGTTTCCACTCAGTTAATACCAGGCGGAAATCCAATCTACACTTGGAATGCACCTACGTCACCCTCGTGCAGAAAGGCGTGCAGTACTCTTCTGCATCCGTTTTCACCAAGTTGCCACAGCAATCCAAAAATCTCAGCAGTGATCTATTCTTCCGAGAAACTCCTCGAAAAATTAAAAAATAAGCCAATTTCTGTGTTACGTTGTTGATTATGTTATTTAAACTTAGGGCTTGCATAGGATTCATACCGTTCCATTTTACCTATCGTTACTCCTCTGTTACAATTTCACGTACTGACTCATTCCATGATCATGGAGACTTGCTCCTCAAATTGGTTCTACGGAACATGACACATAAAATACAGGGTGTTACAAAAAGGTACGGCCAAACTTTCAGGAAACATTCCTCACACACAAAGAAAGAAAATATGTTATGTGGACATGTGTCCGGAAACGCATACTTTCCATGTTAGAGCTCATTTTATTACTTCTCTTCAAATCACATTAATCATGGAATGGAAACACACAGCAACAGAACGTACCAGCGTGACTTCAAACACTTTGTTACAGGAAATCTTCAAAATGTCCTCCGTTATCGAGGATACATGCATCCAGCCTCCGTTGCATGGAATCCCTGATGCGCTGATGCAGCCCTGGAGAATGGCGTATTGTATCACAGTCGTCCACAATACGAGCACGAAGAGTCTCTACATTTGGTACCGGGGTTGCGTAGAGAAGAGCTTTCAAATGCCCCCATAAATGATAGTCAAGAGGGTTGAGGTCAGGAGAGCGTAGAGGCCATGGAATTGGTCCGCCTCTACCAATCCATCGGTCACCGAATCTGTTGTTGAGAAGCGTACGAACACTTCGACTGAAATGTGCAGGAACTCCATCGTGCATGAACCACATGTTGTGTCGTACTTGTAAAGGCACATGTTCTAGCAGCACAGGTAGAGTATTCCGTATGAAATCATGATAACGTGCTCCATTGAGCGTAGGTGGAAGAACAAACTATAATGAGCTCTAACATGGAAATTAAGCGTTTGCGGACACATGTCCACATAACATCTTTTCTTTATTTGTGTGTGAGGAATGTTTCCTGAAAGTTTGGCCGTACCTTTTTGTAACACCATGTATAAAACGTTGCACGCGGTACACTGTTCACCTCCTCCGTCCTCTGAAATGACCTAACCAGCCGGTCATAGAGGACTGACAATTCAGAGTGGACTCTAAACTAAAGTGCATCCTGGATGTCTTCACTTTAACTAATCATTGCTAGAGATGAAATAAGGGGTCGGTTGACTTTATCGATACCTGTCGTCGAAATTCAACTGTGACTTAATGATGTATGAATTCATACATGTGCAAACAGTGGTTAATCCGGACACAGTCAATATTTATTTTATGTCTGTCTTTCGGAATGTAAGTTGTGGTGACACACTGATCTCTAGCTTAGCCCAAGGTCTAGGCTACGTTGAAAACTGGCAGATAGTGGGGCTAACGAATGTGACGTAATGAGAATAACTGCAATTCTTGTTGTGAAGCGTGTTTCCGCATATTGTATTTCGAACGTAAAAGAAACGAGAGTACAAGGAAAGATTTAGAAATACAGGGTGATTCAAAAAGAATACCACAGCTTTAGGAATTTAAAACTCTGCAACGACAAAAGGCAGAGCTAAGCACTATCTGTCGGCGAATTAAGGGAGCTATAAAGTTTCATTTAGTTGTAAATTTGTTCGCTTGAGGCGCTGTTGACTAGGCGCCAGCGTCAGTTGATGCTAAGATGGCGACCGCTCAACAGAAAGCTTTTTGTGTTATTGAGTACGGCAGAAGTGAATCGACGACAGCTGTTCAGCGTGCATTTCGAACGAAGTATGGTGTTAAACCTACTGACAGGTGGTGTATTAAACGTTGGTATAAACAGTTTACAGAGAATGGGTGTTTGTGCAAAGGGAAAAGTTCTGGACGGCCGAGAACGAGTGATGAAAATGTGGCACGCATCCAGCAAGCATTTGTTCGCAGCCCAGGAAAATCGACTCCACAATCAACTGTATGGAGAGTCCTACGAAAAAGGTTAGTTATGAAAACTTATCGTCTGAATTTGGTTCAAGCACTGTCTGCAGCTGATAAGATTAAAAGAATCGATTTCTGTGATTTTATCCTTGCTCAAATGGAAACAGATGAGTCTTTCGTTTCAAAGATTGTGTTTAGTGATGAAGCAACTTTCCACACTACGGGAAGTCAACCGTCACAATGTCTGTATGTGGGGCACTGAGAATCCGCGGGAAACAACTCAGTATGAACGTGACTCGCCTAAGGTGAACTTTTTCTGTGCCATTTCAGCCAATAAAGTTTTTGGTCCCTTTTTCTTCGAAGGTGCTACTGTAACTGGACTACAGTATCTGTAGATGTTAGAGAATTGGCTGTTCCCTCAGCTCGAACAAGAAGCACAACAATTCATATTTCAGCAGGATGGAGCGCCACCACATTGGCACTTATCTGTCGGTAACTACCTGAACGTCAACTACCTGAGGCGATGGATCGGCCGCCAGGCAGCCCGTGACAGAGCACTTCATCACTGGCATCCAAGAAGTCCTGATCTTACCCCCTGCGATTTTTTCTTATGGGGATATGTTAAGGATATGGTGTTTCGGCCACCTCTCCCAGCCACCATTGATGATTTGAAACGAGAAATAACAGCAGCTATCCAAACTGTTACGCCTGATATGCTACAGAGAGTGTGGAACGAGTTGGAGTATCGGTTTGATATTGCTCGAGTGTCTGGAGGGGGCCATACTGAACATCTCTGAACTTGTTTTTGAGTGAAAAACAAACCTTTTTAAATACTCTTTGTAATGACGTATAACAGAAGGTTATACTATGTTTCTTTCATTAAATACACATTTTTAAAGTTGTGGTATTCTTTTTGAATCACCCTGTACATAATCTAAACGAAAAAATAAAGCCAAACAAGACAAAATAAAACGAACATGTAGACCATGGGGGGGGGGGGGGAGGAAGGAGAAATGTAAGAAGAAACGTACGAGAAATGTACTACCGTAATGGCCAATGTGCCTAAAATATGAAGTGAAGGAGAAGAAGAGGAAGATGCTATAAATGACATAACAAATCGATCCCTGAACCTTTTGCACTTGGACCCTGACATTTGCTCATTGACCTACCCATCTAACTTATTGCGGAAAAAGCTATTTTTTCTGTAAATTGCATTTGGAGGACATAGTGGTGGTATGATGTATACGTTTCAAAACAGCTACCAACCAGTAAACTGATAACACTTTTAAAATGTTTAATTATTTTTTGTAGTTACTAGTCCCGAACATTTCGTTAGCCCCAAGATAGTTGCACTAAATTATCAATGCAGTTATCTGATGGTGAACAAAATGAATTAGTAACGACAGAAAACAAATAAACGTTTTAAAACGTATGTTTTCAATCTAGTGGTTCATGACCGTTTTAAAGCACATTATAGCACGTAATAACTTTCTGAGATATTCACACCATAAAAAACAAAACTGAGATACAGAAAAGGTGGAAATAATATTATTCGTAATAGGTTCAGCTTAAAGTGTTTCATAACCTATACCACATCGGTTTCCCTTGTTCATACACTAATGGCCCATTCACTCATTCCGTTTAACTTCAGCATCTAAAATGAACTTATCTATTTATTTATAGTCGTTTGACCAAGACCTGCCCTTGCGTTTTTATTCCAGGTCGTTTAACACACAAGGTAGCAGTGTATCATTATCTATTGTTGTACATGTTACAATAATTAAGTTGTTTTCAGTAAACCACAGTATAACTTAATGTGTACGATGTAATGAAATGAAATTTGAATAAACACTGCAACAACTGCCAGAAAACTAAACCGTAGTTATGTACTAATATTTTGTTTTTGTTCTAAACACGTTCAAGGTTTGACGGCTGTTTCAGAAAGAGCACTAGAATCTTCGTAAACCGTATAGATCCGTCAACTGTAACACTTAAATCTTGATAGCAGCAGTAACCGATCTAACAACTGCGGCAAACATTTCTTGTCTTATATAACCGTTGCCGGCAGCAGCGCCGTAGTCTCTCTGTTTACATGTCTCTGTATTTGAATACTCACGCCAATACCAGTATCTTTGGCGCTTCAGTGAAGTTCATAGTATGCTTTACGTGTTCTGAATAGAAACTCAGTGGTTTGATATTTTAGGATAACTCGTACAATTCCTAATTCTAAAATTTTACTGTTCATTTGCTTGCACTCGTTTGAATTTTTTACACCTTACATGTTACACAAAGACGTAACTAGAGGGTAGCACAAATAAAAGTGAGCCGGACGAATGGATACCACTGGACGTCCATGTACGCATGTAACCACACCCCAACTGAATGGAGGAACTGACCATACAACCGGCCGGACCGTGGAGCACATTTACACAATCTTCACACCTGACAGAGTTGTTAGAAGAGGACCCTCTTCTGATGGCCTTAGCTGGCCACCCAGATCACCTGATCTGTCAGTGTGTGACTGCTTTATGTAGGGAGCCCTCAAGTCTAAGGTGTATCGCAACAACCCTTCAAGAACTACAGCAGAATGTTTGGGGTGAGATTTCACCAGTTACAGAAGGCCAGCTTCGATCCACTTTCAGCAACTTCCTGGACAGGGCCCAAAAGTGCCAAGAGATGAATGGAGGTCACTTTCAATACCTGCTGTAATCAGGTGTTTCTTCGTACCCTGCAACTCTGTTCTTCAGGCCAGTTTCAATTGCCCCACCCTGTATTTCGAATACCCTTTAAAATAATAAAGTTGTCTTTTATAATTCAAATTTTATATCTTTTGTGGCTTGACACCTCACAACTCGCAGCTCCTCACTAACTACAGTATTTGAACTTCCTTGAGATCTTTACAATAGATATGCCTTGCATCTGCTAACCTTAGAGCTAGATTTACGTGATAATTGCCCCTTAAGTCGCTCCACACTGAAACAATGTTCTAGCCAAGTGATGACTGACTACCGTCACTAATCACTCAGTGAAACATAGGATACATTCGACTGTTTACATACGTAACACTGCAGTCCCCCATGTTTACAGGCTCTGTTCTCCTGTCAGGGCCTGCGCATTTCGCAGCGAGTTGTGACCGCCGTCACCTGCACGGTAGAGGCCGTTCCGCAGCCGCGCCTGCGTGGCCCACACTGTACCACCGTGTCTGCGTGTTGCAGGGTCCTCCGCCTCGCAGCAGCAGCAGCTGAGCCTGCAGGAGGAGACGCGCGCCGAGGTGGAGCGGCTGACGGCGCAGATTCGAGACCTGCGGCGCCGCCTGCTCGCCCTCACCGGTCAGTAACAACACCGCACCACCTGCTGTCTAGTATCAAATCAGCTGGCGCTCACTACACAGTACTGACACCTGCTCTCTCGTGTCTAGTGTCGACTGTGCTCACCTTAGAAGATGCCCGTTACTTTGTCTCTTTTCATATTTACTTGACGTATTAATGTTACCTACTGTCTAATTACTGACTGATTCTGAAATGAGATTTTCTTAAAATATGGATACGTCTTTTTCCTTGTGCCGTGGACTTGGTGAAGCTCTATGAGTGTTATCTTTAACAGGCAATACCTCGCTATTTGCAAGTTCCACTGAAGTCTTTTTCCTGTTGACCTCGTTTCACACCTCTGTGCCGCCACTCTCGAGTCAAATTCTTCCCTGAGTGGTTTTTTTTTTCGTACTAGAGTTATTGCAGGTGCAATTTTATCCTGGAGTATACCACTGTCAGGTTGTTGTTGTTGTTGTTGTTGTTGTTGTTGTCTTCAGTCCTGAGACTGGTTTGATGCAGCTCTCCATGCTACTCTAACCCGTGCAAGCTTCTTCATCTCCCAGTACCTACTGCAACCTACATCCTACTGAATCTGCTTAGTGTATTCATCTCTTGGTCTCCCTCTACGATTTTTACCCTCCACGCTGCCCTCCAGTACTAAATTGGTGATCCCTTGTTGCCTCAGAACATGTCCTACCAACCGATCCCTTCTTCTAGTCAAGTTGTGCCACAAGCTCCTCTTCTCCCCAATTCTATTCAATACCTCCTCATTAGTTACGTGATCTACCCATCTAATCTTCACCATTCTTCTGTAACACCACATTTCGAAAGCTTCTATTCTCTTCTTATCCAAACTATTTATCGTTCATGTTTCACTTCCACACATGGCTACACTCCATACAAATACTTTCAGAAACGACTTCCTGACACTTAAATCTATACTCGATGTTAACAAATTTCTCTTCTTCATAAAACGCTTTCCTTGCCATTGCCAGTCTACATTTTATATCCTCTCTACTTCGACCATCATCAGTTATTTTGCTCCCCAAATAGCAAAACTGCTTTACTACTTTAAGTGTCTCATTTCCTAATCTAATTCCCTCAGCGTCACCCGATTTAATTCGACTACATTCCATTACCCTCATTTTGCTTTTGTTGATGTTCATCTTATATCCTCCTTTCAAGACACTGTCCATTTCGTTCAACTGCTCTTCCAAGTCATTTGCTGTCTCTGACACAATTACAATGTCATCGGCGAACCTTAAAGTATTTATTTCTTCTCCATGGATTTTAATACCTACTCCGAACTTTTCTTTCGTTTGCTTTACTGCTTGCTCAATATACAGATTGAATAGCATCGGGGACAGGCTACAAACCTGTCTCACTCCCTTCCCAACCACTGCTTCCCTTTCATGTCCCTCGACTCTTGTAACTGTCATCCGCTTTCTGTACAAATTGTAAATAGCCTTTCGCTCCCTGTATTTTTCCGTTGCCACTTTCAGAATTTGAAACAGAGTATTCCAGTCAACATTGTCAAAAGCTTTCTCTAAATCTACAAATGCTAGAAACGTAGGTTTGGCTTTTCTTAATCTAGCTTCTAAGATAAGTCGTAGGGTCAGTATTCCCTCACGTGAGGTAACGGGCAAGTTGTGGCGCCCTGAAAATATTCCAAGTTCGGAGTTGCCGTGGGCCTCTCGGCGAGCCGCGGCTCGTCGGCGGCCATGTGGTGCCTGACGTTAGCCGAGGTCCAGGCCGACAGCGTGGCTGGGAATTCCGTTGCTGACGCTGTGCCGATGAAGGAGACATGCCGGGAGTGGCGGACTTTGTGAAACCATAATGGCAGACATTTCACAGTTCGTATAGAAATTAATAGAAGCCAGATGAATCACGATACTTCAAAAAGAAACATGTGCATTACCATTATTTGCATGATTCTGATGGTGTAATCAGATTTTCAATGTCTTTATTAGTTTAAAGTTTAGTAACTGACTGCATATTATACAAGTAACACCCAGAACGAATTTCCAAAATCTAAACGGTGCATTCGATTTTGTCGATCGACGTATCTTTAAAAAGCTATTAGTGTAAACCTTAAATTGGTATAAATTACAGACATCTAACTTGAATAATACATGAGATATTGAAGGTCAAAGTGGCCGATTACTATCGATCGCATCACGCCATAAGTACTCCACAGTTACACCAAAAAGCGGTAGCAGCATGGTTACAAAAATATTTATTCATCTATGTCTTTGTTTCTATCCACAGACATGACACCACTCCAGACAAGGCTCGCCAAACTCAGAGCAAGATATGGATCCCATATCCTCCACAAAAGACCCGACATGGAAGACATACTGACAAACAAACCACCAACGACACGACGACCAAAATTTAAATACATCTATCCAGCGCGTTCAGTAGCTCAAAACACCTCCAAAATATTCCCCGACCTAGCACCAACAATGACACAACTGACTCATCCTGAAACAACCCCATCTCACCTAGACGAAAGACCATAACAATAGCCCATGATATGAAGTATAACGCACCAAAACCCATACCCAAAACACCGAAACGGCTCCACACCGGAGAAAACACACATGTATCATACAGAAAAACACAACATCAACACACACAAAACATGACAAAAGAGAACAAAAACAGTCATAGACTAAGGAAAATATTGTAATACCCAACACCGAGTACTGTAGTAACAGGAAAGGAAAACCTGTAACGCAGAAGTAAGCGAAAACACAAAAGTACAAACACCACAACACACAACACTCCTGCACAAGATAGCAGGAAAAAAAATGTAAACCATTACTCAATGATACATCACTTATCTATTTTTATTTATATTTCAATTATCTTAATTTATAATGTTACCAATCACTTACTTATATGTTAATGAACCAAAAAAAACAATATTATGCACAGCACGTATTCAAAAATATAAGTTATGCACAATAAATAAAATAAAGATGTAAACGTCTGGCTGATGAAGGGCACTGAGATAAGCCTTAAAACAGCCCGTCTTCTCCCCTCAGGATAAGGAAAGAAACGTGCTACAAAAAAATAAAAAAATAAAAAATTTTTTTTCAATCCTATATATACTATTCTGGAAGAAATTGGTCAATTGTTTACTGTGTTTTAGAAAGCACAGAGACATTAGGCTACTGGCTTACCGCTGTTCTATTCCTTTGATATATGTTTACTCAATTTGTTTGTGTATTTAATAATGTGTGTTAGAGCGTGTTTATGGTCCAGCCGTAGGAATATTTATTTAATTTCAAGTTATTTAAAAGTAAATCCAGTACTGCGAATATGTTTCAAAATGTTTATGAGTGTGCGTTGGCTTGGAGACATGACGGGAGCGCTATCGCCAATCATAGCGCTCATTACTAAGGGAAGTGACTGCCGAAGTAAATGAAGGGGGAGTTCTGAACAGGGACAGTCGCACAGGACACGGAGAGAGTCCTGGACAGTAAGGCGCAATGCAAACACAGTCGCGGGAAAGTCTCGGAGAGTGGAGGAGTTTTGCGCGTGGTAGCGCCGACTTGTGCTCTTATGCGATTTTCGTGGCTTTTGCAGTGAAGACGTAGTATGTGTTTAGAAGTGAATATCTCGCGAGCTATGTTGTTGTTCATAACCAATTACGTGAAGTAGGAATCTATTGTTTCCCTGTTATTCAACTTATATTTTATGTAATTGCTGGACCATAGATACCAATAAGTGTTTTGTAGTAAGATACGCCATTCTTATACGTACATCTACTATAGTACTAATCATTTAAAGTCTTTAAGGATAGCACCTGCAGATTTTATTTAATTGCAATCTTTCACTTATAAAAGTCTATGTAACATTCGAAATTCGCAATTGCCGAGTGATGGGAATCCTCGACCATTCGATTCATGTGTATATTCATATCGTATACTGTAGACTCAGCTGTATTTGGCCTGAAATGCGGCAACTACTTATCCCAGCGCCTAAACAACGAAACCAGCCAAAACTTTTAATATTTCAACTCTGAGTCAGAGGGTACTTAGTTGAGGGCCACATCATTTCATTATTATTTGAAAACCCGCAACTGGGCCGCACCATCACACCAAATCATCATTTATTATTTGGAAAGCCCGCATTGTGCCATGGACTTGGCGAAGCCCTATTGATTGTTATCTTGAACAGGCAATACCCCGCCATTTGCAAGTTCCACTGAAGTTCTTTTTTTCCTGTGGTCCTCGTCTCACCCCTCTAAGTTGCCACTGTCGAGTCAAACCCTTCCCTGAGTCGATTTTTTTTTTCATACTAGAATTATTGCAGGTGCAATTTTATCCTGGTGTATACTACTCACTCTCTATGCCATACAGGTAAATTCTGACTTACGCTTCATTTTAGTTCTCATCTATCCTTGGTATGCAACATTCCTCGTTGATACATGTACGAAATAGAGTCAAAGTTCTCTTCACCCCGAAGAAATCAGGCTGGGACAGCTTCTCCACTCATTCATTCTTCAATGCTTTTTTTTCCCCAGGGACGGATGATATTGTGTTAATAGCTCTAGTATTCTGCAGTCTGGCTGTTCAGGAAACGTTCCACCTCTAATATTATATCCTCGTTCTGGTAAAGGCTTCCATGCAACACTTTTTTTCACCTGAGGAAAGGAGAAGAGGGCACTGACTGCCACGGAGGGACGAAGCAAAATTTGATACCCCGAGACACTAGTACGTGTCAATCCTGTGCAGAATGAGCTGCAGCATTGTCGTGGAGTGAAAACACCACCTTGGACAGCTTCCCACAATGCTTGGTCTTCACAGTAATCTCGTTGGGAGATTGCTATAGAATGCTCTGGTGACTGTTTGCCCCTCATAGCTACACTACTGGCTATTAAAATTACTACACCAACAAGAAATGCAGATGATAAACGGGTATTCATTGGAAAAATATATTATACTAGAACTGACATGTGATTACATTTTCACGCAATTTGGGTGCATAGATCCTGATAAATCAGTACCCAGAACAACCACCTCTGTCCGTAATAACGACCTTGATATTCCTGGGCATTGAGTCAAACAGAGCTTGGGTGGCGTGTACAGGTACAGCTGCCCATGCACCTTCAACACGATACCACAGTTCATCAACAGCAGTGACTGGCGTACTGTGACCAGGCAGTTGCTCGGCCACCATTGACCAGACGTTTTCAATTGGTGAGAGGTACGGAGAATGTGCTGGCAAGGGCAGCAGTCGAACATTTTCTGTATGCAGAAAGGCCCGTAAAGGACCTGCAACATGCGGTCGTGCATTATCCTGCTCAAATGTAGGGTTTCGTAGGGATCCAATGAAGGGTATAGCCACGGGTCGTAATAAATCTGAAATGTAACGTCCACTGTTCAAAGTGCCATCAATGCTAACAAGAGGTGACCGAGACGTGTAACCAATGGCACCCCCTACCATCACGCCGGATGATACGCCAGTATGGCGATGACGAATACACGCTTCCAATGTGCGTTCACCACGATGTCGCCAAACACGGATGCGACCATTATGATGCTGTAAACAGAACCTGTATTCATCCGAAAAAATTACGTTTTGGCATTCGTGCACCCACGTTCGTCGTTCAGTATACCATCACAGGCGCTCCTGTCTGTGATGCAGCGTCATGGGTAATCGCAGCCATGGTCTCCGAGCTGATAGTCCATGTTGCTGCAAACGTCGTCGAACTGTCCGTGCAGATGGTTGTTGTCTTGCAAACGTCCCCATCTGTTGACTCAGGGATCGAGACGTGGCTGCACGATCCGTTACAGCCATGCGAATAAGATGCCTGTCATCTCGACTGCTAGTGATACGAGGCCGTTCGGATCCAGCACGGCGTTCCGTATTACCCTCCTGAACCCACGGATTCCATATTCTGCTAACAGTCCTTGGATATCGATCAACGCGAGCAGCAGTGTCGCGATACGATAAACCGCAATCGCGATAGGGTACAATCCGATCTTTATCAACGTCGGAAACGTGATGGTACGCATTTCTCCTCCTTACACGAGGCATCACAACAACGTTTCACCAGGCAACGCCGGTCAACTGCTGTTTGTGTATGAGAAATCGGTTGGAAACTTTCCTCATGTGAGCACGTTGTAGGTGTCGCCACCGGCGCCAACCTTGTGTGAATGCTCTGAAAAGCTAATCATTTGCCTATCACAGAATCTTCGTCCTGTCGGTTAAATTTCGCGTCTGTAGAACGTCATCATCGTGGTGTAGCAATTTTAATGTCCAGTAGTGTATAAACTGTATCATCAGAGAAGATTGAAAACCAGCATCTTGCCCGATGATGGTTGTGTCTTCTTCGTCTTTATCGGCGGTGGTGAAAAAATGAAATGTCGTGTGGCTAGGGCCTCCCATCGGGTAGACCGTTCGCCTGGTGCAGGTCTTTTGATTTGACGCCACTTCGGCGACTTGCGCGTCGATGGGGATGAAATGATGATGATGACAACACAGCACCCAGTGCCTGAGCGGAGAAAATCTCCGACCCAGCCGGGGATCGAAGCCGGGACCTTAGGATTGACAATCCGTCACGCTGACCACTCAGCTACCGGGGCCGGACAGTGCCCGTGTTACAACTGTTTGCTTTGCTCCTTCGTCTTAGGGTCACAGCAATACACTCAGCACTCGTCCAAGGCGGTCAGGCGGGTCAAAACATCAATCGTGTTAGCTGAGATTCCCACTACCGGCTCGGTACGGCTGGCTTTCTGAATGTCTGTGAGCACTCGCAGAACCAGTGGGCGGCGACCCTCGTCTTGTTCAAAATGTCGCGCCAGACGCTGAAATCTGATCCAGGAACAGTTTTCACTTTCTTCACTGCCGCCTGCAATGTATTGCGCCGGTCTACGATCACCAGAGCCGCCACTTCTGTTGCGATTTCCGATTCTTCATAAAGAGATGGTCCGTAACTTCGCCGGCCTCTGTGACCGAGCCGTTCTAGGCGCTTCAGTCCGGAACCACACAGCTACTACGGCCGCGGCTTCAAATACTGCCTCGGGCATGGAGGTGTGTGATGTACTTAGGTTAGTTATGTTTACGTAGATCTAAGTCTAGGGGACTGATGACCTCAGATGTTAAGCCCCATAGTGCTTAGAGCCGTTTGAACCATTTCAATCCGTAAGTTAGTTCATCGTCTTTCAGACTTCTTTGACGACGCTGGAGGCTTTTGTGAGTACCAACCAATGGGTCATACTATGGTTCGTTTGGTGCAGACTTTCACCAGCATAGCATGGATTGCCACAGCTTTGTTCTCATTCTAATAAACGAAACGAATTACCCAACTATACTCCATCAATCGGGTGCGGCATTTTGCTTCAGCACCTTTAGCTACGTGCAACGGTACTGTGGTGCAGTCATTTCAATTTCCGCCAGGACTGCAGCCATGCTCCTACAAACGCAAATAACATGAATTACTTAGCTTTATTATTTCTAGGTGACAGTTAAAACTTATCTTTACCCGTCGTAGTAGTCTTATGTAGCACAGATGAATCGTGTGTTGCCGTTTGTTTTACTTGCTATTGACCTTTCGTGGTCCTTCCCTCCATATCTCTACGCATTGTTACTCTTAAATTGTTGCAAGACACGGAAAACTCCTGTTGCGAATCATTAATCCTGTAGTCAGAACGGTACGTTACTTTTCGTGGAGTACCATCACTTGTCCTATCTCTGCAATAAGAGTTAATTGCCAGTACATGGTTCGGTCTGATATTTCATCAAGGTCTGAGTAGATATTACTGCCATTCATAAGTTAAAACCGAACTCCACTGGCAAAATTTCGGAGTCGCTCGGAGATATTTTCTGAGTACTCTGGTATGAAAAACGCGTCGTCCCCGCTGGCTCGTTACAAACTAACTGAATTGCGCTTCATTTTCCACTCCATTCATCTTTGTATCTCTACTGCACTGAAAATATCTGCACACCGTTTTAAATGTCGGTGGCATCCGCCGTGTGTCTTGTTCGTAAACATACTTCATCCATTCGCTGACTCCACTTGGTGTTGATAGCAGTAACGTCGCTCGATTCCGTGTCTGCTTCGTTTTTCCGGCCGTTCCACCTGTACGTTGACAGCGAAGCACAGCAGTACGAATAGTTTTACTGATGAAGAGTTGGCCGATATACGCCTCGTGTATTGGGTCACTGAATGAAATGGAAAACCTGCACAGCGGCGCTATGCTGAGCACTTCCCCCAGCGGCGGCAAATACCGTCACCGCACTTTTGCATCTGAACACGGGGGCCTGCGAATCTACGAGAAACCAGATTATTCCATGTTACAGACCTTACTATTATAGCTAAAGTAGTTTCACTG
Source organism: Schistocerca serialis cubense (assembly GCF_023864345.2). Lineage (NCBI taxonomy): Eukaryota > Metazoa > Arthropoda > Insecta > Orthoptera > Acrididae > Schistocerca > Schistocerca serialis. The sequence continues at coordinate 1,275,374,248 of NC_064638.1, read as the reverse complement.
AAAAAAAGGTGGAACCGCGCGACCGCTACGGTCGCAGGTTCGAATCCTGCCTTGGGCCTGGATGTGTGTGATGTCCTTAGGTTAGTTAGTTTTTAGTAGTTCTAAGTTCTAGGGGACTGATGACCTCAGAAGTTAAGTCCCATAGTGTTCAGAGCCATTTGAACCATTTTTGAAAAAAAAAGTAACTGGGACAGCGAATTGAAGTAATCATAATTACGCTATTAGTCTGTAACGAGCTACCGGTCACCACAGGCCCCTTGTACCACAACTCTCAGAAAATGTCCCTGGACGAATTTACTCGCAGCATCACATGCGAAAAGCTTAAGTTACCGACTATTGCCATCTGCTAAGTGACTAATGTCTACCGTGATCAGCAACTAGTACACTACTGGCCATTAAAATTGATACACCACGAAGATGAAGTGCTACAGACGAGAAATTTAGCCGACAGGAAGAAGATGCTGTGATATGCAAATGATTAGCTTTTCAGAGCATTCACACAAGGTTGGCGCCGGTGGCGACGCCTACAACGTGCTGACATGAGGGAAGTTTCCAACCGATTTCTCACACACAAACAGCAGTTGACCGGCGTTACCTGGTGAAACGTTGCTGTTACGCCTCGTGTAAGGAGGAGAAATGCGTACCATCACGTTTCCGACTTTGATAAAGGTCGGATTGTACTTGTAACAGTAGACGTTACATTTCCGATGAGTTACGACCCGTGGCTCTACCCTTCATTCGATCCCTGCGAAACCCTACATTTCAGCAGGATAATGCACGACCGCATGTTGCAGGTCCTGTACGGGCCTTTCAGGACGCAGAAAATATTCGACTGCTGCCCTGGCCAGCACATTCTCCAGTTCTCTCACCAATTGAAAACGTCTGATCAATGGTGGCCGAGCAACTGGCTCGTCACAATACGCCAGTCACTATTCTTGATGAACGGTGGTATGGTGTTGAAGCTGCGTGGTCAGCTGTACCTGTACACGTCATCCAAGGTATGTTTGACTCAATGCCCAGGCGTATCAAGGCCATTATTACGGCCAGAGGCGGTTGTTCTGGGTACTCATTTCTCAGGATCTATCCACCCAAATTGCGTGAAAATGTAATCACATGTCAGTTCTAGTATAATATATTTGTCTAGTGAATACCCGTTTATCATCTCCATTTCTTCTTGGTGTAGCAATTTTAATGGCCAGTAGTGTAATTACTGTGCTACCGCCGTCACTTTCTCCTCAGCAGGTATGCATGTCGTTTGTCTGCCGTGCCTGGCCACCTATACTATGCCTCCTTCTTCGATGATTCCTTTGATCACCGGTGTGAGACGCTTCCCTCTTCTCTGTTACCTCCTCAGTCCGCTTTCGGCACTTGCTACGATGTATTAACTTCACATTACCTGCAACTTGCGGGTGTGAAGGCTTCACCAGCTTGGCTTCGTTAAGCGGCCGATGTTAACTTTGGATGGCTCTCGGACTGACCGTGGGGTCGGGTGTGCCTTTGTCATTGGCACCCGTGTCTTTCGAAACTGGCTTCTGGCACACTGCTCAGTATTTACAGCCGAGCTCTTTGCCCTGTATCAGGCCACGGAGTACATCCGGCGACACAGCCTTTTCAATTACGGCCCCTGGTCAGACTCACTCAGCGCCCTTCAAAGTATATGTGCGCTGTACACCGCCCATCTCTTAGTGCACCAGGTCCAGGAAAACTGTCACTTGCTCACTCTTGTTTGTTGGAGCCAGTGTGGCACTTCTGTGGGTCCCCGGTCACGTCGGTCTGCCAGGAAACGACGCTGCTGACGCTGCTGCCAAGGCTGCAGTCCTCTTACCTCAGCCCGCGAGTTCCTATGTTCCCTCCGATGATCTCTGTGTTGCCGTTTGTCAGGAGGTGGCGTCTCTTTGGCATCGCCAACGATCCTCCCTTCACGGCAATAAGCTCCGGCTTATTAAGCCTCTGCCAGCGACTTGGACGACGTCCGCTCGGCCCTTCCGCCGGGAGGAGGTCATTTCAGCTAGGCTGCATATTGGACACTGCCTTTTTAGCCATCGTCATTTGATTAGTGTCGCTACCTACCACTTTGTACACACTGCGCCCAAGTTTTAGCTGTCCGCCATTTCCAGATGGAATTTTTTAATCGTTCACGTTTCCGTCTAAGTTATCGGCCGTTTTAGCAAATGGCTTATCCGCCAAAGCAATATGGCGAAGGCCATTTATAGTTTTGGACCTCCGTTTCTGTATGGTGTCTTTTTTATCCCCTTTTCCACGTGCCTGTTTTTAGCTGTCTTCTCTTATCTCAGTTGGGACTGACGTATAGTCGTTTTTTTAACTCCTCTCTGTCTTCGTGTTGTATAGTTTCGATTTGGACGCGTATGGCCCCAGTTTTTTTTTTTTTTTCCCTAACGCAAAACAGAACAAACAAAACAATTACAACAGTGACTCAGACTAGTCCTTACATACAAAATGTAGCAAGTAGAGGACTTCAGTTTATATACGTGAAGGGAGAAAAGTTGCTAAAACATTTTTATTTACTTCCTAAAACATGACTTCAGCTTACATTTTAAGTTTGCATGCAGTTATGTTCGTCTATTATGGTTTTTAGCGTGATGATTGCAATCAATGTTCAAATTGCAAAAAAGATATTTCTATGTGACACAACTACAGTTTCAAAAGTTTCAGATTTTTTCGCTTCACTTGTACTGTGGAACCTTGCTTCTTGCCGAATTTCATGATTCTAAGTCAACGGAGCGTACTCTGCAGGTTTTGATGAGTGAGTTTGTGACTTTCAAATGTGTAACGTAAATGACCGAACCTCCTCATCGCACTCACTTATAATCTTAAATTTTTTACACCGCAAGGGAACCATAGACCGTTTTTACAGATTGAGGTACGAAACCATAAAAAAGTTATTAAACCAACAACCAGAGGCTATTTTACTTATAATTAGTAATCATATGAGCTGCGTTCCGGCTATCCACTGCGATGAATAGTCGAGATGTGATTTCAGTTAAATTTCCCAAAATTTAGACTGCCAATTGTCCATTTTCTTGTCAATGTCATACTTTTTTTATAAAAAATAAAGCTACCGTAACGTAGGTAGCAACTGCACATACTTCCCATGAACACGTATACAATTAATTACATGGAAGCATATAGAAAATGAAACTTGCTATCAGATCTGCATGTGTATGACCAGACTATTGATGTTTACGTTTATCTAACAGTTTCTCTGTATAGAGTCACGTTACAGACTTTGCTATGGGAAACGAGTTGGCTAGAAAGCTGTTGTATTTAGACGTGAAAATAGTAACAGCGGAGGAATATTTCTTTAACTGAAATGGACGCAAAATAAATCTCCTGATGAAGTTCTTACTCAGCACACTAAACGCTTTCACTCGCTGATACAAAAAGCCACGGAGCTTTAAAAGCAGCATCAAATTGAAGTAGGAGGGGGGTAGAAACTGTGTGTTCTGAAACAACGCCAGAGCTTAAGCTCCACCTACCAATCCTATCCCAACGCCGCCAATGCTGCCAAAAGACGGCCGAACGCCGAGTAACTTTGCTCACTGTACCGTGAAAATAGGAATTTTTCAGTCTGCGGAAGAGTTACTTAGCTACTTATGTTTTGTCACCAGCACGTAGAACGTCACAGCTTACATATTGTTAACTTTTTTGTATTAAAATATGACTGTATTCTGATCATGTACAGAAGACTTCACATAATAAGAAATAGTACTCAGTTAAATAACGCTAGTAAGTATTAACACATTTTTACTGAAATAAGTCTGTAAATAAACGTCTTGTCCTGTCCTTCGGTTATCCGAGCACTCCACCAGGCTCTGTTCATACTTCCATATGTCACGTAGTCACAACATCATGCTCACAGAACTAATGATTCTCGCCGAAGAGTGTAAGGCGATCGCTCCCGACAAGCAGGAAATCCAGATTGGAGTTCTGGTCCGGTACAAATTTTCATCTTTCGCCATCAAATTATTTCAATGCTTAGTTGCTGTTGACGTCGGTACTTCCGTCTAAACGTTGATATTTAATGAGCTGCACCAAATCAGCGGTGACTGTTCTCTTGGATGTGTCCAGCCTAACGGACGCCGTACATACACATAGTACACTGTCCAGTCACATTAATGTGATTATCTGCCAAAATCATGAATAACCACCTTTCGCAGGGCGACAGCTGGAGGAAGATAGTGAGCTTCTGGAAGATACCAACATGGATGTGGAGCCATGCCAATTCCAGTGCCGTGGTCAGCAGTGCCAGATTTATCGGTTGAGGATCCATGGTGTGAGCACCCCGATCGAGGTGGTCCCACACACTCTCGATTGGGTTGATGCCATCGTGCCGAGGAAAAATAAACTTCGTCTAGTGATGGACAAGTTTCCGAAGGATTCTCGTAGATACATACTTATGATGGTCGACAGTGCGTTCCAGAATTCCATCATCTAGTTAATGCCACGAAAACATTCCCCAGGCCATAACACACCCTCCTGATTGCAGGGTGATTGCTTGCAGGTGTTTCACACCATACTCACCAACAGCCGTCTTTCCAATGGAGCAAAAAACGAGATTCATCTGAAAATGCCTCCTGCCACCACTCAGCGGTACTGTCGTACGGATTCCAGACTTCGTACCGAGTCATCTGGGTGCATGAACTCTGTGCCTGCTGCCGAGGACCACACACAGCAATCAGTGTTCACTGATGTGAAATGTTTTATACTTAACAGATTTCAGAAATCTAACTTTGAAAGATCATTTTTCTAACTTTTTTCGAGAATTATGTCGTAATGCTTTGGGAAACTGACCCTAACCGCTATACTTCATATCATTGGAGAAGACCACTTTCTAAGGCGGCTTTCTTAGTGATTTGGTTTTCATGACACAGAGTTCTAAAGTGATCAATCAGAGTTTTTAAAAATTCTGAAATGTGTTTCTTTTTATTTTATGTATTTCCTCGTAAATAGAATTCTAACTTTTGAAATGTGTTACTACAGAAGAATGTTGAAGATTAAATTGGTGGATCAGATAACTATACTTATGAAGATGCGAGGCTAGTTCATTTTGCTGATGATACAAGTACAGTAATCACATCCAAAAAACAAGAATTAGCAGAGGAAATTGTAAATAATATCTTTAAGAAAATTATCAAATGGTTCTCTGTAAATGGACTCTCACTAAATTTCGAGAAAACACAGTAAATGCAGTTCTGTACAGTAAATGGCATAACACCATTGATAAATATAGACTTTGAACAGAAGTCTGTTGCTAAGGCAGAATATTCAAAATTTCTGGGTGTGTACATTGATGAGAAATTGAATTGGAAGATACACATTTATGATCTCCAGAAACGGTTAGGTTCAGCTACTTATGCTATCAGAGGTATTGCAAATTTTGTTGATAAAAATATCAGTAAATTACCCTACTATGCCTATTTTTGTTCATTGCTTTCATATGGCATAATGTTTTGGGGTAACTCATCATTACAAGAAAAGTATACATTGCACAATGGTGTGTAATCAGAATAACAGCTGGAGCCCACCCAAGATCACCTTGCAGATATTTGTTTAAGGAACTTGGGATAGTCAGAGTACCTCCGCAATACATCTAGTTACTTATGAAATTTGTTATTAATAACCCACCCACAGCGAAGTGCATAACTACAACACTAAAATGCAGGATGATCTTCACTATTCTGGGTTAAACTTGACTTTGGAACAGAAAGCGGTTCATTATGCTGCCACTAAAATCTTCGGTCATTAGCCAAATAGCATTAAAAATCTGACAGAGCCAACCAACATTTCAAAACAAATTAAAAGCATTTCCGAATGACAACTGTTTCTATTCAATATATGAATTTTTAGGTATGAACTTGTAACTAAAAAAAATTGGGCAATGAAAACTTATGTTAAACTAACACGTGCCATATCATTACGAAATGCCCTAGTCATGATACATGGAACAAGTATTAGTATAATGTAATATAGTAAAGATGTGCTGAGCAGATTTTGCGGCACAGCTTGACTAAACAAGGGCTACATACATTGGTCCCAGCCTCAGACATCACACAATAGTATGTAATGGGTCAATTCAATGATTTTTATCAAAGCTTGACGTACTTGGCGTCCTAGCATGCTAACAGTTTTCATTTCGCTTCACTCGGAAAGGGACGAGCTGATTTGTTTGTTTATTCATCTATGCAAACCTCGTTGGTTTTCTATTCTCTCCTATAACATCTGCGAATGGGTGGACGTGGCAATGAGTATGTTTCAAATATTCCTCCTTAACATACAGAGTTAGTAGAGCAGTGGGCTAGCAGTATTCACTTAACCTTGTAGATGGGGTCCTCAGGGGCGAGAGAGTTGGTCAGTGCCAGTACATCAAAGGGGTGCGGCTGGCAGTGCACTTCCTCACGGGAGCTAGCTCTCGCTATTTAACGGAGAGCGGACAGATTCTAGCAACAGCCCTCTTATAATGTTGACAAAAATACAGGATGTTCATAAATGAATATCGGGGTTTTAACGCTTTATAATATTTATTACATTAAACATACAGTTATAAATGAGATGTCAAATGAAAGAGCAACTCAGTTGTGTTTGGCACCAGTGCGCATGCGCAGCACGCAATGTTTCCGCCGCAATCCGACCCAAGCGCTGGACAGGCCGCAAGGGGCCCAATGGCAGGGCTTGCTTTGCATGGCCTCCACGTTCACCCGACCCAACGTCATGCGATTTTTTCGTTTGGGGCTTCCTCAAGGATCGTGTGTACGTGCCTCCACCCTGAATTAAGAAACCGGATTGAAGCAGCTGTTGCTACAATCTCTGAAGACATACTTATCAACGTTTGGGAAGAACTCGGCTATAGATTTTATGTGTGCCGTGTGACAAATGGTGCTCACATTAAACTTTTATAAGGTTCTTGGTAAAACTGTTTGAGTTGCTCTTTCATTTGACACATCATTTATAACTGTAAGTTTAATATAATAAATATTATAAAGCGTTAAAACCCCGATATTCATTTTTAAACACCCTGTATTGCAGTTACTTAGTTTAACTCGAGATGGTGATTGATGCCTATAGTACAGTTGTGGTAGAATCAAATGGTTGGTGATTCTCTTTTACTTCGTGTGTTTGAATTTACTTCTGACAAGGGAACCTCCCCATCGCACCCCCGTCAGATTTAGTTATAAGTTGGCACAGTGGATAGGCCTTGAAAAACTGAACACAGATCAATCGAGAAAACAGGAACTATGAAAAAAATAAGCAAAATATACAAACTGAGTAGTGCATGCGCAAGATAGGCAACATCAAAGACAATGCAAACCCGGGAGCTTCGTGGTCCCGTGGTTAGCGTCATGAGCTGTAGAACGAGAGGTCCTTGGTTCACGTCTCCCCTCGAATTAAAAGTTTAATTTTTTTATTTTCAGACAATTATTATCTGTCCGTCCGAGCCGGCCGAAGTGGCCGTGCGGATTAAGGCGCTGCAGCCTGGAACCGCAAGACCGCTACGGTCGCAGGTTCGAATCCTGCCTCGGGCATGGATGTTCGTGATGTCCTTACGTTAGTTAAGTTTAACTAGTTCTAAGTTCTAGGGGACAAATGACCTCAGCAGTTGAGTCCCATAGTGCTCAGAGCCATTTGAACCATTTTTTTGTCCGTCCGATGCGAGGTAACTGCGCCGTAGTATGGGGACGTTGTATGAAAAACATGTTTTGACACAGCACAGGGAAAACTGTGCGACTGTGAAACTGTTGCATTCATTTGTTGCAGTTTATGTAACGAACTCTTCTGTTTTCATCACATTTTTGGAAGTGATTATCACATCCACAAGAAAACCTAAATCGGGCAAGGTAGAAGAATTGTTTTACCCATTCGCCAAGTGTACAAGTTAGGTGGGTCGACAACATATTCCTGTCATGTGACGCACGTGCCGTCACCAGTGTCGTATAGAATATATCAGACGTGTTTTCCTGTGGAGGAATCGGTTGTTATCAGATGTTTTCGGTTCCCATTGGAGAGGCACGTCCTTTCGTCTACTAATCGCACGGTTTTGCGGTGCGGTCGTAAAACACAGACACTAATCTTATTACAGTGAACAGAGACGACAATGAACGAACGGACAGATCATAACTTTGCGAAAATAAAAAAAGAAAATTTCTCACTCGAGGGAAGACTTGAACAAAGGACCTCTCGTTCCCCAGCTCCTCACGCTTACCACGGGACCACGGCGCTTCTGAGCTAAGATTAACCTTGATGTTGCATATCTTGCGCATGGACTACTCAGTTTTTATATTTTGCTTATTTTTTTATAGTTCCACACAACTTCTTCCTGTTTTCTCGATTGATCTGTGTTCAGTTTTTCAAGGCCTATCCATTGGGCCAACTTATAACTAAATCTGAGGGGGGTGCGATGGGGAGGTTCCCTTGTGAGTGGTATGCATTTTTCAGAGAAGCCACCATGTGTGTGTTATTCACCAAAAAGTTAAAGTAGCATGAGTTACCTTATTGCAAGTTAGGCAATGTTTTCTTAATAGTCTGTTAACTAAGTTCTGAGTGGAGATTTTTCTTATATCTTGTCAGATTAATCATTGCGTCAGACAGGGTAGCGTTTTAACCTACTACGAAGGGGGGGGGGGTTCGTGTTATAGTGCTCAAAGTCAGTGAGTACATAGATGCGTATGGAATTTCAATTTGTTTTTAAACTATTTGATGACAGAGTAACACTTGTTCGTCAGCCCACCATATGTCCTAAATTGTGTTGCTGCTGTTAAATGATGCAAGTTCACTTTATGGAATGCATAATTCTGCACCAAATATGTACTTACGTTGGCAGGAAATTTCTCTTTGATTCCGAATTTTAAATTTTTATTTCATTTACAAGATTGTCGTCAATACATCCAATCAATCCACATCCCAGGCACTACCATTAGCTCTCTGACCATACTGACTGTAGTAAGTTGCTGATTAAAATGCTGTCTGCTTTTCTTAATGTGGCCGTATGAAAGGGAGTTGAGTATCCTCTTCCTACCTGTTGTGTTGCCTCACTTGTATTAAAAAACAGGGTTTTCATTGCATTTTACCTCAATATCATTTTCCGCTTGTGTGTTAAGGGACCAGTTATGTTATGATATGTCACAGACCGTTTCTTAATGTCAAGTAATGTTTCCTCGTTGATCTTATAAATGTCCTATGATGTATAGAGATGCTTTTTTTTGCATTGCATATCGATAGGAACTCCTATCCTTGCAGTATAAATTCACAATCATGATTAATGAATCTTGTTCCTCCTTTTCCTCCTTAAATTCCTCAATTCCTATTCTCTCCTATATAAATGTCCCAAAGTAATAATACATGTGATACCCATGAGTGTAGCTCTAAAAGAGAAAAAGTCAAGTTTTATGAACAGCGTAATGAACTTAAGATAGAAATATCATCCCTTATGTCACCGTCTCCATCTCTCCACTCCCATGCCTTTCCTAGATACGATTCTTTCTAGCTATCCGTTGCGCAAAACAGCAATAATTTTATCTGTTGGGCTCTTTCAGTAATGTTAACTTCACTAATGAGACACATATAAGGGCAACAAACGTGACGTGAGCGGAATAGCGTGAATGTTGTCCCAATCGATCCTAGAAGAACAAGCAGGAACAAATAACTCCATTTCAAGACAAACACGCCAAGTTAATTCGAGAGCGGGAGAACTGGGGAATAGAATGGGGTTAAAAATTATGGAGGCTATGTAGGCTGCAGTTGGTAGGCAGACGTGAAAATGCTTGCACAGAATTCTGAAGAATAGGAGGTGGCGTCAAATAAGTCTGAAATGAGCTAAAATATTATACATGGTTACTCTGCAATTCACACTTAACTGCCTGGCAAAGGGTTGATTGAACCATTTTCATACTACTTCTCTACCATTCCACTCTCGAATAGCGCGTGGGAAAAAGGAACACCGAAATCTTTCCGTTGGAGCTCTGATTTCTGTTATTTTATTATGATGATAATTTCTCTCTACGTAAGTGGGTGTCAAATATTTTCGCATTCGGAAGGGAAAGTTGGTGATTGAAATTTCGTAGCCGGCCGAGGTGGCCGTGCGGTTAAAGGCGCTACAGTCTGGAACCCCAAGACCGCTACCGTCGCAGGTTCGAATCCTGCCTCGGGCATGGATGTTTGTGATGTCCTTAGGTTAGTTGGGTTTAACTAGTTCTATGTTCTAGGGGACTAATGACCTCAGCAGTTGAGTCCCATAGTGCTCAGAGCCATTTGAACCATTTTTTTTTGAAATTTCGTAAATAGATCCTGCCGCAAAGGAAACGACCTTTGTTTCAGTGACTGTCACCCCAACAAGCGTATCATTTCAGTGACACTCTCACCACTAATGCGCGATAACACGAAACGAGCTGCCTTTCTTTGCACTTTTCCGATGTCCTTCGTCAATCCTACCTGGTAAGGATCCCATACCGCGCAGCAATATTCCAGCAGAGGACAGACAAGTGTAATGTAGGCTGTGTCTTTAGTGGGTTTGTCGCATTTCTAAGTGTTCTACCAACAAAGCGCAGTCTTTGCTTCGCCTTCCCCACAATATTATCTATGTGGTCTTTGGTTCAAATGGCTCTGAGCACTATGGGACTTAACTTCTAAGGTCATCAGTCCCCTAGAACTTAGAACTGCTTAAACCTAACTAACCTAAGGACATCACACACATCCATGCCCGAGGCAGGGTTCGAACCTGCTACCGTAGCAGTCGCGCGGTTTCAGACTGTAGCGCCTAGAACCGCTCGGCCATCCCGGCCGGCTATGTGGTCTTTCCAATTAAGTTGCTCGTAATTGTAATTCCTAGATATTTAGTCGAATTGAGAGTCCTTAGCTTTGTGCAATTTATCGTATACCCAAAATTTATCGGATATATTTTGGTAGCCATGTGGATGACCTCGCACTTTTATTTGTTTAGTGCCAATTGCCACTTTTCGCACTATACAGAAACTCGCTCTAGATCGTCTTGTAATTGGAATTGATCGTCTGATGATTTTACTAGACACTAAATTACAGCATCATCTGCAAACAATCTAAGGGGGCTGCTTAGATTATCACCTATATGATTTATATATATCAGGAACAGCAGAGGGCCTATGACCTCGCGGAACGCCAGATATCACTTCTGTTCTACGCGATGATTTACCGTCTATCACTACGAGAGTGATCTTTCTGAGAGGAAATCATGAATACAGTTACACAACTGAGACGATACTCCATATGCACGCTTGTGAGGAACGGTATCTAAAGCCTTCTGGAAATCTAGGAATATGGAATCGATCTGAGCTCCCTTGTCAACAGCACTCATTACTTCATGGGAATAAAGAGCTAGCTGTGTTGCACAAGAACGATATTTTCTGAATCCGTGTTGGTTATGTATCAATAAGTCATTTGCTTCAAGGTGATTCATAATGTTCGGGTACAGTATATGCTCCAAAATCCTACTGCAAATTGAGGTCAGTGATATGGGTCTGTAATTCAATGGGCTACTACTATTTCCTTTCTTGAATCTCTCCAATACATATATCTAACTATTTATTTATTTATTTATTTTTAGTCACATGTCTTGTGACTTTTCATCTCAGAGTAGCAATAGCAACCTATCTCCTCAATTACTTGCTGGATGTATTCCGACCTTTGTGTTTTCCTCTACCATTATTACCATCTACAGCTCACTCTAGCAACATGGAAGTTATTCGCTGAAGTCTTAACAGATGTCTTGTCATCTTGTCCTCCTCCTAGTCAGTGTTTTCCACATACTCCTTTCCTCGCCGATTCTGCGGAGAAGCTCTTCATCCCATACCTTATCAGTCCATCCTATTTTCAACATTCTTCTGTAAACCACAACTCAAATGCTCTTCCGTCCCTGTTTTCACACACTCATTGTTCCACTACCATACAACGCTGCGCTCCAGAAGTATATTCTCGGAAACTTCTACTTCAGATTAAGGTCTATGTTTAATATTCGTAGACTTTTCTTGGCCAACAATGCGTTTTTTGCCACTCTTGACTGCTGCTTATGTCCTCCATTCTCTGTCCATCACGGATTATTTTGCTGCCTAGGTAGCAAAATTTCTTTATTTCGTGTACTTCGTGATTCCCAATTCTGATGTTAAGTTTTTCGCTGTTCTCATTTCTGCTACTTCTCTTTACTTTCATCTGCGATGTACTCTCAGTCCATAATCTGTCCTCATTATACTGTTTTTTTTTTTCATTCAACAGGTCCTGCATTTCTTCTTCACTTTCAGTAAGGATAACAATGTCATCAGCAAATCTTATCACTGAATATCTTGAGTTTTAATCCCACTCTTGAATCTTTCTTTCGTTGCTTCCTCGAGGTATAGATCGAACATTAGGGGCGAAAATCTACACTCCTCTCTTACACACTTTTTTAATCTAAGCACATCGTTCTTGGTCTTCCTGTGTTATTGTTCCCTCTTGGTTCTTGTACATTTTGCATAAAACCAATTTCCCTACACTTAACCTTATTTTTCTCAGAATATCAAACAGCTTGGACCATCTGACATTATCCAATGCCTTTTCCAGTTCGACAAATTATATAAACATCTCTCAATTTTTTCTTCAGTCTTGTTTCCGTTATCTTACTTACTGCATTACCGCTTGAGACACTTTAAACGAAGCTATACAGCTACTACAATAGCGCATTTATTTTACCATGTTCATTTCGTATAACCAGATGAAAACATCTTCAATGGTTGCTTTTTCTTTTGTTTTTCACATTTTTCCAGAAGTGTCGGCAGTACGCACATTTATCAAGTTTTCCTATATTTGGCACTTATTTTGGGTACTTTTCATTTTCAGTTCCCGCACTACCCATTACAGACGTAAAACTGTGGCGCTATTACACATATATTTTCTTCACCTTTCTCTAATTAACCATATGAGTTACTTTTGTGTTGTATGACAACACTTTCGGATGTAAGCCGAAAACAGATGAAAAAGTCACCAGTGCCAATATTTTAACCCAATAAAACGAAACACATATGATAAAACAAATTTCTGGTACCTGCGTACGCGGGTCTTAAATGCCTTAAGTGCATTGCCTACAGTTTCTTCTGTTGGTGTTTGCCTATTGTACCCTTCTATGACACTTGTGTCATTGCAAATGGAGCTGATTAGGCTCGTTGTGCATCAAATGTGTTTTAAGAACATTAGCAGACCTTATATCGTACCTTATGAAATTCTGTTGATGATTTTCTACGAAGCAAAAACTTACTTTTCGTCTGTAGTTGTTTAATTACGCAGCACAACTTTCGTCATTCTTGGTGTTAACTCTTTTGTGAGCCCTCTGTTACCAATAACATGAATTCCAAAAAACATCAGTTTTTCGAAAAAGTATTGAGATTTATGATCAAATACCTTGGATAAGTTGTTATCTAGTCATAGTAATATTTGACGAGGCAGTGTATAAACAGAACTGTCAGTTGAACAGATTCAGTTACATTCTTAGACCATATACAGAACACTGGATAAAAATATGTCGAAAGAAACCGTAATTTTCAAAACAAGAGCAGCTGGAGATGAATGAAGAATTCAAGTTGCGTAAATGAGGCTTTCAAGAAGAGCAGCTAGCTATATATTATCTTATGGTAAGGAATACGGTAGGAACTAGGGGCTAAAAGCACACATGAGCAAATCAACATGCGTAGAAATAAGAAATCACGTCAGAAGAGTGAATGAAAATGGAGTGCTTGAAGTAGGAAATATTTATCGACCAACAGGGATAAGATCAATAGGGAGACGAAGAAGGAATCGGATAGTCCAATAGTAATTAGCCATAGACAATACAGACACTGAACAAGAGGATGTAATAGGCAAATACCTAACACTAGAAGAAAGAAGAACGTCTGAGCACCGCTTTTGAAATTAAAATTGTGATTTCCTAAGTATATTATTATTACCATGGTTAGACACTCTTTTACAGTAAACTTCTTTCTTAAAATTTTTATCGAACGATGTAAACAGGGCAGAGCTTAATGACATCATTGCTATCGCCTTTCTTCAACATTTACATTTTAAAATATCTCCTGATAAAAGCCCTAAGATAAGTCTCCAATGCTATCAAGGGGACGTAATAAAATGGGTTGTTTACCACATAACTCATTAACAAAAAAGACAACAGAAGGCCACAATATGTCGTGACAATAGAGAATCTGTGCCATAGCAGGACTCGAAAAGTATCGATCCGTCTCTTTCCCAGTCAGCATGATGTCATATGCAGTAGGGGTAAATGCTACTTCATAAGAACTGAGAATAGCTGCAGAAAATTGAAAAGCAACTGATAATCTGGTTTATAGCCTTACTGCACACCTTAATTCAATAAGGGCCGCTCTAATTACATAATATTCCTATTAAAATCTGAGAAGAAATGTCTGTACATAGAATAAATACAGGTAGGTGCCTCGGAGAAGCAGCGATACTTTCAGGAACAAGCAAATCATTTTGTAATACTTCACTGTGTAGGTTTGCAGTAAAAGTCACAGAGATGAAATTGAAGGTATTTTCTTTTTTCCTCGTCAACCTACTTGATACAACCTTTTGACGTCTATCATGCCTGGGTGGTTATGATCTAAGTACTGTTTCATCTGCTTTCTCATGTTTATCAACTCTTAAGTGTATGTTTGCCTGAATAAAACTAACTTCAGACATCGGCAAACTTTGTCATTCACTTGAAATCATTGGGATGTCACTTTCAAACATGAAAAGTGGTGCACCTAAGCAGAGATTCGTGGTACACAGCAAATTAACGAAATCTCGTGAAAATCATGTCGGAATGTCTTCGATTCCGAGTCTTATAAAGTGTGTATTGTAGGCAGGCGGAACTATTGAAACTAATATCTTCAGTTTAATTAACTTTGTTTGTCGACGTAGAAATAAACACAGTGTTTATCTATGCGACTCACCATTATTTCCTCTCCTTTACATCTTCATTTCAGAATAGCACCTCTACATCAATGTCTCAATTATTTTTAAACTAAAACGGCTATTAATTCCAATATTTTGATCGCTTTTGTGGTGGCCCTCTTCAGAGCTTCTAAACTACTGGTCTTCCCCCACCGTTGCCCTATACCGGTTGTCATGTGACTTCCCATGTCAATTTTCTGAACGTCACTGGACAGTTCAGAGCCAAGAAACGTTTGGAGAGGTGTCGTACTGAAGGCTACTCTAGAAGGTGACGGGCAAGAAGCAGGTGCAACCTACTTCTCCCAATACTTTCACCTTTCTTCTCCTTTCTCGCAATTCATATTCTGTGATAGTGGAGTCTATATGCCATTCCTCAGGTTCTGTTAATCCCTTCTGTGTTTCATAGTAGATAGCAATGTCATCGGCCAATTTTATCGTTTATCTTTTCTTCTTGAACATTAATTCCCATTTTCCACCGTACTGTAGCGCCTAGAACCGCTCGGCCACCTCGGCCGGCCCCGCCATTGGTTCTTCGATTTGAAAGTTAATTAGTAGAGAAAAAATATTGCATCCCTGAAGTACCTTTTAATTCGAGCACTACTCTCTTCATTGTCTATTCTTACATCTGGTACATTATCCATCTTTCTTGGTGACTCAGGGTCTTACAACGTGTCCGTCAGGTAACTTGCAAACCACAGTAGATTACTGATAAGCAAAGAAACCCTGATTTTTGGGAACGGAAGAGGAAAAATTGGCTGTGATAATGAGGAGATCGCCTCGCACACTAACTACAAAAGACATACTGCTTCTTGAACAGAAACTGTACCCTAGAATGAAACAGAACGCTTATTGCTGGTTACTTGCTAACGAAGCACACTGCATCATGTGAATGAAAAAAGAATAGTCGTCTGGTACCACATTACTACTGAATGCAACAAAATAAAGAATTCTTATGACAACTTTGCATTATTGTTGATAATAACTAAGCCATACTGAATTATCAAATTTTAAAATAAATGTAGCAGAAGAGAAGAAAGAAGTAAATCCGTAGCCGAAAGCAGACGTTACAGACATTTAAATGTTGTAAACTAAATATGTTTACAGACTCCACAGAAGACAAATAAGCTCCATTACAAGTAAAAGGGTTACTCTCACAAATTTTGTACGGAGGACTGAATTTTGAATGTGTTAAAATTTACACAATTACCTGTCAGTTGAGTTTGCTGTGTGTAATTTAACTCAGTGAAATGTTTTAATGGGTGAAATAATTTTTTTAAAAAAAGTATGAGGGTGTTTGATCTACAAATCTGAATGTTTGAGGTTTCATTCCTAGACAGAATATTCTTTTTTGTCACTTATCGCGTCTTCAATCTGTGGAAACGATTTATTAATGTGAAGAATGTCGTGAGTCAGTTAAAAAGTTCAAGGAAGGTAAGCGCATACGATCTAAAACAGTAAAATAATGGTTAAAGCACTACTGCAATCTACGTTCTATCTTTTAATTATCTTTTCCTATATCATATATTTGATTAATAGATCCATAAATATTCTCTTAATGTATTTTTCGGTCTGTTTGCCAAATACGATAATGCTATATTACTGATCAAAGTTAACTACCCAAATAGTAAGTGGAAACTTATTCATGAAGTAGAGAAGCTGCTAAGGACATTAACCCTAGAACACTACAAGAGAAAAAATGTTTCATTATTATTAAATCTCGGAAGGACGATGGTTCAATCCCACGTCCGGCCATCCTGATTTAGGTTTTCCATGATTTCCCTAAATCGCTCCAGGCAAATGCCGGGATGGTTCCTTTCAAAAGGGCATGGCCGACTTCCTTCCCCCATCCTTCCCTAATCCTATGAGACCGATAACCTCACTGTTTGGTCTCTTCTCCCAAACAACCAAACAACCATTACTAAATCACCGTAAATTTTACTACTACATCATTTATAGTTTATGCTCGAGTTAGTTATAGCTACAAGGTCTCCAATGATATGTCCTGTTTTATACCATAAGTGCTCACAATACTAGATTGGAGGGAACAACGAAATAGTACGAACCGCAGTCGTAAATTTTACGAGGGCTTGGTAATCTGGAGTAACATGAAATTTCAGGGATAGAGAAAAAAATCTAATTTTTCGATACTGATATGCTATTCCTTTACAGGCGGAGAGCGTCTGCAATGCTGTTTGAGTTTAGGGAGAATACTAACTATGCTGAGGTGTTAATGGGAAGGCCGCGCGGGATTAGCCGAGCGGTCTTAGGCACTGCAGTCATGGACTGTGCGGTTGGTCCCGGCGGAGGTTCGAGTCCTCTCTCGGGCATGTGTGTGTGTGTGTGTGTGTGTGTGTGTGTGTGTGTGTGTGTGTGTGTGTGTCCTTAGGATGATTTAGTGTAAGTAGTGTGTAAGCTCAGGGACTGATGACCTTAGCAGTTAAGTCCCATAAGATTTCACACACATTTGAACATTTTTGTTAATGGAAATTTTGACTAAGGAGGGAGGCGTGCCAGGGCACTAAATGTAGTAGTGCAAAGCCACTGTGCCAGGGTGGTGTAGTGACGAACGCATTTGCCTATTGCACAGGAGACCCGGGTTCGAATCCCGACCATGTTATAAATTTTCATTTGTCATTTCAGTCTACATTTATACATCACAGATTTTTGAGACTTGATAAGCTCTCTAAAACGATATACACTGAAGAGTCAAAGAAACCGGTACACCTCCCTAACGTCGTGTAGGGCCCACGCAAGCACGCAAAAGTGCCACAACGCAACGTGGCATGGACTCGACTAATGTCTGAAGTAGTTCTGGAGGGAATTTACGCCATGAGTCCTGCGGGGCTGTCCATAAATCCGTAGCAGTAGCAGGCTGTGGAGATTTCTTCCGAACAGTACGTTGCAAGGCATCCCAGATATGCTCACTAATGTTCGTGTCTGGGGAGATTGGTGGGCATCGGAAGTGTTTAAACCCACAAGAGTGTTCCCGGAGCCACTCTGTAGCAATTCTGGACGTGTGGGGATGTCGCATTGTCCTACTGGAATTGGCCAAATCCGTCGGAATTCACAATGGACATGAATGGTTCAAATGGCTCTGAGCACTATGGGACTTAACATCTATGGTCATCAGTCCCCTAGAACTTAGAACTACTTAAGCCTAAATAAGCTAAGGACATCACACAACACTCAGCCATCACGAGGCAGAGAAAATCTCTGACCCCGCCGGGAATCGAACCCGGGAGGACATGAATGGATGCAGATGATCAGACATGATGCTTGCGTAGGTGTCACCTGTCAGAGTCGTATCTAGACATATCAGGGGTCCCATATAACTCCAACGTCACGCCCCAAACCAATACACAGCCTCCACCAGCTTGAACAGTCCCCAGCTGACATGCAGGGTCCATGGATTCATGAGGTTGTCTCCATAATCGCACATGTCCATCCGTTCGACACAATCTGAAACGAGACTCGTCGACCAGGCAACATGTTTCCAGTCATCAACAGTGCAATGTACATGTTGACGGGCCCAGGCGAGGCGTAAAGCTTTGTGCCATGCAGTCATTGAGAACACACGAGCGGGCCTTCGGTTCCGAAAGCACAGAAAGGGGTCAATTATGCTGCCACAAAAATCCTTGGACATTTTCCAAACAGCATTGAAAGTCTGACAGAGCCAACCAACATTTAAAAACAAATTAAAAGAATTTCCTAACGACAGCTGCTTCTACTCAACAGATGAATTTTTAGGTATGAAGTAGTAACTGTAAAAAAAAATTCGTTGAATGGTTCGCACGCTGACAATTGTTGATGGCCTAGCACTGAAATTTGCAGCAATTTGCGAAAGAGTTGCACTTCTGTCACGTTGAACGATTCTCTTCAGTCGTCGTTGGCCCCGTTCTTGCAGGATCATTTTCCGGCCGCAGTGATGTCGGAGATTTGATGTTTTACCGGATTCCTGGCATTCACGGTACACTCGTGAAATGGTCGTACGGGAAAATCCCCACTTCATCGCTATCTCGGAGATGCTGTGTCCGATCACTCGTAGGCCGACTGTAACACAAAGTTCAAACTCACTTCAATCTCGATAACCTGCGACTGTAGCAGCTGTAACCGATCTAACAACTGCGCCAGACACTTGTTGTCTTGTCCTGTTGTTTTTCCTGATCGAGTCAAGTTACGGCTTCCTGCGGCGTTTATCATCTTTGATGCCGAATTGTTTGCGATCTTGCGGGCATCGGAGCAGATGAGATGTGTTCCCAGTCTTAGGTTTCTCATCTGTTCTGACTCCCTGAGTGCCCTTCAGACCATGCAACACTTTTACCCAACGAATACGGTCGTCCAGAACATCCATGTTGCCCTACTCCACCTGCAACGGCAGGGGAAGGAGGTTTCTTTCTGCTGGGTGCCGGGGCACGTGAGTACGAGGTGCATTCAAGTTCTAAGGCCTCCGATTTTTTTTTTTTTTCTAATTAACTACTGACCCGAAATCGATGAAACTGACGTTACTTCTCGACGCAATCGCCCTGCAGACGTACACATTTTTCACAACGCTGACGCCATGATTCCATGGCAGCGGCGAAGGCTTCTTTAGGAGTCTGTTTCGATCACTGGAAAATCGCTGAGGCAATAGCAGCACGGCTGGTGAATGTGCGGCCACGGAGAGTGTCTTTCATTGTTGGAAAAAGCCAAAAGTCACTAGGAGCCAGGTCAGGTGAGTAGGGAGCATGAGGAATCACTTCAAAGTTGTTATCACGAAGAAACTGTTGCGTAACGTTAGCTCGATGTGCGGGTGCTTTGTCTTGGTGAAACAGCACATGCGCAACCCTTCCCGGACGTTTTTGTTGCAGTGCAGGAAGGAATTTGTTCTTCAAAACATTTTCGTAGGATGCACCTGTTACTGTAGAGCCCTTTGGAACGCAATGGGTAAGGATTACGCCCTCGCTGTCCCATAACATGGACACCATCATTTTTTCAGCACTGGCGGTTACCCAAAATTTTTTTGGTGGCGGTGAATCTGTGTGCTTCCATTGAGCTGAATGGTGCTTTGTTTCTGGATTGAAAAATGGCATCCACATCTCATCCATTGTCACAACCGACGAAAAGGAAGTCCCATTCATGCTGTCGTTGAGCGTCAACATTGCTTGGCAACATGCCACACGGGTAGCCATGTGATCGTCCGTCAGCATTCGTGGCACCCACCTGGATGACACTTTTCGCATATTCAGGTCGTCATGCAGGATTGTCTGCACAGAACCCACAGAAATGCCAACTCTGGAGGCGATCTGTTTAACAGTCATTTGGCGATCCCCGAAAACAATTCTCTCCACTTTCTCGATCATGTCGTCAGAGCGGCATGTGCGAGCCCGAGGTTGTTTTGGTTTGTTGTCACACGATGTTCTGCCTTCATTAAACTGTTGCACCCACGAACGCACTTTCTACACATCCATAACTCCATCACCACATGTCTCCTTCAACTGTCGATGAATTTCAATTGGTTTCACACCACGCAAATTCAGAAAACGAATGATTGCACGCTGTTCAAGTAAGGAAAACATTGCCATTTTAAGTATTTAAAACAGTTCTCATTCTCGCTGCTGATGGTAAAATTCCATCTGCCATACGGTGCTGCCATCTCTGGGACGTATTGACAATTAATGTGGACTCATTTTAAAACAATGCGCATGTTTCTATCTCTTTCCAATCCGGAGAAAAAAAATCGGAGGCCTTAGAACTTGAATGCACCTCGTATTAGGGGAAACGAACTGGCGGATGTGGCTGCCAAAGATGCATGTTCCCTCCCTCACGTTGTTGAATGTGCCGTCCCCCCCCCCCCCTCCCGCTTCCCCCCCCCCCCCCCCCACCCGTGCTGTTACCTCCCTTTTGCGTTTTTGTGTTATGCGTCAATGGGAAGAGGAGTGGCTGGCAGTCGGTGAAAATGAGCTGCGTCTGGTCAAGGCCACCACGCGGCCATGGCGTACGTCCTACCAGTCCTGCAGGCGGGATGAGGTTCTCCTCACTCGCCTCCGCATCGGGCACAGTGCCTTAACGCATGGTTTTTTACTCCGGCGGGAGGACCCCCCAATCTGCAGTGCTTGTGGCGTCCTGATTACTGTCTGCCACATTTTACTTGACTGTCTTTTATTCTCTGACCAGAGGACGGTGGTTTCCTTGCCATCGGATTTGCCCTCTAATTTGCAAGACGACGCAACAACTGTGGTTAAGGTCTTACGGTTTTGCGTCCTGTCCAATTCGTTGCCTCGGATTTTAGGGAGAGGATTTTAATGTGCTGCTGGGTGACTGGCTCACCCAGGTTTTAGGTAAGAGGTCCGCCAGTCACAATTACATCTACATCTACATCTATACTCCGCGAGCCACCTTACGGTGTGTGGCGGAGGGTACTTATTGTACCACTATCTGATCCCCCCTTCCCTGTTCCATTCACGAATTGTGCGTGGGAAGAACGACTGCTTGTAAGTCTCCGTATTTGCTCTAATTTCTCGGATCTTTTCGTTGTGATCATTACGCAAGATATATGTGGGCGGTAGTAATATGTTGCCCATCTCTTCCCGGAATGTGCTCTCTCGTAATTTCGATAATAAACCTCTCCGTATTGCGTAACGCCTTTCTTGAAGTTTCCGCCACTGGTGCTTGTTCAGCATCTCCGTAACGCTCTCGCGCTGACTAAATGTCCCCATGACGAATCGCGCTGCTTTTCGCTGGATCATGTCTATCTCTTCTATTAATCCAACCTGGTAAGGGTCCCATACTGATGAGCAATACTCAAGAATCGGACGAACAAGCGTTTTGTAAGCTACTTCTTTCGTCGATGAGTCACATTTTCTTAGAATTCTTCCCATGAATCTCAACCTGGCGCCTGCTTTTCCCACTATTTGTTTTATGTGATCATTCCACTTCAGATCGCTCCGGATAGTAACTCCTAAGTATTTTACGGTCGTTACCGCTTCCAATGATTTACCACCTATGGCATAATCGTACTGGAATGGATTTCTGCCCCTATGTATGCGCATTATATTACATTTATCTACGTTTAGGGAAAGCTGCCAGCTGTCGCACCATGCATTAACCCTCTGCAGGTCCTCCTGGAGTACGTACGAGTCTTCTGATGTTGCTACTTTCTTATAGACAACCGTGTCATCTGCAAATAGCCTCACGGAGCTACCGATGTTGTCAACTAAGTCATTTATGTAGATTGTAAACAATAAAGGTCCTATCACGCTTCCCTGCGGTACTCCCGAAATTACCTCCACATCTGCAGATTTTGAACCGTTAAGAATGACATGTTGTGTTCTTTCTTCTAGGAAATCCTGAATCCAATCACAAACCTGGTCCGATATTCCGTAAGCTCGTATTTTTTTCACTAAACGTAAGTGCGGAACCGTATCAAATGCCTTCCTGAAGTCCAGGAATACGGGATCGATCTGCTCGCCAGTGTCTACGGCACTGTGAATTTCTTGGGCAAATAGGGCGAGCTGAGTTTCACATGATCTCTGTTTGCGGAATCCATGTTGGTTATGATGAAGGAGATTTGTATTATCTAAGAACGTCATAATACGAGAACACAAAACATGTTCCATTATTCTACAACAGATTGACGTAAGCGAAATAGGCCTATAATTATTCGCATCTGATTTATGACCCTTCTTGAAAATGGGAACGACCTGCGCTTTCTTCCAGTCGCTAGGTACTTTACGTTCTTCCAGCGATCTACGATAAATTGCTGATAGAAAGGGGGCAAGTTCTTTAGCATAATCACTGTAGAATCTTAAGGGTATCTCGTCTGGTCCGGATGCTTTTCCGCTACTAAGTGATAGCAGTTGTTTTTCAATTCCGATATCGTTTATTTCAATATTTTCCATTTTGGCGTCCGTGCGACGGCTGAAGTCAGGGACCGTGTTACGATTTTCCGCAGTGAAACAGTTTCGGAACACTGAATTCAGTATTTCTGCCTTTCTTCGGTCGTTCTCTGTTTCGGTGCCATCGTGGTCAACGAGTGACTGAATAGGGGATTTAGATCCGCTTACCGATTTTACATATGACCAAAACTTTTTAGGGTTCTTGTTTAGATTGTTTGCCAATGTTTTATGTTCGAATTCGTTGAATGCTTCTCTCATTGCTCTCTTTACGCTCTTTTTCGCTTCGTTCAGATTTTCCTTATCAGCTATGATTCGACTACTCTTAAACCTATGATGAAGCTTTCTTTGTTTCCGTAGTACCTTTCGTACATGATTGTTATACCACGGTGGATCTTTCCCCTCGCTTTGGACCTTAGTCGGTACGAACTTATCTAAGGCGTACTGGACGATGTTTCTGATTTTTTTCCATTTTTGTTCCACTTGTTTCACTTCGATTTCTGTTCTCTTTTCCTTCTGTTTCATTTCCTTTTCTAGTGCGTTTCTTCTCTTCTTGTTTTGCCTCTGTATGTGAGGATTTGGAACTGCGTCAGGTCTGTGTCTTTTAGCCGTTTTCCTTGTTCGCTGTCCGTCTTCGTCCTTTCACCGCATGTGTTCCTGTTTCTATGCGTTTGGGCGCTAATGACCATGCTGTTTAGCGCCCGAAAACCTCAAACCACACACACACACACACACACACACACACACACACACACACACACACACACACACACACACACACATTTGTTGTCTTACACAGACGTTGCCGACGACAGCCCCATATTCTGCCTGTTTACATATCTCTGTATTTGAATGCCGCGCGGGATTAGCCGAACGGTCTTAGGCGCTGCAGTCACGGACTGTGCGGCTGGTCCCGGCGGAGGTTCGAGTCCTCCCTCGGGTATGGGTATGTGTGTTTGTCCTTAGGATAATTTAAGTTAAGTAGTGTGTAAGCTGCGGGATTGCTGACCTTAGCAGTTATGTCCCATAAGATTTCACACACATTTGAACTCTGCATTTGAATAAGCATGCCTATACCAACTTCTTTGGTACTTAATGTAGTTTCATCAAAAAAAATCGCAGTTGGTGGCGCATGTGATGCTGACGTCCCACCATCTTGTGAAAGGAACGTGGCCTCACTGAGAGTGACTGCGAATAAGCGCGTTGTCGGTAAAATTCCTCGTGCGTGGTGGGTGGAGGCGCAATCCCAGAGGGCGCCAGCAGGTGTGGCCGTCCCGGCGCAGGTGAGCACCGCGGGCCGACGTTGATGAATAGCGAGTCCGCCGCGCGGCTCAGGGAGCGGCGCCAGGGGTGGGACGGGACAGGACAGGGGCGCTGATAAATGGCGGCGCTGCGGCGCGGCGACCGACCGGGGCTCCGCCCGGCCTGTCTGCGGACCAGCTCCAAATTACTCCGCCGGCTTATCGCCGCTCAGTGTGGCTAATGATAGCACTCCACTCCCATATTCGCCGGAGATAATCATCTGCTCGCGGGGTCAAGCCGGAGGGCCGGGGCACCGTGGATTAACCACTGCAACGCCTGTTTCGCACTTGCGTGGTATGTGCGGTGGACTGGCATTAATAGTGGGATCTTAAACTCACATTTGAATCTACCTGTGTCGGGAAGCAGGTCGTTTGACACGTAAGAGTGAGAGGTCGGGTACACAAAAATTTCACGATATTGACATTTTAACAAGCTTGCCAAGGTTAAAGATTCTTTCACTATGTACACAGCTGAAAATTTCAACAAAATGTGCGACCAACATACTTTATTAAGATGAAACAATAACTTGAAATCTGTAAGCATAAAGTAGATGTTTTTATATCCTTCATAAGTACAGTTTGTGCGCTACAGATGTGTAATCTTAGATCCACAAATATTCCTTTAGTTCCTGTACGTCATCTGATTTTGCGTACACATCAGAAAGTCACACTACACACGCGGTCTGTTCCAAAAATCCCGGAACATTCATTATTTCGCGTCAATGATGTGTTGGAGAGAAAAGCTTTGGGCATCCCTGGGCACGTCTGTGTTGAATGTGTAACTGTCGAAAGTTTCATTGTTCTATGTCTGTTACTTATTCTTCAGTGCTGTGTTGAGTACAAAGTTGTGTCGCACAGTTTGCAAATTTCTAAATAGCATTGCTAGGGGAGCAACGCATCTGCATTAAATTTTACGTGAAACACAAGAAAACCTAAATTCAAGCGGTGGTCCACTGATAGCGACCTGGCCAAATGTCTCACGAAATAAGTGTGGTGTCACCGCCAGACACCACACTTGCTAGGTGGTAGCATTTAAATCGGCCGCGGTCCGTTAGTATACGTCGGACCCGCGTGTCGCCACTGTCAGTGATTGCAGACCGAGCGCCGCCACGCGGCAGGTCTAGAGAGACTTCCTAGCACTCGATCCCAATTGTACAGCCGACTTTGCTAGCGATGGTTCACTGACAAATTACGCTCTCATTTGCCGAAACGATAGTTAGCATAGCCTTCAGACAGATGTTCACCAATTATGGATTAAAGTTAAGCATTCAAGAAGCTACGTACTTTACTTGCTATATTCATTACCTTGTCCTGTTCCAGACCTCACGCCAGCCTGCGTGAGCTTAAACGCGTGCCTTTCGGCTTCACCTCCTAGTGGCTTGGCTGTCTTGCTAAGTCACAACAATGAGCATCAAACGAAAAAACTACAAAGAACGAAACTCGTCTAGCTTGAAGGGGGAAACCAGATGGCGCTATGGTTATCCCTCTAGAAGGCGCTGCCATGGGTCAAACGGATATATACTGCGTTTTTTTAAATAGGAACCCCCAGTTTTTATTACATATTCGTGTAGTACGTAAAGAAAGATGAATGTTTTAGTTGGACCACTTTTTTCGCTTTGTGATAGATGGCGCTGTAATAGTCACAAACGTATAAGTACGTGGTATGACGTAACTTTCCGCCAGTGCGGACGGTATTTGCTTCGTGATACGTTACCCGTGTTAAAATGGACCGTTTACCAATTGCGGAAAAGGTCGATATCTTGTTGACGTATGGCTATTGTGATCAAAATGCCCAACGGGCGTGTGCTATGCATGCTGCTCGGTATCCTAGACGACATCATCCAAGTGTCCGGACAGTTCGCCGGATAGTTACGTTATTTAAGGAAACAGGGAGTGTTCAGCCACATGTGAAACGTCAACCGCTACCTGCAACAAATAATGATGCCCAGGTAGGTGTTTTAACTTCTGTCGCGGCTAATCCGCACATCAGTAGCAGACAAATTGCGCGAGAATCGGGAATCTCAAAAACGTCGGTGCTGAGAATGCTACATCAACATCGATTGCACCCGTACCATATTTCTATGCACCAGGATTTGCATGGCGACGACTTTGAACGTCGCATACAGTTCTGCCACTGGGCACAAGAGAAATTACGGGGCGATGAAACATTTTTTGCACGCGTTCTATTTAGCGACGAAGCGTCATTCACCGACAGCGGTAACGTAAACTGGCATAATATGCAATATCGGGAAACGGAAAATCCACCATGGCTGCGACAAGTAGAACATCAGCGATCTTGGGGGTTAATGTATGGTACGGCATCATGGCGGGAAGGATAATTGGCCCCCATTTTATCGATGGCAATCTAAATGGTGCAATGTATGCTGATTTCCTATACAATGTTCTACCGATATTACTACAAGATGTTTCACTGCATGACAGAATGGCGATGTACTTCCTACATGATCGATGTCCGGCACATAGCACGCATGCCGTAGAAACGGTTGTTGTTGTTGTTGTTGTTATGGTCTTCAGTCCTGAGACTTGTTTGATGCAGCTCTCCATTCTACTCTATCCTGTGCAAGCTTCTTCGTCTCCCAGTAACTACTGCAACCTACATCCTTCTGAATCTGCTTGGTGTATTCATCTCTTGGTCTCCCTCTACGATTTTTACCCTCCACGCTGCCCTCCAATACTAAATTGGTGATCCCTTTATGCCTCAGAACATGTCCTACCAACCTATCCCTTCTTCTTGTCAAGTTGTGCCACAAACTTCTCTTCTCCCCAATCCTATTCAACACCTCCTCACTAGTTATGTGATCTACCCATCTAATCTTCAGCATTCTTCTGTAGCACCACATTTCGAAAGCTTCTATTCTCTTCTTGTCTAAACTATTTATCGTCCATGTTTCACTTCCATACATGGCTACACTCCATACAAATACTTTCAGAAACGACTTCCTAACACCTAAATGAATACTCGATGTTAACAAATTTCTCTTCTTCAGAAACGCTTTCCTTGCCCTTACCAGTCTACATTTTATATCCTCTCTACTTCGACCACCATCAGTTATTTTGCTCCCCAAATAGCAAAACTCCTTTACTACTTTAAGTGTCTCATTTCCGAATATAATACCCTCAACATCACCCAACTTAATTCGACTACCTTCCATTATTCTCGTTTTGCTTTTGTTGATGTTCATCTTATATCCTCCCTTCAAGACACCATCCATTCCGTTCAACTGCCCTTCCAAGTCCTTTGCTGTCTCTGACAGAATTACAATGTCATCGGCAAACCTCAGAGTTTTAATTTCATCTCCATGGATACCTACTCAGAATTTTTCTTTTGTTTCCTTTACCGCTTGCCCAATATACAGATTGAATAACATCGGGGAGAGGCTACAAACCCGTCTCACTCCCTTCCCAACCACTGCTTCCCTTTCATGCCCCTCAACTCTTATAACTGCCATTTGGTTTCTATACAAATTGTAAATAGCCTTTCGCTCCCTATATTTTACCTCTGCCACCTTCAGAATTTGAAAGAGAGTCTTCCAGTCTACATTGTCAAAAGCTTTCTCTAAGTCTACAAATGCTAGAAACGTCCGATTGCCTTTCCTTAATCTAGCTTCTAAGATAAGCCGTAGGGTCAGTATTGCCTCACGTGTTCCAATATTTCTACGGAATCCAAACTAATCTTCCCCAAGGTCGACTTCTACTAGTTTTTGCATTCGACTGTAAAGAATTCGCGTTAGTATTTTGTAGCCGTGACTTATTAAACTGACAGTGCGCTAATTTTCGCATCTGTCTACACCTGCTTTCTTTGGGATTGGGATTATTATATTATTCTTGAAGTCTGAAGGTATTTCGCCTGTCTCATACATCTTGCTCGCCAAATGGTAGAGTTTTGTCAGGACTGTCTCTCCCAAGGCCGTCAGTAGTTCTAATGGAATGTTGTCTAGTCCCAGGGCCTTGTTTCGACTCAGGTCTTTCAGTGCTCTGTCGAAATCTTCACGCAGTATCATATCTCCCATTTCATCTTCATCTACATCCTCTTCCATTTCCATAATATTGTCATCAAGTACATCGCCCTTCTATAGACCCTCTATATACTCCTTCCACCTTTCTGCTTTCCCTTCTTTACTTAGAACTGGGTTTCCATCTGAGCTCTTGATATTCATGCTAGTGGTTCTCTTTTCTCCAAAGGTCTCTTTAATTTTCCTGTAGGCAGTATCTATCTCACCCCTAGTGAGATAAGCCTCTACATCCTTACATTTATCCTCTAGCCATCCCTGCTTAGCCATTTTGCACTTCCTGCCGACCTCGATTTTGAGACGTTTGTATTCCTTTTTGCCTGCTTCATTTACTGCATTTTAATATTTTCTCCTTTCATCAATTAAATGCAATATATCTTCTGTTACCCAAGGATTTCTACTAGCCCTCATCTTTTTACCTACTTGATCCTCTTCTGCCTTCACTACTTCATCCCTCAAAGATACCCATTCTTCTTCTGCTGTATTTCCTTCCCCCATTCCTGCCATTTGTTCCCTTACGCTCTCCCTGAAACTCTGTACAACCTCTGGTTTAGTCAGTTTATCCAGGTCCCATCTCCTTAAATTCCCACCTTTTTGCAGTTTCTTCAGTTTTAATCTACAGTTCATAACCAATAGATTGTGGTCAGAGTCCACATCTGCCCCTGGAAATGTCTTACAATTTAAAACCTAGTTCCTAAATCTCTGTCTTACCATTATATAATCTATCTCATACCTTCTAGTATCTCCGGGGTTCTTCCATGTATACAACCTTCTTTCATGATTCTTGAACCAAGTGTTAGCTATGATTAAGTTATGCTCTGTGCAAAATTCTACCAGGCGGCTTCCTCTTTCATTTCTTACCCCCAATCGATATTCACCTATTACGTTTCCTTCTCTCCCTTTTCCTACTACGGAATTCCAGTCACCCATGGCTATTAAATTTTCGTCTCCCTTCACTATCTGAATAATTTCTTTTATTTCATCATACATTTCTGCAATTTCTTCGTCATCTACAGAGCTAGTTGGCATATAAACTTGTACTACTGTAGTAGGCGTGGGCTTCGTGTCTATCTTGGCCACAATAATGCGTTCACTGTGCTGTTTGTAGTAGCTTACCCGTATTGCTATTTTTTTAATCATTATTAAACCTACTCCTGCATTACCCCTATTTGACTTTGTATTTATAACCCTGTATTCACATGACCAAAAGTCTTGTTCCCCCTACCACCGAACTTCACTACTCCCACTGTACCTAACTTTAACCTATCAATTTCCCTTTTTAAATTTTCTAACCTACCTGCCCGATTAAGGGATCTGACATTCCACGCTCCGATCCGTAGAACGCCAGTTTTCTTTCTCCTAATAACGACGTCCTCTTGAGTAGTCCCGCCCGGAGATTCGAATGGGGGACTATTTTACCTCCGGAATATTTTACCCAAGAGGACGCCATCATCATTAACCATACAGTAAAGCTACATGCCTTCGAGAAAAATTACTGCCGTAGTTCCCCTTGCTTTCAACCGTTCGCAGTACCAGCACAGCAAGGCCGTTTGGTTAGTGTTACAAGGCCAGATCAGTCAATCATTCAGACTGTTGCCCCTGCAACTACTGAAAAGGCTGCTGCCCCTCTTCAGGAACCACACGTTTGTCTGGCCTCTCAACAGATACCCCTCCGTTGTGGTTGCACCTACGGTACGGCTATCTCTATCGCTGAGGCACGCAATCCTCCCCACCAACGGCAAGGTCCATGGTTCACTGAAGCGGTATTGAATAGCATTTTTCATTACAGGTGGATTGGCCGTCGAAGCACCATACCATAGCCCGGACGTTCAGCGGATATCACGTCCCCGGACTTCTTTCTGTGGGGAAACTTGAAGGATATTTGCTATGGTGATCCAACGACAACGCCTGACAACATGCGTCAGCGCATTGTTAATGCAAGTGCTAACATTGCGGAAGGCCAACTACTCGCTGTTGAGAGGAATGTCGTTACACGTATTGCCAAACGCGTTGGGGCTGACGGACATCATTTTGAGCATTTATTGCACTAATGTGGTATTTACAGGTAACCAAGGTGTGACAGATGCGTTCTCAGAAATGATAAGTTCACAAAGGTACATGTATCACATTGGAACAACCGAAATAAAATGTTCAAACGTAGCTACGTTCTGTATTTTAATTTAAAAAAACCTACCTATTACCAACTGTTCGTCTAAAATTGTGAGTCATATGTTTGTGACTATTACAGCGCCATCTATCACAAAGCGAAAAAGTGGTCCAACTAATACATTCATATTTCTTTACGTACTACGCGAATATATAATAAAAAATGGGGGTTCCTATTTTAAAAAACGCAGTTGATATCCGTTTGACCTATGCCAGCGCCATCTAGCGGGCCAATCATAGCGCTATCTGGGTACCCCCCTCAAGCTAGACAAATTTC
Source organism: Schistocerca serialis cubense (assembly GCF_023864345.2). Taxonomy (NCBI): domain Eukaryota; kingdom Metazoa; phylum Arthropoda; class Insecta; order Orthoptera; family Acrididae; genus Schistocerca; species Schistocerca serialis. Next base: position 1,275,343,644 of record NC_064638.1, on the reverse strand, counting down.
GTTCTTGGTAGTTTTTTCGTTTGACGCTTATTTTGTGAAATATTTGGCCCGCTCATGATCAGTAGACCACCATATATATATATATATATATATATATATATATATATATATATATATATGAAGATGGTATCTGTCCGAAACACAGGTATCATAGGTGACCATGCAGCTAGGGTTTTCACAATGGGTCGGAAAAGGTTCTCCAGGTGCCACGGGGACAAACTGTTAAGGGACGGTACTATCGGGACTCGTGGTGACACCTACGACAAAATGTGAGAAGGAAACGGCCTGAAATGTGGCGAGGCAATTCATGGCTCTTGCATCACGACAACGCACCTGTACATCCAGCCATTTGGGTTGGGAGGCGACTATTGCACAAGAAACGAAAATCACTGTGCTGCCTCATCCCCTGTACTCCAAACTTGGCTCCTGCGAACTTTTGTTTTTTATTTCCAAAGTTGAAAACCCTGTTGAAACGACGTAGATAACGATAGACGAAATGAAAGAAAATTTGCAGACGTGGTTTTGCGCGATCCAGCAAGAGACCTACCAGGACTGCATCCGGAAGTGGAAAAGGCGTTGGGAGCGGTGTATCAATTGTGGAGGAGAGTATTTCGCCGGAGGCCTTTCACAATAAGTAAAAGAAAAATGCTCTGGGCAAATGTCCGCAATTTTTTGAACAGTCATCGTAGGAATACGAAATGTGTTAAAGTAATGCAACTTTTTTCTGGGCCAATTTCGATTGATAAAATGCATAATTTTTTTGTGGGACATCGTGGATTATTCCTGCTGTAGCCACTATAAGTTTCATGAAGTTTCGAATGGTTGCGGGGCTATACACAGCCTTCAAAATGGCGTCTACAACGGAGCCGTGTTCCAAGCAGGATGCTGTCAACGAGTTTCTTTCGGCGGAAATCCAGAGCATATCAGACATACAGGGGTGCTTGCAGAATGTCTGCTGAGACCTGATAGTGAACAAAAGCTGGATGACTCGTTGGACGAGGTGTCTCCCATCATCGCAGACCCTGCCTGATCTCCCCGCGAGCCGGCCGGCCACACGCAGCTGTGACTCTCGCTATGTCGGAGCGTGCGGACACTCTCATTCGAGGTGGTCGACCGATTACAATGAAACACCTCGCTACTCAACTGGACGTCTCTGTTGATAGTGCTGACACACTAGACAACTAGTTGGGGTATTTAAATGTTTGTGCCTGCCGGGTTGCTCGCCGCCTAACAGGGGACCATAAAGAGCAGCTACAGACCATCCATGCGGAATTGCTTGGGCGTTACGAGGCTGATCGCGACAATTTTCTGTCGAACTGGAGATGAAATGTGGGTTCAACACTTCCATCGGGAAACAAAAGTGCAATCCCTGGAGTGGAGTGACACCAACTCTCCTCCGACGAGAAAGTTCGAAGACAAGCCGCACCCTCAACCAGTAAAGTCATGGCGATGATCTTCTAGAACTCTGAAGGGGTTATTCCGTTCGATGTCCTCCCTCATGGTGCAACTATCAACTCTAAAGGAAACTGAAAATGGTTCAAATGGCTCTGAGCACTATGGGATTTAAAATCCGAGGTCATCAGTCCCCTAGATCTCAGAACTACTTAAACCTAACTAACCTAAGGACATCACACACATCCATGGCCGAGGCAGGATTCGAACCGGCGACCGTAGTGGTCGCGCGTTTCCAGACTGAAGCTCCTAGAACCGCTCGGCCACAACGGCCTGCGCCAGGAAATTGAAGAAAATCAATCATTCAAGAACAGTCTTAATCGCATTAGGGTATCGCAGGAGGGTCTGAATCAGAGGCTGAGACGGTTCCGCGACCATGTGGGCTGCAGATTCCTCGACTTGCGCCATAGGGTGGTGGGGTTTCGGGTTCCGCTGGATAGGTCAGGAGTCCACTACACGCAACAAGCGGCTACACGGGTAGCAGGGGTTGTGTGGCGTGGGCTGGGCGGTTTTTTAGGTTAGATGGCCTTGGGCAAGTACAGAAAGGGCAACAGCTTCAACGGGTGCGGGGCAAAGTCAGGACATGCGGGGACCAAGCAGCAATCGGTATTGTAATTGTCAACTGTCGAAGCTGCGTTGGTAAAGTACCGGAACTTCAAGCGCTGATAGAAAGCACCGAAGCTGAAATCGTTATAGGTACAGAAAGCTGGCTTAAGCCAGAGATAAATTCTGCCGAAATTTTTACGAAGGTACAGACGGTGTTTAGAAAGGATAGATTGCATGCAACCGGTGGTGGAGTGTTCGTCGCTGTTAGTAGTAGTTTATCCTGTAGTGAAGTAGAAGTGGATAGTTCCTGTGAATTATTATGGGTGGAGGTTACACTAAACAACCGAACTAGGTTAATAATTGGCTCCTTTTACCGACCTCCCGACTCAGCAGCATTAGTGGCAGAGCAACTGAGAGAAAATTTGGAATACATTTCACATAAATTTTCTCAGCATGTTATAGTCTTAGGTGGAGATTTCAATTTACCAGATATAGACTGGGACACTCAGATGTTTAGGACGGGTGGTAGGGACAGAGCATCGAGTGACATTATACTGAGTGCACTATCCGAAAATTACCTCGAGCAATTAAACAGAGAACCGACTCGTGGAGATAACATATTGGACCTACTGATAACAAACAGACCCGAACTTCTCGACTCTGTATGTACAGAACAGGGAATCAGTGATCATAAGGCCGTTGCAGCATCCCTGAATATGGAAGTTAATAGGAATATAAAAAAAGGGAGGAAGGTTTATCTGTTTAGCAAGAGTAATAGAAGGCAGATTTCAGACTACCTGACAGATCAAAACGAAAATTTCTGTTCCGACACTGACAATGTTGAGTGTTTATGGAAAAAGTTCAAGGCAATCGTAAAATGCGTTTTAGACAGGTACGTGCCGAGTAAAACTGTGAGGGACGGGAAAAACCCACCGTGGTACAACAACAAAGTTAGGAAACTACTGCGAAAGCAAAGAGAGCTCCACTCCAAGTTTAAACGCAGCTAAAACCTCTCAGACAAACAGAAGCTAAACGATGTCAAAGTTAGCGTAAGGAGGGCTATGCGTGAAGCGTTCATTGAATTCGAAGTAAAATTCTATGTACCGACTTGACAGAAAATCCTAGGAAGTTCTGGTCTTACGTTAAATCAGTAAGTGGCTCGAAACAGCATATGCAGACACTACGGGATGATGATGGCATTGAAACAGAGGATGACACGCGAAAAGCTGAAATACTAAACACCTTTTTCCAAAGCTGTTTCACAGAGGAAGACCGCACTGCAGTTCCTTCTCTAAATCCTCGCACAAACGAAAAAATGGCTGACATCGAAATAAGTGTCCAAGGAATAGAAAAGCAACTGGAATCACTCAATAGAGGAAAGTCCACTGGACCTGACGGGATTCCAATTCGATTCTACACAGAGTACGCGAAAGAACTTGCCCCCCTTCTAACAGCCGTGTACCGCAAGTCTCTAGAGGAACGGAGGGTTCCAAATGATTGGAAAAGAGCACAGATAGTCCCAGTCTTCAAGAAGGGTCGTCGAGCAGATGCGCAAAACTATAGACTTATATCTCTTACGTCGATCTCTTGTAGAATTTTAGAACATGTTTTTTGCTCGCGTATCATGTCATTTCTGGAAACCCAGAATCTACTATGTAGGAATCAACATGGATTCCGGAAACAGCGATCGTGTGAGACCCAACTCGCCTTATTTGTTCATGAGACCCAGAAAATATTAGATACAGGCTCCCAGGTAGATGCTATTTTTCTTGACTTCCGGAAGGCGTTCGATACAGTTCCGCACTGTCGCCTGATAAACAAAGTAAGAGCCTACGGAATATCAGACCAGCTGTGTGGCTGGATTGAAGAGTTTTTAGCAAACAGAACACAGCATGTTGTTATCAATGGAGAGACGTCTACAGACGTTAAAGTAACCTCTGGCGTGCCACAGGGGAGTGTTATGGGACCATTGCTTTTCACAATATATATAAATGACTTAGTAGATAGTGTCGGAAGTTCCATGCGGCTTTTCGCGGATGATGCTGTAGTATACAGAGAAGTTGCAGCATTAGAAAATTGTAGCGAAATGCAGGAAGATCTGCAGCGGATAGACACTTGGTGCAGGGAGTGGCAACTGACCCTTAACATAGACAAATGTAATGTATTGCGAATACATAGAAAGAAGGATCCTTTATTGTATGATTATGTGATAGCGGAACAAACACTGGTAGCAGTTACTTCTGTGAAATATCTGGGAGTATGCGTGCGGAACGATTTGAAATGGAATGATGATATAAAATTAATTGTTGGTAAGGCGGGTACCAGGTTGAGATTCATTGGGAGAGTGCTTAGAAAATGTAGTCCATCAACAAAGGAGGTGGCTTACAAAACACTCGTGCGACCTATACTTGAGTATTGCTCATCAGTGTGGGATCCGTACCAGGTCGGGTTGACGGAAGAGATAGAGAAGATCCAAAGAAGAGCGGCGCGTTTCGTTACCGGGTTATTTGGTAACCGTGATAGCGTTACGGAGATGTTTAATAAACTCAAGTGGCAGACTCTGCAAGAGAGAAGCAGCGATTAGTATGATTAATCACTAATTCAAGAACAGACTTAATCGCATTTATTGTTGTTATAATACCGCCAACCGGTTTCAACGCGACGTAGGGGTCATCTTCTGGACGTTTACACCATTGGTCGGCTGCTGGTGGTGTCACTCCTGTCTACATAACGGTATAGTTTCCTGCCGTTATGTAGACAGGAGTGACACCACCAGCAGCCGACCAATGGTGTAAACGTCCAGAAGATGACCCCTACGTCGCGTTGAAACCGGTTGGCGGTATTATAACAACAATAAATGCGATTAAGTCTGTTCCTGAATTAGTGATTAATCATACTAATCGCTGCTTCTCTCCACAACTCGGTTCTAGGCGCTACAGTCTGGAACCGCGAGACCGCTACGGTCGCAGGTTCGAATCCTGCCTGGACCATGGATGTGTGTGATGTCCTTAGGTTAGTTAGGTTTAAATAGTTCGAAGTTCTAGGGGACTGATGACCTCAGAAGTTAAGTCCCATAGTGCTCAGAGCCATCTGAGCCATCTTCACAACCATGTTGTCCAAAAATTGAAGAAAAGACCTCAGCGCGTTCGTCGCCTTAACAAAGTACTCGAACTTGTCCTCCTGTACGACAACGCAAAGCCTCACACAAGTCTGCACACGCGAGAGGAGTTCACAAAACTTCATTTGACTGTTCTGCCTCATCTACCCTACAGTCCGCACCTCGCACAATCCAACTTCAGTCTGTTTGGCCCAATGAAGGATGGACTCCGCGGGAAGCAGTACGTGAATGATAGGGAGGTTGTAAGGTGGCTATAATTTCGCACCTTACAAGCACTCATCCACATAGTTTGCCGTGATCTACAAACACAATTAGGTATCAAGTGATAGGTTGAACATCGTATATATGAACACATAAAGGAGATTGACATTGTCACGTATGTCTTGTAAATAACTGTTAACGCTTCTTGCATGAAAGGTGACGGAGTGTCTTTATTATAAAAACGGCGTAATGAATGATTTCCTATACTAGTAGAGGTTGGAACGCCAGTGGAAATGAAACTGCTGGTGGAGCTGAAGCCCTAGGTCGAAGGTTCACACAGGTGTGTTGGTCCTGCTTAAACACAGGAAACAGCAACATGGACGTCGTAGCACCTAAGCGCTGGAGCACAATAGAGTCGCGACCGGCCAGAGATGTAGCCGAACCGGAAGGATTATACTTCGGAAACGCTGAAAGTCTTGGACGACGGTGAGAGAAACGAAGAAGCGGCACCTCGGAAACCACGCAGGCTGGTTATTTCCAAGGATTTTTACTCAGAAGCGTACCATTCTACATGTGTAAGTTTTTCCTCGCAAACTTTCCGCGCTGGACGACAAAATAGTAAAATATGGTTTGTCGGCTTTTAGAAGAATCTATAGAGAGGGAGAGTATTCCGTGGTTTCGGGAATAAGATTCGTTTTCGGAACTACGATGGTGGGGAGCAAGCGCTGGTTTTGAGCTCCCGTGTGTAATGGTCGCTCAGTATCAGCTGCTTGTTGGTTCGGACGGACTTGCTGTCTTTGCTCTCACGAGATTTTATAAAAATGGTTCAAATGGCTCTGAGCACTATGGGACTCAACTGCTGAGGTCATTAGTCCCCTAGAACTTAGAACTAGTTAAACCTAACTAACCTAAGGACATCACAAACATCCATGCCCGAGGCAGGATTCGAACCTGCGACCGTAGCGGTCTTGCGGTTCCAGACTGCAGCGCCTTTAACCGCACGGCCACTTCGGCCGGCTCGAGATTTTATAGTTAGAACGGTTCGGTACTGTACTGTTGTGAACTTATACGATTCTGTACTTCGCCT